>NC_041381.1:191282006-191310139 GCF_002162155.2 Triticum dicoccoides
TTGCCCGAACTTGCTTGAAAGCTGTTGTTGTATGAGAATTCAGCATAAGGAAGACAGTCCTCCCACTTCATGCCGAAAGAAATCACACAAGCCCTGAGCATGTCTTCGAGAATCTGATTGACACGCTCGACTTGACCGCTTGTTTGAGGATGGAAAGCTGTGCTGAAGCGGATGTTGGTGCCCATGGCCTTCTGAAAAGAATCCCAAAACTTGGAGGTAAAGATGCTGCCACGGTCTGAAGATATCACTTGAGGAATACCGTGCAGAGAGACAATGCGAGAGGTATAGAGTTCCGCCAATTGAGCTGCAGTGATCGACTCTTTGATAGGCAGAAAGTGAGCCACTTTGGTGAGCTTGTCGATGACGACGAATATAGCATCATTGCCACGCTTGGACTTTGGAAACCCAGTCACGAAGTCCATTTCAATGTGGTCAAACTTCCATTCTGGAATGGCAAGAGGTTGGAGGAGCCTATGTCAGGACCCCGACTCAATGCCACATAGATCTAGCATGTAACACCTCATATCACTTTGCGGCCTCACGCACGGTATTCCCACGGGTGTCGCCTTACCTTTACCCGGGACCGTTTGCGCCTTTTGGCACACATATATGACAGTGTCGCTAGCATCCATATGATAAGGAGCCCGGGCTGACATGGCTAGTCGTAAACCCAAAGTGGCACAAACTTACAGGGACAGGCATCCATGACCCAGCATCGAACGTGTCGGTCATCAGCGAGTGAATCCAGGCTGTAGCACTGGGCTAGCAGGACTCCGGTGAACCAGGCTGTAGCGGGCTAACAGGGCTCCGGTATTCATCGCGTGACATTTCCCCGAAGGGACAGACACAGGAACAAAGAAGGACACATGCCGGCCAGCCTAAGTGTTCCGGAGCAGTAGCAAGCTACCATGGCTCGGTGGAAACACTAGGAGACATTTCCCGGTAAGAGAGGCTACTAAAGATAAACAACTAGATGGTCAGATCCCACACATACCAAGCATTTCAAAAGCATACACACAATATGCTCGATATGTGCAAATACAACATGGCATCACAACATGACTCTACGACTCAAGTAATTTATTCAATAGGCTCCGAGGAGCGAGATATTACAATCATGGGTCTCATGACCCAACAATCAGAGCATACAAGTCAAAGCACAAGCGGAAGCTATCATGTCTGAGTACAGACATCTATAAATGAAAAAGGCTGAGAAGCCTGACTATCTATCAGATCCTGCCGAGGCACAAGATCGTAGCTGAGGTATCAAGCTAAACGTCGAAGTCCACGCGAAACTACTAGTGAGACTGAAGTCTCTCTGCAAAAACATAAAATAGGCAAACGTGAGTACAAATGTACCCAGCAAGACTTACATCAGAACTAACTACATATGCATCATTTTCAACAAGGGGATGGTGGGGTTTAACTGCAGCAAGCCAGCTTTGACTAGGTGGCTATCCTAAACTGCGACTGCAAGAGACTCTTTTGAGGTGGCGCACACGAGTCCACATATTCACCATATCAATACACCACTATGGATCCGCTCCCGTCTCCCTACGAGAACGCCATCCATAGCACTCACGCTTATCTTGCGTATTTTAGAGTATCCACTTTCACTTGTCTATGAACTGATATAAGCAACCCAGAAGTCCTTTTCCGTGGACACGGCTATTCGAATAGATGATGTTAACCCTGCAGGGGTGTACTTCTTCACACACGCTCTCACCACTTACCGCCGTTTACACGACATGTACTCGGCAACCTTCAAGCGGAAGCCCAACGTGGGTGTCGGCCACGACCTACCTAATCACCTAAGTCTCTAGTCCAGGTTTATCGCCTATTCGGGTTCCATCCATGAGGAGATCCGGCCGGAGTTTCGCTCACAGCCCCAAACGATGTGAACAGGGTTCCTGAGACACCAAACGGGCGCCCGGTACACCGTGCCACGTGCCTACCGCATCACAGTCCACCCCTACGGTCAGCGCTGCCCACGGCCTCCAGCATACTACAAACACCAGAAACTACTTGCAACTCCTGGACAGAGGACAAGGGTGATCAAGAAGCCGAGAGGGTCCATTGGTTTCGGGCCCAATGCGTGGTAGTAGCTGAATCATGGATCACAAACACAGAACTCAGTTCCTGAGGACGGCTGCAATGAGACAACCCACCATGTACTCCTACATGGCCTCTCACCGCTACCTTTACCAAAACGTGTTCACACACTTAGCTCACACACAGTAGGACATGTTCACACGCCTCTGATTCATCCCCGATGAATCAGACCTGACTCAACTCTAAGCAGTAGCAGGCATGACAACAAACATAAATGAGTAGGCACATCAGGGCTCAAACAACTCCTACTCATGCTAGTGGGTTTCATCTATTTACTGTGGCAATGACAGGTCATGCAAAGGATAAAGGGGTTCAGCTACCGCAGCAAGTAACAGATGAATCGGTGTTGTCCTAATGCAGTAAAAGAGAGCAGGAGCGAGAGAGTAGGATTGTATCGGAATGAACAAGGGGGTTTTGCTTGCCTGGCACTTCTGAAGATAACATTGAGTCTTCATCAGTGTCAACGATCACATCATCGGTATCACGTCTATCGAGAGGGGACAAATACCGGCAACACAGAAAAAATACGGTCAATGCAATGCACAATATGATGCATGCTATGACATGGCAATATGAATGTGTTTTGGGCTAATGCAACTAGCAACAGATTAGATGAAGTTGGTTTGAATATAAAATTCAAATTCAAACTCCATATGTGATTAAATAAATGCCCTTTAATTGATTTGTGCTAAACAGCAGCTATAAGTTGTTCTACCATGCATGAAAATGGTACAGATGGATTCCTTGAATTTTTCTGATAATTTTTCATATATAAATTATTTAATTTGGAGTTACGGTTAATTTTCTATGAATTATTGAAGTTTAGGGCATTTTCTGGAATTTCCTGAATATTATTAAATCCAGAAAATACTTATTGCGTCAGCCCCACGTCACAGTGACGTCAGCAGGGTCAACTGGGCTGGCTCGGTCAAACCTGACGTGTGGGGGCCACACGTCAGTGACACAGGGCTAGTTAGTGTCAATGACAGGTGGGGCCGGGTCAAAGGCCACGTCAGCACGGTCAAAGCTGACGCGTGGGGCCACTGTGATTAATCTAAACTAACAGAAGTTTAAGCCGTGGTTAATTAAGGGCGTGGGGCCCAGCTGTCAGTGTCACAAGCGGTGGTTAGTGGCTAATTAAGCCAGCCCGTCACTGGCCACCGGAGTTCGGCCGGCGGCGACCCGGAACGCGACGGAAGTTCACCGGGGTTGCGCTACGGGCAACGGCTGGACGCGCGAAGGGCACCAGAAGGTAGCCCGTGCCCGTGCGCATCTAGGGGGGCCAACGGGAGGTGCGGGGGTGGCCGGGGTTCGCCGGAGTGGAGCCCGAGGCGGCGCCGGAGTTCGGACCTCGGCAAAAACGGCATTGTGGAGCACGGGCGAGTGAGGTAAAGCACTGCGCAGCCTCCTGGAGTCACCACGAGCTCGGTGAGATGCACGGGCGCGACCCGTTCGAGCTCAGGCCACGGCGGCGACATGGTCAGCGGCGGCCGGAGTTCGGCCGCGACGGGGCTATGGCCTAGAGCTCGCAAACGCGAGGGGAGAGAGAGGGGTTCTGCACGGAGGCTCACCGCGGAGCTGTAGGGAGGGTCAGTGGGCTCGGGGGCGCGCCGGAGTTGCCAAATTCGACGGAGACGGCACCGGGGCCGAAGCTCGGAGATGATGACGATGGCGGCTGCTCGGGGCCCTTCCGGTCACGTGGCTCGGTGAGGGGGTTGGCGACGAGGTGCAGGAGCTCGGGAGCACGTCGGAGAGGGGAGGGGGTGGCCGTGGTCATGGCTACGGCGAGCGGCGCTCCAGGTGCGTTCGGTGACGAGAGGGAGGGAGAACAGAGGAGGAGGAGGGGGTCCAGAGAGAGAGAGACGGTCGAGGGGGGTCGAGGCCGTCTCCGTGGCGTCGCGAGGGGGTCGGGGAGGCTGCCACGGCGAAGCAGGAGGTGGCCGGCATCGGCGCGCGTGCGTCCAGCACGCAGCTGCTTCGTGCGCTGGCACGGGAAGAAGACAGGAGAAGGGGGCCAGGTGGGCTGGGCCGCGGGAGGAGCTGGGCCGGCTGGGCTGCACGGGTGAGGCCAGGTACTTCCTTCTCTCTTTTTATTTTTTTCTGTTCTGTTTCCCCTTTTATTTTATTTTGCCACTGTTTTCAAAATCAAAATAATTTCTTACAGTGCCAAAACATTCTGAAATATTTTATGTTACCTCTCTGGACTATTCCAAAAGTACATAAAACATTTCAAAGCATTTGAAAATATATTCATTATATATTATGAATATATCCCCAAATTCAAATATATTATTGATTTAAATTCAGAGACCAAATAATTCCTTAAAAATATTCCAGAATTTTGGTTTGATATATAACTCTTGCCAAAATTCACAAAACTATTTTTAGGGCATTTTGGATTCACAGAATGCAATTTTAAAGGGTGCTTGCCCTTCTTTTAATTAGGGTTTTGAGGCTTCTGAATTCCTCAGTTCAAATTTCATTTGAATTTAAACATGATGCAGCAACCAAGCTAGTCCAAGGCCAGGGTAAAGCTAGGGATGTGACAACTCACCCCCACTAAACAAGAATCTCGTCTCGAGATTCAAGCGTAGGGTAAGATGAAGGGGAAACGCAAACTAGTATAATCTTCACGATCCAGGTTGCACTTCAAATGAACGTTGTTTCGATCACCATCTTTGTCTTGTCGTCTTGTTCTGAGAACTTCAATTGACATGACAATGAGAGGAAAGGGAAACTCTAGCAGGATCGATCTTCTTGAAGACCGAACAACTCACGGAATGAGACATAGAGCCATCTCTCGGGTTGAGACACGAGATACACATCAAGAGGGGTGGAAAGAAACGGATGACGAAGGTTCACTAGGTGGACAATAATCCCACACTTAAGAAGGTGGTAAACGATTGTCAACGTAGCGAGGAGTTAAGTTGATATGACACCATAATGATGCACCTTAGGGAAGGTGACTCGAAGATATATCCCCTTAAGTGGCAAAAAGAATTACTTTTGATACCGAGATCATTGAAACTCTTTATACCAGCCTAAGGCAATTCTTGAGTGATCGTTTGGAGGGGTTCGGTAGAATGGCATACTCGGACTTGGATGATGTGGATTACCTTGTTGAAGACAACGTAATGGATGAATTTGCTTACCACCGGAAATGGAAGAGACCCATGGTAGAATGGCACATTGGTGGTGCAAGCTGGGAACAAAATGCAAATGCTGGGAATGATTCTGGTAACTGGGGAAGAACCCATCAAAAGAGAGTGAATTCACCGTTTGAAAAGGTCATAGCATTGCTGAGGAAACTGAGAGGAATCCCAGTTAGAGCCGATGATAACACGTAGCGCTTGTGCGTGCTCTCAAGAACTTGAGCATTTCCACAATCCTCAAGATTCTTCCAATATCCGTGTCAAGGATTCTGGCAACACAACTTACTACCATGATGAATACCGGTGGGAGATGCCGATGCAAAGGAAGATAACACCTTCTCAAATTTCACCCCTGGCGGGGCCAAGGAGATAAAATCTGGATGATCGACCGAGAGACATTTAGCACTCCGCTTCTAATGTTCTCCTTGATGTGCTAGTGTATCCCATTCATAGATACGGTTTGATAACTAGAACATCAAGTAAAAGGTCGGACTTCGGAACACAGAAATCCATAGGGGCAACTAGGGAGTAAATCCTACGAAATCCCTACGGGAGGTGGCCAACTTCTTCAATCAAGATACTACAATAATAGGTCTTCCGGTTGGGTGTGTTGGCCACGACATCCACTTTACCGGTTATCGAGGAACCAATATTATAGTTCTTGGGGAAATGTTCCAACCATCATATCTGCCTGAGATTCAGATCTGGTTGGTGTCAGAATATTCCAGACCCATCGAGTCTAGGAAGAAAAATGAAAGTTTGCAACACAAATCGACGAGATGACGTTGCGGGATTCTCGGGAGATGAACTACGATAGCAAGCTCCAAAACATGAGCTGGTTCTGCTACTAACATGTGAACACGTTGTCCCAGACAAGCATGACCACATAGTAGTCTTATAATAAAACTCTACCGAGTTCAGGAGGGGGAACCATCAACGAGGGTATCGAAGTCCTTACATAAGTCCGGATTAGCTCTTATGAAGGAACTCCTTCTCCTTGAACAAATCAACCAGTGGCTTGGTGTGCTAGGGATACATATAGATTGAAGGTTGCAAGTCTTCAAACCACAGCATTCTTCGCACGTGTGCATGACTGATTTGGAATGATTCCAAAGAGAGCAACATTGACTTTCTCGAATCCATGGCGGCAACTTGCATCAGATGCACATGAATTAAAGGAAGTCACTACCTTCATCCAAACATATGCTTCATGAGCTAGCATGAACAAATGCTTTCAAAAGTTTCCAACACTAGCTTAATGTTCAGCAAAATTATGGAGAAGACAAGGATGTTGTCAATGGGCACAACAACAATTCATCTGGGTTTCCTTTTAAAAGGAATTCCATAGTTAAGTGAACAAGTGATAGCATTGGTCAGACCAAAGATATAATGATGTATGATCGAGGGATCAACCACGAATAAGACAACATTACGAGCATCGTTGGTACTGATTTGATTTGACGATAGCCCACACTCAAGTCAAAGGATTGATAAGACGATAGGTCCAGCAACTGATCACAGGGACCAATCGATGAAGATATCATCTTTCTTCAACACCCACTACACAAGAATATCCCTTTGGAACGAGCTAAATCAGGCAAGCGTTTATCTTCCAACCCTCCAAGTTGTTGTCTAGCTTAACCAACTAGCTCAGGGATATCTATCACAGATTCTTGGAGAAAGGGTGGTTCACAAGAAACCAACTTGATCACGAGCTCAACATAGCGGTCAGGTGACAACCTGGTAATACTTTCGAGAAGATCTTCGGAAATCACGAACCACCGATATGTTACTAAGCTCGAGAACAATCTCGCTTTTCAGGGCAAGACGATATGATCAATAGAGCAAGGATTTGAAATAATCCTAACTCATCGATCGAGGAGTGAACCAGGAGAATGGACTAGGTAGCACGATCAATCTTAGAATGATGATTCAATAACCAACACACTAAGAATGAAATTATTGCCCATTAGCTACCAAGCAACAAGGTTGCTAGGAGTATTGAATTCACACATCACGATTCACTTGTCGGCATTCCGGTTGCGACAACACGGAACCGAGGGATGAATAATAATGGCGAGAAGTATCACTACATCAAGAATTCACAAGAGCCGGTGCAATTCTCATGAAAATCCTGACATAAAGACGGTAATACTTCAGGGTAGAACAGAATCAAAAGCTGGATTGGCATTTGATCTGCGGAATACAACTACTTTGACCCAATCCTAGATATGGATGAGGTACTGGAGTTCGTTTCTCCTAGTCATTCCGCGATAGAATGGCTTGACGGACCACAAAAGTAATAGGCATCGATAAACGAATGCATGCATACTCTTGACTATCAATTGATAGACGAGGGTCAGAAGGCAACTAAAGAGAACAACTCAAAGGAACATATAACTTTCTGAGTTGTGGATACATGGGTTGGTATGCCGAACAAAGTTCAACATAATTCTTCCGGATAACCCATGCAGAAAAGTTGAGCTGGCAGAGTCACAATATAGCATGGAGAACTCCTAGAGGGCCTGTTGTGATCTTTTGATCCAACAAACTTCTGCCATAATGGTTCATGGTATTTGGAAGAACGATATACCACGGACCTCGAGGACTATCGCAAAGGTTACTAATAACCTAAAGGAACGAGCAAAACTATCAACATGAAGCAAGTAGGGTGAATCTCGGGTTCAAAACCCAGGGATAGAATACCTACTACTAAGTAGCATCACGGAATGCTTTTGAAAATAAAGGCCAGAATCATCACACTAGGACACAAATCATGGCTAGACCACTGGATGATCCCCTGAGACACCTAGGTCATAATAATAATTCCAACATAAATGCCAAGGCAATAGAATACCTCAACTCAACAATTAGTGTGATTGAGCTGGCATAAAGGAACATCGAAACCAGAGGGAAAGGATTTTGCAAATGCATCAGACTATTTAGAAACCTGGAATGACTCGGACAGCATAACGGCTGTAAATGCTCAGAAAAGATTTGAGACATTCACAAAAATGGTGGCATAACCACTCAGAAGCACAATATCAAGGTTTCGAGATCAACAATTAACATACGGAAGTAGTAGAAACTGAACTCAAGCTTAAATCCAACAATCTTATAAGTCCACTGATTAGTAACACGTGATCCTAATAGAAAGAAGGGATAGCCTAGTTCTTAATCCCCGTAGAAGAGAAGATGATGACTCAGATCAGAAGGCCATGAGGTATAAGGAGTAAAAAGAGCCTTACGTTCCATCCCACAATCAATTCCCTTATATAACTAAGAATTTCTAGACTCAACTTCGACCAGTTTGGCTTGGTAATCCTACAGGCAGTCAAGCTCTGATACCAACGCTGTCAGGACCCCGACTCAATGCCACATAGATCTAGCATGTAACACCTCATATCACTTTGCGGCCTCACGCACGGTATTCCCACGGGTGTCGCCTTACCTTTACCCGGGACCGTTTGCACCTTTTGGCACACGTATATGACAGTGTCGCTAGCATCCATATGATAAGGAGCCCGGGCTGACATGGCTAGTCGTAAACCCAAAGTGGCACAAACTTACAGGGACAGGCATCCATGACCCAGCATCGAACGTGTCGGTCATCAGCGAGTGAATCCAGGCTGTAGCACTGGGCTAGCAGGACTCCGGTGAACCGGGCTGTAGCGGGCTAACAGGGCTCCGGTATTCATCGCGTGACATTTCCCCGAAGGGACAGACACAGGAACGAAGAAGGACACATGTCGGCCAGCCTAAGTGTTCCGGAGCAGTAGCAAGCTACCATGGCTCGGTGGAAACACTAGGAGACATTTCCCGGTAAGAGAGGCTACTAAAGATAAACAACTAGATGGTTAGATCCCACACATACCAAGCATTTCAAAAGCATACACACAATATGCTCGATATGTGCAAATACAACATGGCATCACAACATGACTCTACGACTCAAGTAATTTATTCAATAGGCTCCGAGGAGGGAGATATTACAATCATGGGTCTCATGACCCAACAATCAGAGCATACAAGTCAAAGCACAAGCGGAAGCTATCATGTCTGAGTACAGACATCTATAAATGAAAAAGGCTGAGAAGCCTGACTATCTATCAGATCCTGCCGAGGCACAAGATCGTAGCTGAGGTATCAAGCTAAACGTCGAAGTCCACGCGAAACTACTAGTGAGACTGAAGTCTCTCTGCAAAAACATAAAATAGGCAAACGTGAGTACAAATGTACCCAGCAAGACTTACATCAGAACTAACTACATATGCATCATTTTCAACAAGGGGATGGTGGGGTTTAACTGCAGCAAGCCAGCTTTGACTAGGTGGCTATCCTAAACTGCGACTGCAAGCGACTCTTTTGAGGTGGCGCACACGAGTCCACATATTCACCATATCAATACACCACTATGGATCCACTCCCGTCTCCCTACGAGAACGCCATCCATAGCACTCACGCTTATCTTGCGTATTTTAGAGTATCCACTTTCACTTGTCTATGAACTGATATAAGAAACCCAGAAGTCCTTTTCCGTGGACACGGCTATTCGAATAGATGATGTTAACCCTGCAGGGGTGTACTTCTTCACACACTCTCTCACCACTTACCGCCGTTTACACGACATGTACTCGGCAACCTTCAAGCGGAAGCCCAACGTGGGTGTCGGCCACGACCTACCTAATCACCTAAGTCTCTAGTCCAGGTTTATCGCCTATTCGGGTTCCATCCATGAGGAGATCCGGCCGGAGTTTCGCTCACAGCCCCAAACGATGTGAACAGGGTTCCCGAGACACCAAACGGGCGCCCGGTACACCGTGCCACGTGCCTACCGCATCACAGCCCACCCCTATGGTCAGCGCTGCCCACGGCCTCCAGCATACTACAAACACCAGAAACTACTTGCAACTCCTGGACAGAGGACAAGGGTGATCAAGAAGCCGAGAGGGTCCATTGGTTTCGGGCCCAATGCGTGGTAGTAGCTGAATCATGGATCACAAACACAGAACTCAGTTCCTAAGGACGGCTGCAATGAGACAACCCACCATGTACTCCTACATGGCCTCTCACCGCTACCTTTACCAAAACGTGTTCACACACTTAGCTCACACACAGTAGGACATGTTCACACGCCTCTGATTCATCCCCGATGAATCAGACCTGACTCAACTCTAAGCAGTAGCAGGCATGACAACAAACATAAATGAGTAGGCACATCAGGGCTCAAACAACTCCTACTCATGCTAGTGGGTTTCATCTATTTACTGTGGCAATGACAGGTCATGCAAAGGATAAAGGGGTTCAGCTACCGCAGCAAGTAACAGATGAATCGGTGTTGTCCTAATGCAGTAAAAGAGAGCAGGAGCGAGAGAGTAGGATTGTATCGGAATGAACAAGGGGGTTTTGCTTGCCTGGCACTTCTGAAGATAACATTGAGTCTTCATCAGTGTCAACGATCACATCATCGGTATCACGTCTATCGAGAGGGGACAAATACCGGCAACACAGAAAAAACACGATCAATGCAATGCACAATATGATGCATGCTATGACATGGCAATATGAATGTGTTTTGGGCTAATGCAACTAGCAACAGATTAGATGAAGTTGGTTTGAATATAAAATTCAAATTCAAACTCCATATGTGATTAAATAAATGCCCTTTAATTGATTTGTGCTAAACAGCAGCTATAAGTTGTTCTACCATGCATGAAAATGGTACAGATGGATTCCTTGAATTTTTCTGATAATTTTTCATATATAAATTATTTAATTTGGAGTTACGGTTAATTTTCTATGAATTATTGAAGTTTAGGGCATTTTCTGGAATTTCCTGAATATTATTAAATCCAGAAAATACTTACTGCGTCAGCCCCACGTCACAGTGACGTCAGCAGGGTCAACTGGGCTGGCTCGGTCAAACCTGACATGTGGGGGCCACACGTCAGTGACACAGGGCTAGTTAGTGTCAATGACAGGTGGGGCCGGGTCAAAGGCCACGTCAGCACGGTCAAAGCTGACGCGTGGGGCCACTGTGATTAATCTAAACTAACAGAAGTTTAAGCCGTGGTTAATTAAGGGCGTGGGGCCCAGCTGTCAGTGTCACAAGCGGTGGTTAGTGGCTAATTAAGCCAGCCCGTCACTGGCCACCGGAGTTCGGCCGGCGGCGACCCGGAACGCGGCGGAAGTTCACCGGGGTTGCGCTACGGGCAACGGCTGGACGCGCGAAGGGCACCAGAAGGTAGCCCGTGCCCGTGCGCATCTAGGGGGGCCAACGGGAGGTGCGGGGGTGGCCGGGGTTCGCCGGAGTGGAGCCCGAGGCGGCGCCGGAGTTCGGACCTCGGCGAAAACGGCGTTGTGGAGCACGGGCGAGTGAGGTAAAGCACTGCGCAGCCTCCTGGAGTCACCACGAGCTCGGTGAGATGCACGGGCGCGACCCGTTCGAGCTCAGGCCACGGCGGCGACATGGTCAGCGGCGGCCGGAGTTCGGCCGCGACGGGGCTATGGCCTAGAGCTCGCAAACGCGAGGGGAGAGAGAGGGGTTCTGCACGGAGGCTCACCGCGGAGCTGTAGGGAGGGTTAGTGGGCTCGGGGGCGCGCCGGAGTTGCCGAATTCGACGGAGACGGCACCGGGGCCGAAGCTCGGAGATGATGACGATGGCGGCTGCTCGGGGCCCTTCCGGTCACGTGGCTCGGTGAGGGGGTTGGCGACGAGGTGCAGGAGCTCGGGAGCACGTCGGAGAGGGGAGGGGGTGGCCGTGGTCATGGCTACGGCGAGCGGCGCTCCCAGGTGCGTTCGGTGACGAGAGGGAGGGAGAACAGAGGAGGAGGAGGGGGTCCAGAGAGAGAGAGACGGTCGAGGGGGGTCGAGGCCGTCTCCGTGGCGTCGCGAGGGGGTCGGGGAGGCTGCCACGGCGAAGCAGGAGGTGGCCGGCGTCGGTGCGCGTGCGTCCAGCACGCAGCTGCTTCGTGCGCTGGCACGGGAAGAAGACAGGAGAAGGGGGCCAGGTGGGCTGGGCCGCGGGAGGAGCTGGGCCGGCTGGGCTGCACGGGTGAGGCCAGGTACTTCCTTCTCTCTTTTTATTTTTTTCTGTTCTGTTTCCCCTTTTATTTTATTTTGCCACTGTTTTCAAAATCAAAATAATTTCTTACAGTGCCAAAACATTCTGAAATATTTTATGTTACCTCTCTGGACTATTCCAAAAGTACATAAAACATTTCAAAGCATTTGAAAATATATTCATTATATATTATGAATATATCCCCAAATTCAAATAGATTATTGATTTAAATTCAGAGACCAAATAATTCTTAAAAATATTCTAGAATTTTGGTTTGATATATAACTCTTGCCAAAATTCACAAAACTATTTTTAGGGCATTTTGGATTCACAGAATGCAATTTTAAAGGGTGCTTGCCCTTCTTTTAATTAGGGTTTTGAGGCTTCTGAATTCCTCAGTTCAAATTTCATTTGAATTTAAACATGATGCAGCAACCAAGCTAGTCCAAGGCCAGGGTAAAGCTAGGGATGTGACAGACCTGCTGGCCTTTGGTGTTCTGCCTTCACTCTTCTGCAGACATCACACTCGTTCACGAATTGAGCGATCTCGCGCTTCATTCGAGTCCACCAATAAGTTTGCTTGAGGTCCTGATACATCTTCGTACTACCAGGGTGGATGGAGAGGAGAGAGTTGTGAGCCTCGTTCATGATCACCTTACGAAGTTCACCTTTGGGCACAACAATTCGATCCTCGAAGAAGAGAGTGTCCTTGTCATCAAGTCGGTAGCACTTGTACTTGGACTGACTCTTTGCAATACCAATCTTCACCTTCTTCACCATAGCATCAAGAAGTTGGGCTTGGCGAATCTGGTCTTCCAAGGTAGGAGAAACTTGAAGGTTGGCGAGGAAACCTTGAGGAACAACTTGCAGATTAAGCTTGTGGAAAGCTTCACAAAGCTCGGGTTGATAAGGCTTGAGAATCAGACTGTTGCAATATGCTTTTCTGCTCAAAGCGTCAGCAATCACATTAGCCTTGCCTGGAGTATACTCGATACTCGGATTGTACTCTTGAATCATTTCGACCCATCGAGTCTGCCTGAGGTTGAGATTAGGCTGAGTGAAGATGTACTTGAGACTCTTGTGATCAGTGAAAATGTCCACTTTCCTTCCCAATAGAAGATGTCTCCAAGTCAACAAAGCATGCACAACTGCCGCCAACTCGAGATCATGAGTGGGGTAGTTCTTCTCATTAGGTTTCAACTGGCGAGAGGTATAAGCAACAACTTTCTTCTCTTGCATCAGTACAGCACCGAGACCTTGGAGAGAGGCATCACAAAAGACCTCGTACGGCTTGGTTTCATCAGGCGGAGTCAGAACTGGAGCAGTGATCAATTTCTCTTTCAAAGAGTTGAAAGCAATATCACACTCCGGAGACCAAACGTACTTGACGTGCTTCTGAAGAAGATTTGAGAGAGGCTTGGCGATCTTAGAAAAGTTTTCAACGAATCTTCTGCAATAGCTTGTGAGACCGAGGAAACTGCGGAGTTGCTTCACGTTCTGAGGAGGTTCCCAATTCACAATTGCAGACACCTTCTCAGGATTCACGGAAATGCCCTTGGCAGAGATGATATGACCAAGATAAAGAACCTCATCGAGCCAAAATTCACACTTGGAGAACTTGGCGTAGAACTAATGTTCTCTGAGCTTGTCAAGAACCAAACGCAAGTGCTTGGCATGATCTTTCTTGTTCTTCGAGAAAACCAGAATGTCGTCGAGATAGACCAGAACGAATTCATTGGTGTAGGGGTTGAAGATGAAGTTCATCATGCGAGAGAACGTCGGAGGAGCGTTGGCGAGGCCAAAAGACATGACGGTGTATTCATATGAACCAAAGCTTGTTCTGAACACCGTCTTGGGAATATCTTGCTCACGAATACGAATCTGATGATAACCCATACGGAGATCAAGCTTGGAGAATACTTGAGCACCCTTGAGTTGTTCGAACAGCTCATTGATGTTGGGAAGTGGGTATTTGTTCTTGATGGTCTTCTTGTTTACTGGACGGTAATCAACACAAAGTCGACTCGATCCATCCTTCTTCTTCACAAAAAGAACACCACAACCCCACGGAGAAGTACTAGGCCGAATGAGACCCAATCTTTCTTGCTCATCGAGTTGTTTCTTCAACTCCTTCAACTCTTCGGGGCCGAGCTTGTAGGGACGTTTGCACACAGGTTCCGTACCGGGCTCAAGTTCAATAACAAATTCAACCGGCCGGTTTGGAGGCATCCCTGGAAGTTCTTCTGGAAAGACGTCTTGATATTCGCAAACGACAGGAATCTGCGAAATAGCATCCAATTCACCCTTCTCATTGAGAGAAAACAACCGGATGGAATTATCCCGAGCGGCAAAGACAATGACATCCTCAGACGAATGAGTCAGTTGAATCTGCCTGGCTGCACAATCAAGCTGAGCTTTATGCTTAGAGAGCCAGTCCATCCCGAGAATAAGGTCGATATCGGAGTTACCAAGAACCATAGGAGAAGCAAGAAACTTGAAATCGCCCATCGTGATAGCGACATCTGGCACCTCCAGACTTGCGCTCAAACGTTTGCCAGGAGAAATGATATCCATATGTTTACCCAAATGAGAAGAAACGAACTCATGCTTGGTAAAAAATGGCTTTGACATGAAACAATGCGATGCACCCGTGTCAAAAAGAACTTTTGCAGGAATATCATTAATAGGAAGGTTACCCATAATGACATCTGAAGAATCCTCAGCCTGAGCTGCATTCAGCATATTGACCTTGGCGTGCTTGGGATTATGCTTGACCACAGCTGTACTTGCCGATCTGACAGGAGGAGGAGGAGGAAGACGCCTCTGGTTGGTACACTTGTTGGCATAGTGACCCTTCTGTTGGCACTTGTTGCACGTGACCTCTGAAAGCGGACGGTGATACGGAGCACTCGATCTTGGCGCTTGAGACGAAGACTTGTTCTGAAAGCCTGGGTTGGGTGGGTGGGAGAAACCACTGCCACATTTGCTCTTCTGCTGATACGGCTGACGGAACGGAGGAGGAGGAAGCCAATACTTCTGCTGCTTGACCACTTGAGTAGAGGAAGAAGGAGTAACATCTCTGGCACGCTTCCTGGAAGCATCACATCTCATCTGAGCAGCCTCTTGCTTCAGTGCCATGTTGTAGAACTCATCGTATCTCAACGGCTCAAAGAGGACAAGAGCGAGCTGAATTTCCTCACGAAGACCACCCCTGAACTGATAGATCATGCTCTTCTCATCAGGAACATCCTGCTTGGCAAAACGGGCGAGCTTCTGGAACAACTTGTTGTAGTCATAGACAGACAAAGAGCCTTGCTTCAGATTGCGGAATTCCTGACGCTTACTCTCAACCACACTTTGAGGGATGTGATGAGCGCGGAAATCTTGACGGAAATCATCCCAAGTGATCAGACGTCCACCTCTGGAATCCTTGTACTGCTGGAACCACTCTGCAGCCTGATCTTTGAGCTGGAAAGAAGCGAACTTGACGAAATCTTCAGGCCTGACGTTGCTACATTCAAAATGCTTGCCCAGATCCACTAGCCAATCGTCAGCATCGGTAGCCTCAACACAACTGCTGAACGTCTTTGGGCCATTAGCAAGGAACTGGTTCAGAGTAGCAAAGTGGTGCTGATTATGGCCTTGATTCCCTTGACTGCCTTGATTGCGCTCTTGGAGGATTTGCATGATCAACTGTGTGTTTGCATTAGTAGCGGCCATCACAGCTTGCCATGCTTCCGGAGGAGGCGGAGGTGGAGGCGGATCAGGATTCGGAGTCGTGCGCGTTGGAGGAGCCATCCTGAAGAGGTTGACCACCATTAGCACATAGATAGACAACAATATAGAAGCTGAATCCAACGGAATGAAAATTGCAACAAATAGTCTTCACATCCGAACAAAATGAACGAATGCATTCCTCTTGAAATGGTCACATATCCATAAATTGAGAAGCCACGAAGAATTAAGGAAGAGAAATAATTCAACAAGGTACGGATCAAGAACGAATAATCGGTAAGAAATCCCAATCTCAAACCAATATCCGTGGAAGAAGAACTAGAGCTACTAGAATTCCCACCTATGAAACTCCCGAACCTTTCCGGTTATGTAATCAGGTGTTGGGGATACAGGGGAAGCACAATATCTCACCCAAACTAGCAAATCCTACATCCAGCTGTATCCATCCTTCAACACATAACCAGGAAAACTCCGGAAACCATCTACCTCAACCTTCGAAAAGCATCCGTTATACAAGTTATGGCGATACTCCCGAACTCCCGCCCCAGTACTGGGTGGCGTCGAGGTTATCTCACCAACGAACTGTATAAAAGAGATTTTCGATGTCGGCGAACATATCTCAAGTATACCAGAATTGCAACGATAAAATTGTGACGACAACACCTCGGAGCTCAACTCCCCGGGACACTGCCACAACCCCTAAAGACAGGAGGCACCAAGAACAATGTTCTCGTCACAAAACCATCGGAACAAAACCAAGATACTCGCGTGATCCTAAAAAAAAATTTAGTGAAATTTGAGAAGAGAAGAGTCAAAACTCTACGCCAGGATGCCTTACCAGAGCGATGAGGAGACTGGGAAGTAAAAAGAATTCCTAAGCTCTCCGATATATAATTCCTAAGGACTCAAAACATTTTTCTAGACACAACTCGGCTGCTAAAAACGATCAAGCAATGGGGCTCCTAAGGTCGGGGAAGGCTCTGATTACCAACTTGTAACGCCCTCGATGCGGCTATAGCTCCCACGTGTCGAGGCACGACTTAGAGGCATAACCGCATTGAAAGCAATGTCGCAAGTCAGGCAATCATTACAACATCCCATGTAATATATAATAAAAGGGGGAGATAACATAGTTGGCTTACACTCGCCACGTCACATCAGAGTACATAAATAACATCCATCAAACAAACACTCATGGCCCAACTACGGCGCCAAAATAGAAAAGAACCCAACATGCGACAAGGTCCTGAATCGATAACCCCAACTAGGCACCACTACTGATCATCCGGAAAAGATACGTAGTATCGCTGAGAGTCCTCGTCGAACTCCCACTTGAGCTCGTAATCGTCAACTGGAGCAGAAACACCTGGACCTGCATCTGGAGTTGTAGTATCTGTGAGCCACAGGGACTCAGCAATCTCACACCCACGCGATCAAAACTATTTAAGCTCATGGGAATGGATAAGGCAAATATATGTGGAGCTGCAGCAAGCGACTAGCATATGTGGTGGCTAACTTATACACAAAAGAGAGCGAGAAGAGAAGGCGAAGCACGAGCGAGAAGCTAAAGGAACATCCTGCGCAAGCATAACTCCAACACCGTGTCCACTTCCCGGACTCCGCCGAGAAAGGGCCATCACGGTAACGCACACGGTTGATTCATTTTAATTAAGTTTAGTTAAAGTTATCTACAACCGGACATTAACAAATTCCCATCTGCCCATAACCGCGGGCACGGCTTTCGAAAGATCAATCCCTGCAGGGGGGTCCCAACTTAGCCCATAACAAGCTCTCACGGTCAACGAAGGAATAGACCTCCACCCAAGACACACCGATCAGACTCGGTATCTTGGTACAACAAGATAATTCGACAGGTTAAAACAAGTCCAGCAACACCGCCCGAATGTGCCGACAAATCCCGATAGGAGCTGCACATATCTCTTTCTCAGGGCACGCTCGGATAGGTCAAGCTACGAGTAAAACCAAACCTCAAGTTTCCTCGAGGTGGCCCCGCAGGCTGCCTGGTTCGGACCAACACTCAGAGGAGCACTGGCCCGGGGGGGTTAAAATAAGATGACCCTCGGGCTCCGGAAACCCAAGGGAAAAAGAGGCTAGGTGGCAAATGGTAAAACCAATGTTGGGCATTGCTGGAAAAGCTTTAATCAAGGCGAACTATCAAGGGGTTCCCATTATAGCCCAACCGCGTAAGGGACGCACAATCCGGGAACATAACACCGATATGACGGAAACTAGGGCGGCAAGAGTGGAACAAAACACTAGGCGAGAGGCCGAGCCTTCCACCCTTTACCAAGTATATAGATGCATTAAGATAACATAGCAATATAATGATATCCCAACAAGTAAATAAATGTTCCAACAAGGAACGGCTCCAATCTTCACCTGCAGCTAACAACGCTATAAGAAGGGCTGAGCAAAGCGGTAACATAGCCAATCAACGGTTTGCTAGGACAATGGTGGGTTAGAGGTTCAACATGGCAATTGGGAGGCTGACAAGCAAAAGGTAGGCATCGTAGCAGTGGCAAAGCAAAAGAGCGAGCAAATTAGCATAGCAAAGATAGTAGTGATTTCGAGGGTATGATCATCTTGCCTGCACAGTTGTCAGAGTTGACTGGATCCTCACAAGCAAACTCAACGGGCTCCTCGGTAGCGAACTCGTCTCCCGGCTCTACCCACAAAACAAACAAGCAACAAGGATACAATCAACCACAGGCAAGTCCAAGCAATATGATGAAATGACGATATGCTATGCGGGATGCGATGCGGGATGCAAAATGCAAGATATGACAGGAAATGCATGAACCTGGCATCAACTTGGAAAACCAAGTGTGCCACTGGATAGAGGGGATGAAATCGCTTGAAAACGATATAAAGATCATAGGAATCGGAGCTACGGTTTAGAAATGGCAAGCGTTTTAAGATGTCACCGGTATGCGATTTGCAGCAAGTAGGCATCTAAATGCAACGAAATGAACATGCTACAGCCACCAAACATGAAAACAAAATACATGGTAAGGATGTACACAAGATGGTTGACAAAACACTAGCACTGAGCCATAGGCAAATTCATCCATTAAGAGGTTCAAACAAGCATGGCTAAAACGCAAATGCAAAACAGATTTCAGACTTAGTGAAATTAACACTAGTCTGAAATTTCAGATCACGATGCTCTCTTCGGAGCAGCAAAACAACATGATACAAAACCTGAACATGACAAGTAAGAACATGGCATGGAGCTACTCAACAAGCTTAATAAAACACCCAAAGTGACCTGGGGCCAAAAGGGTTCACAAAATACTCTACCGAGCTCACGAACATAGCTCGAACATAATCAGTTTTCAGACTTAGTGAAAACTGAGACACGCTGAAATATAACTCACGAAGGCATGTAAACGAGCTCGATGCACTCACTACGTTGCAAGTCATGGCAAGGAAAGCATATAACCAGCAAGAAGGCACAAAGTGCTAGCTACACATGGCAAGAACGAAGGCATAGCATGCATGGAACACTAACGGTAGCATCGGCAAAATCGCAAACAAGTTGACGATCTGCCCAGATTAACAACGAAGCAAAAGTTGAGCTCGATTGAGTCAACCTAGAGCACTCCACATATGCAAACAAAGACATGTATGGATAGAGCATAACATAAATATCAAAACTCCCTTACTGATCATCCTCAAAAGAGGCACGGATCACTAGGAAACAAGCTAGACATATAGCATCATGAACTAAAATATCCCAGACTTAGTGAAAATCACCAAGTCCCTGAAATCTGCAATCTCAGGTACCTCTCTTCGCAAGCTTGCACAAGACAACACACACATCCTAAAAATGCATGGGTGGCACCTCTGGAAAGAAGGCAAAATGCTTAACAATTCATCCCAAAGGGGCACAGGCATATCATGCACGAATTAAACATGGCAAAAATGACAAAAGTGCATGATGAACTAACGGATCTGCAATTTAACTCACGAAGCCTCCTTCTAACAGAATTTTGGGTATCAAGATGATCTCAAATGCAAATGATGCAATGGAATGAAATGATTCACATGTCGAGGCGAAGATTTTGATATATCATACGCCCAAAACGGAGCTACGGTTGCGGAGATACAAGCAGTCAAAGAATGCACGAAAATTAGGGTTTCAGGAGAGGTCAACCTAGACCAGATCCAGATCTGGCTCACGGATCCCGAGGCGGCGGTGGTACTGTAGCTCGAGCCCGCCGGAGATGATCGCGGCGGTGGCCGGAGAAAGGAGGAGCTCGCCGGGCCTTGGCCGGAGAGGAGGGGCGCCGGCCCGGACGACGAGGAGGCGCGGCGAAGGGCGGCGGGGCCGGCTCGGGCGTCGTGGCGCGGACGCCGGGGCGGAGCGGCGCGGCTCGCCGGAGGCGCGTTCGCCGGAGACAGCGGCGCGGCGGCCGGAGGCGGGGAAGGCGGCGGATCCGGGCGGGAGGCGAGCCCCGGGCGGCGGCGGAGCTCACCGGGCCGCGGGGGCCGGATGCGGGCTCCCGGGCCGCGGTGGGAGGCGGCGGCGGCGGGGGTGACGTGGCGGCCCCCGAGTGGGCGGGCTGCGGCGGCGGACGCTGTCCGGCCGGGGGCGGACACGTCCGTCGGTGGAGATCTTTTTTTTAAAAAAACTAGGGTTTCGGACGGGGGAAGAAGAGATCTGAATGGAGGGGGTATAAATAGGCATAGAGGGAGCTAGGAGAGTCCAAATGAGGTGCGGTTTTCGCCCACACGATCGTGACCGAACGCTCTAGGACATGGAGCAGAGTTTGGTGGGTTTTGGGCCAAATTTGGGGGGTGTTGGGCTGCAACACACACGAGGCCTTTTCGGTCCCTCGGTTAACCGTTGGAGTATCAAACGAAGTCCAAATGATACGAAACTTGACAGGCGGTCTACCGGTAGTAAACCAAGGCCGCTTGGCAAGTCTCGGTCCAATCCGGAAATGTTTAATCCCCACACACGAAAGAAAGCTAGAAATGACCACCGGAGGAGAACGAAGCGCCGGAATGCAAAACGGACAACGGGGAAAATGCTCGAATGCATGAGATGAACATGTATGCAAATGCAATGCACGAGATGACATGGTATGAGATGCATGAAAACGAAAACAACACACGAAGACAAAGACCCGAACCCGAGAAATAAATATAACTTGACACCGGAAACGGCAAGAGTTGGATACAAATATGGAAAGTTACCTCTGGGGCATTACAGAACCGATCTAACTCTTTTTCTGGCTTTTTCTTGGATAATAGGCAAAAAATAAATCTAATCTAGGATAACTGGAAACCTTACCGAGCAAACTGAAAACTGATACCACTTGATAGAGGCAGTTTGTCCCGATTTTTCGATGAGATAATAACTATCGATTTGGTGGAGATGATTTGATGATACGACTACAAACGTGCAACAACGTTGTGCCTTAGCAATCGCTAAACCAATCTCATGAGGTTACTAACGATGCCAGAAGCACAATCAGCCTGACCACGAAGGTCTATTCCTGCATGCAATCGAAGAACAGGCAAGAATATGATAAAGCAATCTCAATATTGTGAATATATATATGAAGTATTGATAATAGTGGGGATGCGAAAACGGTCTTGGCCTGGTCGTTGGACACAAACGAAGTATATGAAGTTGCAATGTCTAAATTTTAACTAAACAAATCCCCAACATAAACTACTAGATTTATCTACATATATAGGAGTAAGGGGTGGCGGCCAAGGAGGTGGAAGGACATCCCAAGGCAGTCTAAAATTAACCCTAGGTCATACAAGGCCCATGGACCCAAGTGAAGGTGATGCAGCACCTTTGGACTTGTAGTTTGACACAGATTCTGTTGCAGCGTCAGATTGTTTCGTCAATATCTTCATGCTCCGGACGAATTTGAAGGGAATTGGAAAGTGCATGAAATAAACTTTCCAACAAAAGAAGAATCACCCAATTCGGAGTCTGGATGCGAAAGTTCTTGGCATTTTGAATTAGGTATGTCTATGCAGTCTGAATCTGAGTTCAGAATGTGAAAGACTTGGGTTTTATCTTCTTTTGGACTCAAAGTGAGGTGAGAGAACTTCTTGAACAGCACCTAAATGTCTCTTTTTCCATTATCTTCATATGTGGATTGTACAAATGTCCGATAGTTCTACAATTAGGCATGAAGAAAAAAAGGTGAAATACTTTTGTTCTGAATAGCATAAAATTAATGCATAACTTTTATCAGAAATCACCTCAAATAAATACGCATATGCGATATTTGTGATCATATCAAAGGTAGTCATGTCCTCATCATGACGCAAGATTAATAAGAGGGTGAACATTGCAGGCCTCCGGTTCCCTCGATTTTTGAGGTGTTCCACAATTTTGGACCCGACTAGCGAGAGGACATGCAACTCATCCTTTGGAGCAGCAGCCCAGAATTGGGCCGACCATGACGTACCGAGTACCGACTGAAGCAGAAACTGAAGACAAGTAACGATAAGAGTGGAAAGAAAGATTTGGTGTGTTCGAGAGGACAATCGTACGACTTACTACCATTAATCATCGTTTGTATTTTCACAATTTTTTAATGAACCTACAGATACATTGATGTCAAAATTTTAACACTAAAAGTCCGACGCCCCAAATATGTTGGATCCAGATTGAAAGCATGGCAATTACGCGTTGCACCGTGACAATTTTACTCATAACCTTTTACACTGCATGGCCATTTTTACTTGGGCACCACTAGGCGCCGGCGCACCGGCCGAAACTTTCGGCCGGTCCAGCCATAGCCGCTCGATGCGAGCCGCGCGGGCGGTTGGATCTGGAGCAAAAAATTAAAATTACCCCAACTTCTTCTTCCTCGGGCCCCCGTGGCGCATCTCCGGCGAGATCCCCTGTGGCTCGCAGCACCGCGCAGCCCAGCAACGCCCCCGCGGTGCATCTCCGGTGCAGATCGCTGCCATGGATTTGGGCTCGAGCTCCGTTACGGCCGGTCGAGGTTGCAGCTCGCCGCGAGCCCGTAGCAGCTCGCCGGCGACCGGTTGCAGCATCCGCCCCTGCCCCCGTGCTGGATCTCGCCGCCAGAATTCACGGAAACCCGTGCTGGGTCGCAGCTCGGCCGTGATGGATGTAGCAAAACATTATGCCGGTTGTAGCAAAAAACAATGCTAGTTGTAGCAAAATCGCGACGCCGGCTGTGTGTTGTAGCAAAACGTGACGCTAGTTGTAGCAAAATGCTATGCCAGTTGTAGCAAAAATCTATGCCGGTTGAAGCATGTAGCAAACTGCAGCATTTTATTATCTTCTTCCACCTCCAGCCGTCGCTGGTTGAAGCTTTCTTATTTTCATAGTGTCTAGTTGTAGCTTTCTGTCTCAATGGCTGGAGCTTTTTCCAACAACCGTTGAAGCTTTTTTACCAAAAGTTGTAGCTATTTTCTTTTTAGCAGCACTTGGTCAAGGCTTTTTGTATCGTTTCGGTTGAAGCTTTTTTAATCGAAGGATGTAGCATTTCATGTCAACGGTTGTAGCTTTCCGGCGATGGCGCTGACCGCTTGTAGCTTTCTCTACATCCGGTTGAAGCTTTTCATCTAGGGGATGAAGCTTTTTTTAAAACGGTTGCAACATGAGGGGGTGCGACGATTCTGCAGAAGCCTCCGGTGTCGACCATCGCCGTCCGGCTCGTCGGCGGCGAGGCAGAAGCACGAGACGTGTGGGAGTTGCAACCACCGGGGATGGGGATTGGTCAACGGGCTGCATCCAATGGCGAAACGGGCTGTAAAAGCATTGCGGGATGAGATCTACATCCATGGACGCGCGCGGGATTCGACCTTCCATGACCGACGGCGAGATGTGGACGCCGGCGCTGCAGGAGATGAGGATGGGGGCGAGATCCGCGGAGCTGCGAGACAGAAATGAGGCGAGATTCGCGAGATCCGCAGCGCCACGTGGTTGCTCGCGACTGGGTCGCGGCGTGCGCGCGTGGACTGGACCGGCCGAAGCTTCGGCCGGTGCCCCGGCCCCAAACGTTTCCCTTTTTACTTTAGAGATGGCAAATCTTACTCAACGACATTATAATTTTATCTAATTTCGTATGATAAATGTAGACGTTCGCTCACAAATGCTAAAAATCTGACATCAGATTTTTAACATTTGCTTTTTTATTGATAGGCATGTTTATGCGTATTGAAGGAAAGACTTCCGGAGAAATACAGATTTCCGATCAAAACCCCGTCTCTTCCCGCGCGGAGATGGCAAATCTTACGTGGCAAGGCGCGAGCCAGTCGCCACTTCATCACAATCACCACATCCATATCCCCACAGCGGCTGCCACAGTGCCACGTCGCCTGCAATCCATCCCCGGAGCGGGCCCCACCCATGGCGACGGCAGCCGCCGCCGCCGCGGCCGTCCCCGCCGGCCGCCACCAGCACCCCCACCACCTAGGCCTGCGCCTATGCCCCAACCCGCATCGCCTGCACCGACTGCGCCTCCCTGCCTCCGTTGCCTTTTCTTCCCCATCCGCCCCGTCCACCTCCTCCTCCTCCTCGTCGCTATCGGCCCCGGCGACGCCGCCGCCGGAGGGAGGAGGGCGGCTGGTGGCGGAGCTTGTGGGCGTGTTCAATGAGCTCACGGGTAGGATGGGAGAGGGCCTGGCGACCACCTCCTCGTCGCGCCTGCTCTTCCGCGCGCTCAAGCTGGCCCTCCCCGCCCTCCGCGACGGCGACGGCGGCCAGGCCCTCACGCGAGCCCTCGCGGTGGCTGCGACCTTAGCCGACCTCCAGGTGCTGAACTAGAGCTTCCTCCCCTGTTCCGTTTGCGTAAATAGGATTGTATCAGGGACGAAGCTAGAAAAAATGTTTGCTGGGGTCAAGTCTATGGCAGTGAGGTCGTCTTCAATAAATAGATAGTGTGTAGTACTAATTTAATGAAGCATTTCCTGATTTCATTGGGGTCAATTGACCCCAATGCCTACCAAACAGCTTCGTCCCTGGATTGTATCGTTCCCTCAAAAGGATTATATCGTTCCATTTTGGAGACTGGGAGTGGGTTTTCGTGTTCGCATGAAGTACTCGTAGAATTTAATAATTTTTGGCCTGTTACCTGTGGGTTCCTGGATCAAGTTCAAGTTCGCATGAACAAGAATTGCATTAATTAAGTAAACGATGAGTAACTCAATATGCCGAATTCTTTTTCAAGGATACGTCAAAGCTGACGTATCGAGATCATAGATAGAAGATGCCTAGAAAGGCAGATAGTTTTACAACTTAGCCACGGCATGAAAGCCAGTTTTCAGCATTCCTCGTTTCACAGTCACACTTCAGTTACACAAACTATTAACCTCAGGCTTAACTATGATTATTTATTTTCATGTCACTGATCGCTACTGTTTGGTTCATACTTTCCATTGAATTCCTCATTTATACCATAAGTTGAAGGCAATATCATCTGACTGTATTGATGGGCAGAGCCTTTCTTGGACGTGTAAATTGTCAAAAACCACTACAAGTTAACCCATGCTTACGATTAGGCTCTTTGACCAATTTCTAATCGCTCCATTTCCCTGTAAGGTTATGGTGATTCATAAGATATTTGCACTGCTTTGTATGATAACGCAGTTAAGCATCATTGGGCTTATTTATCCACTCTTAAGCTCTCATGTTAACAGGGATTTTGAATTCTTGTTGTATGCATGACGGCAGATGGATGCGGAAGTTATTTCAGCCGGCATATTGAGGAAAGCGCTTGATGCGGGGACTATAAGCATGAGCGATGTAGAAGCTCAAATTGGGACTGGCATAGCTGATTTACTGCACGAGAGCTTAAGGCTTAAGGTTGCTCATTCAAAGGTCGACGTATTGGATGATGAAAGTGCGAGCTCATTGAGAAAGTTTTTCCTTTCGTACTATGACATCCGGGCAGTAATCTTGGAGCTTTCTCTGAAGCTCGATACGATGAGACACCTTCAGTACCTCCCCAAGCATCTTCAGCGAGTAAAATCTCTTGAAGTAATGAAGATATATGCTCCACTTGCTCATGCTGTCGGGGCTGGTAATCTGTCGCTAGAGTTAGAAGATCTTTCATTTAGGTACTTGTTTCCTCATTCCTATGACCATGTCGATCAATGGTTGAGGAACCGAGAAGCCGAGTGCAAGCTCTTGATAAATGCCTACAAGGCCCAGTTGCTTCAGGCACTGAAATCCGATGATGAGCTGAATGAGATTGTGCGGGACATCTCAATTGAAGGGCGGTACAAAAGCCGTTTCAGTACTATGAAGAAGCTAGTAAAAGATGGCCGGAAACCAGAAGAAGTAAATGACATACTTGGTTTACGGATAATCTTGGACCCTCGATGCGATGGTGGCTCATCTGATTGGGGCCCCAGGGCCTGTCACAGGACACACGAAATCATTCGAGCTCTGTTGAAGGAAGTGCCAGGTAGGACAAAGGACTACGTGACACAGCCAAAAAGAAATGGTTATCAGAGCCTGCATGTGGCAATTAATGTAAGTGAACCTGGGAAGACGAGGCCACTAATGGAGATACAAATACGCACCAAGGAGATGCACAGAATTGCTATTGGTGGAGAAGCGTCTCACTCTCTCTACAAGGGTGGTCTTACTGATCCCGGAGAGGTGAGCCATCTACTTAATTCCAACTCTCTTTCTTCCTTTAAAGTACATTGAATCTTCTGGATTTATTAAGGCATTCGAGTATCTTTCAAAACATAGTAGATAAGTTGTTTTATCAAACATAGGGCCAAAACATGTACAAACATAGGCTTTATAAGTTTTATATAATGCTGCTTGCTACAAGATACGCCTAAATTTCATCCAGCATATGAGGCTTCTTACTGAAATTGTCACTGGGTTATACTCCCTCCGTTCCGATTTACTCGTCATGGTTTTAGTTCAAATTTGAACTGAAACCACAACGAGTAAATTGGAACGGAGGGAGTATAACCCAGTGACAATTTCAGTAAGAATAATAACAGTTAGTTCAGAGCTCACAGCTGAGATGGTAGTGACCTGGTTTGGTTCATGTTCCTAACTGATACACTCGTCTGCTTGATTTGACCATGACATATGGTTTTATCTTGAAATTAGCATTCTTATATACCTTTTTCAGAAACTGAACTGAAAGATTATTTTTGGGGCATGACTAAGAATCAGCATTCCTTGAATATTCTCCAGGCTAAAAGACTCAAGGCTATTATGTTGGCCGCGGCAGAACTAGCAGCTCTTCGCCTTCGAGACCTCCCAGCCAGTGATCATCGAGGAGGTGAATGCAAGAACCAGGCTTTCTGCCTTATAGACAAAAATGGTGATGGGAGGATCAGCATCGAGGAGCTCACGGAGGTGATGGAAGATCTTGGTGCCGAGGGCGAGGATGCGATGGCGCTCATGCATCTCCTTGATGCAAACAGTGATGGTTCCCTGAGCTTCGACGAATTTGAGTCGTTCCAGAGACAGGTGGGTGCAAGTTATACATCCGCCACAAGTTATCCTAACACAGTCGTATTCTCAAAGTCGCCCTTCTGGGACACAGTTTCTGATATATTTGAAGTGTTTCTGGCTTATCAGGTTGAATTGATGAGGAGCTTGGAGGATAGGGATGACCACTACACGAAGATACTGAAGGATAAGCTGCAGACAATCGACAGCGCTGGCCTCATTCACTTCTACCGCAAAGAGCTGGGAGACAAACTGCTTGTAAGCTGAAATATATGGGCCTTTCTTTTAAGGAGCTGCATTGTAGTTTTGATGTTGGTGCATACTACATTGAGATGTGGTTAACAGCATTGGATTGTACATACTTGCTGATTGTATGTCGAGCTATAGAGCAGGTCTGAGGAAGTAAAGGTTGTCCTCCACATTGTGCAGAACCTAGATGTGGCACTTTGCAATATATTTCTAACTCTGTACATATGGTATGGCTTTGCTCGTGTTACTTACATCATGTTGTTGTTATGAAAACAACTTTTGACTAGGGGTATCCTTTGTAGCAGGGTTAGTGAAATGTAAGTAACAGTGTGTGACGGCCGTATAACGAAGGTCATTGTACGGCCT
>NC_041381.1:191310546-191316447 GCF_002162155.2 Triticum dicoccoides
AAAGGCCGAGCAGTGACAGTCACAGATTACAAGAGCACGGCAAGCCGTGTGGTAAGGTAGCCTAGCCAAGCCGTGGCAGCTACCTTGTCAGCATGGTCCCTGAACCGGTGTGAGAAGAGTTCGAAGTCATTTACAATGTTCTGAATGGTAGTGCGAGAAGAGTGATCTTAAGAGCGAAAAACAGTAGCGTTACGAGAGTCCCAAATCCTCCACAGCACGACGAGAAGCACTTCCGGCCACACCCTGCTGTCAAGCTGCTGGGGAAGGGTGACCAGCCAGAGATCTTGGAACCTGGGGGTAGCGGAGAGGCCTAGGTGCACCCAGATCTGCATGGCCCGCGAGCAGGCAATGAACAGATGAGTAGTGTCTTCAGAGGAACCAGCACATCGAGGACAGCTTGCAGAATCAGCCATATGTTTGAACGACAGATTTGCTCGAGTATTTAGGCGTCCTCTGAAGAGAAGCCAAGCAAACAATTTGAGTTTATGCGGCGCCCTGGATCTCCAGATTAGGTCGGCATGATCATTCTCAGCATCTTCTTGCATCAGGATTTTGTAGGCAGACTTGGAGGAGTAGTTTTGCCCATACAGCAAGAATCGCTCATCCTTCTCAGCCGTCAGTTGGACATCCTGCAATAACAAGCAAAGAGCAGCTAGCTCGCGCGAGCCGGCCGAGGTTATCCTGTTGGACAGGTTCGCATGTATCCCATCTCGCATGATATGAACCACTGGGATGAAAAAATTTGTGAAGTGGGAATAAAGGCACGGGAAAGCAGAGGCAAGAGTGGTCGGCAGTAGCCAAGTATCTAACCAGAAAAAGGTTTTCTGACCATTATTGGTTAGCACAAAGGTGGTGTTTAGCAAATTCTGCAACTGCTGTTGGATTATTTTGGTTAGGAAAGAAGGGTTTTGGCAGGAAGCAAGGTGGGATAGGCTGCATAGGTGTTGTTTGTCTAACCAGGAAATCCATGGCAGTTGTGTGTTTTCAACATGTGTGAGGTATTTGAAAGCAAACTTCATAAGAAGACATTCTGTGTAGCTAAGTTCTTAATGCCTAGACCACCATAAATTTTCGGTTTGCAAACATTTTTCCAAGCAATCAAGCATTTGGAGCCTGAGCATGTCTCCTCAGCAGCCCAAAAGAAGGCCCGTCTAATGGCGTCCAGCGTCTTTAGTGTCTTCTTCGGAATTTTGAAAACTGACAAAAAGTAGGTTGAGAGAGAGTCCAGAACGGCGGAAATGAGCACGAGCCTCCCAGCTCGATTGAGCAGTTTCACGCACCAGCCGGGCAGGAGGGATCGGAAAGAAGAGATGAGAGGCTGGAAGGCCGAGGGGGGGAGCTTGGTGGGGGAGAGGGGAAGACCGAGATAGGTTTGGGGAAACCCAGCAGTGGCACAACCAAAAATCTGCACAATTGAGGAGGCAGTTGTGGCATCTACATTCATGGGGACGAAAGTTGTTTTTGTGAAATTTATACAGAGGCCGGTTGCAAGAGCGAAGTCGTCGAGAAGCTGCTTGAGCTTGCGGGCCGCCATAGTGGAAGCATGGGCAATGATGAGCGTGTCATCGGCGTATTGGAGAATAGAGGGCGGTAGGTCATGGTAGACCGGATGGTGAAGCTCGTTTTCTTGATCGGAGGCAGCAGACAGGATGAGCTGTTGAAGCACATCGGCAACGATGATGAACAGATAGGGTGAGATGGGATCACCCTGTCGGAGACCATTTTTGCACTGGATCCAGCTACCAGGTACGCCGTTTAGCATGACTGCAGTTTTACCGGTCGAGAGCAGGTCCTCAATCCAGGCACAGAAGCGATCTGGAAAACCCCGATGGCGTAGAATTTTGAGTAGAGAAGGCTAGGAAATGGAATCAAACGCCTTTTTGAAGTCAAGTTTGAGGACCATTGTTGTTGCTTTTCGTTTATGACAACAGTTAAGGGAATCTGCCGTGTAAATAAAATTTTCAGCAATGCATCTGCCAGAAATAAAGCTTGTTTGATCACCGTGAATGAGAAGAGGAATGAAAGGTTTTAGTCGATTAGTGAGGAGCTTGGCAATGCCTTTAATTGGGCAGTTCTCAGGGAGATAGGATGGAATGCATCCGCGGTGTTGGCACCATCTTTTTTAGGTAGAAGTATAGTGAAGGCTCTGTTAAAGCGCTCCGTTTGGGCTGTGAGATTATAGAAGTCATGAAAAAAGGCAATGAGATTGTGCTTGATGGAATTCCAAGCCGAACTGTAGAAGCTAGGGCCAAAGCCATCGGGCCCTGGGCTAGCATTAGGATTCATGTGCAAAAAGGCGAGTTTTATTTCGTCGGAGGTGAAAGGGGCATCCAAATGGCGAAGTTGAGGCACCGAGGCGGCGTAAAGATTTGATAGATCAAAATTCCAAGAAGTGATCGCCGGGCAGCCTAGTAGATTTTGAGAAAAGTCTTTCAGGATCGTGGCTTTTTGATCATGGGCGTGGAAATCCTGGTCTAGAATTCGAAGCGAAGGGATCTAATTTTTACAGAAGCGTTGGGAGGCAGAGACGTGAAATTTTTTTGAGTTTTCGTCCCCCCAGATGGCGCGCTTAACTTTTGCCCGTTGTCTGATTGCCATCATACGATCGCGGATGGCTCGATGGAGGGAGCGCTTTAGGATAGATCGCAGCGAGGCCTCAGCAATGGAGAGAGGGCGAGATTCCTCTTTGGCATCAATCAGATTAAGAACAGTCTTACATCTTTGTTCCCTAGCAGGTGGAGGTCTAAGGGTTTTAGCCCATTGTTTGAGGCGCGAGCGGCAGGTTTGAAGCGTTTGGGCCAGGTTGGAAGAGGGGGATGAGCTGGAGCGGATGCGTTGGGCGGCAGACTGGTCTATGATACGTCGGCAAGCCGGGTGCAGGGCCCAGGAGCGTTCAAACCTAAAGAGGCGGGAGCGAGGGATGGAGGTCGAGATGGAGACGACAAGTGGAACGTGATCAGAAGTGAGGCGAGGCAGGGAGGTGAGTGAGCAGTTTGGGAAGGAATTATTCCAAGCAATGTTGAAGAAGGCACGGTCGAGGCGTTCCAGAATAGGTGAGTCTTAGTTATTTGACCAGGTGAACTTCCTGTCTAGGAGAGGTAATTCCATAAGCGCGAGGTGATCCAAGGCGTCGTTGAAAAGAGATGCTTCTAGATGATGAAAATTGGGATTATTTTTCTCATGGGGGAAACGAATCAGATTGAAGTCACCTATGACTAGCCACGGAGTGTTGTTCGATGGAGCAATACTTTTCAGTTCGTCCAAGAAAACGCTTTTGAGGGATCGAGCAGTTGGCGCATACATGTCGGTAACAACGAAAGGGGTTTGGCAAGCGAGAGATTGTAGCGTAACGGAGCTACAGAAAGAGTGATTGGCGTGTGATTTAACCGATAAGGAGGAGGTAGAGACGGTTGTTAGAAGTCCACCTGCAGTGCCACAAGCTGGTAGAAAGCTAGCGTCATCGAGAAACGAGGGGAGAAAGGATCTGAGTTTTAGCTGAGTAGGGGCGGAGTTTACTTTCCTGAAGTAGGAGGAGATTTGGTTCTAGAGAGATTAATTCAGATAGAACTTTACATTTTCCATCATCCCCTAAACCTCTTACATTCCATGAACAGAATGACAAGGTAGAACTAGACATAAAGCACTACAACAAACACCATCATAAAGGAAGAGTACATGACACAAGGAAGCAAACTACTGATACAGACAGAGACGAATACAGATAAGCTTGTCGGCGAACACAAGCAGTGGCAGCAGCCGGGCATGATACAGCAATGCATAAGTCACTTGGCCACGGCACCAGCAGAGGAGGCCACAAACTCAGCCTCATCAGGAGAAGAGCCACACTCGATGGCCAGAGCGGCGAGAGCGCGGGGGGAGCCAGGCTAAACATCATCGGGGTACAGGCGAGCAGAGCGCACAACATCATCGAAATCACGCGCAAAGTTGCCCAGCTCCAGGCGCTTGGCCTTTGCCTTGGACGCCTTATCCTGCATGGTTTCCTTCTTGTATGGCTCCAGCTCGGCGAGGCGAGCACTCCGCCTGATGTGCAGAACAGAGCTGGCACGCCTGCGGCAGGCACGTCCCTTCTTGGCGACGGCCTCGTGCACCACAGGCTCAGCTTCCAGATCCAAGGCCGGCAGGGAGGGCAGCGCTGGCGCCACAGTCGCCCTTCGACGGCGAGAGTAAACCACCGGCGAGGCGGTGCAAGGCGCCGTCGTCAAGGTGGCCGGGCCATCAGAAGCAGCAGGTGCAGGAGCGGGGTCGGGCATGCAGAGATCTGGCGAGGAGATCGGGCATGAAGGATCGGCTGGGATATCGGACAAGATGGAATCCAAAAGGACTGGAGGAGCCAAGCTGATCCTGGAAAGAGGGACATCATCATCAGATGAGCTGATGGCAAGCTCAACAAAGGTGTCAGCGGCAAGCGAAGCATTTCTTGAAGGCGAAGGGGGCGGCCCCTGGGGGAACTCCGGTGAGACGGTGAAGGGGCCAAACGCTGCCACGGCAGCAGCAGCACACTGAAGGCCAATAGAGGGATTTGGGGTGGGGGAGTCCGAGTCGGAAGCCGAGTCCGAAGCGGAGTCCGAGTCCCCATCAGAGGAGAAGGGGGAAGGGTCACTTAGGCTGATGCGAGTGACCTTCCCGTGCTCGTGCAGCTGGACAACTAGGATGTCGAGATTAGGAAGCTGGACAGTAAGAGCATCAGGCAGAGTGGTGCCCTTGAATAGGGCGACATGAGCCCTAATAGAGGTGCGCTCGTCGGAAAGGAGGCAGTACTGGTCGATGGAGAAGATTTCACCAAGAAAGTTCGGGACGAAATGAACACCCGATGGGTGCCAGAGCTCAAGAGGGAAGCCAATGGCCTCCAACTCCGTGAGATCATCCTTGAACAGAGCGGTGGAACGACCATGGTTCTCAGCTGGCTCAAAGGAGATGGTGTTACCATCAACATGCATGGGGCCACGTGTGATGACGCCATGGCGAGCGGCAGCAGATGGGAAGGAGACTAAGCCCGCACCACAAAAAGACGCAGCGGCGCGAAAGACAGGGGTGCCTCCGCGCTCTCTGAGCACGCGACGGATCTCCGGAAAAGGGTTGTGGACGGGAGTGCAGAAGTGGACGAAGGCATACCTAGCTATGTCATCCTGGACAAGCTGGGACGGGACTACAATGAAGGGCTGGCGAGGAGGAGTAGGGATGGGAGCAAATGTAGGAGGGCCTTTGTTGCGGTATGCGGAGGGCACCGGGGGCGGGTGAGGTGCACGGTGGGAAGCCTGGGTTGAGCGGGGTGGGGATAGATTGAGGCGGCGGGCTGTGGCAGCAGCAACCTCGTCTAGGTCATGGATAGCTTTGATGAGGTGAAGTTGTAGCCTGTCAGCGAGGCCGTCGACCGGAGCAGAGAGGTCAGGAGGTGGTGAGTTGAGATCAAGAGCAGCTTCTGGGCAGATGAGGTGGGGCTTGTGGGAGGAGGGGTTGAGGCGGATCGGCAAGGAGGCGGAGGCAGTGGAGGAGCCCGCATCGCCGACCTCCACCTGGAAGGAGCCGAAGCGAAGCGAAGACGGGGCCACCGCGACAGGCGGCTGGATGACAGGGGCGACGTTGGCGGCAGCGTTGTCGGGCATGGCATTCATGGCGCTGGCAGGGCAGAAAGCAGGGTTAGAACAAGGAGAGGGGGATGGCGGCATTGTTGGAAAACAGGGAAGGAGGCGACGAGCTTTGCACCTGAAGCTACGATGACCGGAGCGCCAACAGCGGGCGCAACGGACGGGGTCCCTGCAGTCGAAGACGATGTGGTCCGAGGCGAGGCACCGGAAGCACCGCTGGTGAGGCTTCTTGCTCTTTTGATGGGAGGACGAGAGGCTGGGGGTGAGTGATTTAGCCGGTTGGGTGGGGGGTATA
>NC_041381.1:191316785-191387561 GCF_002162155.2 Triticum dicoccoides
GAGGGGGGATTGGGTTGGCCTTGGGACGCAGCAGAGCGTCTCGATAGGAGGGAGAAGGGGCGGGGTCGAGGCGCTACGCGGCGCGCTGCAGGTTGCGTGGGAATCTTCTGCAACACCGTCTACATGAGGAGATCAAGGACTCATGTCATGGCAGGGGGGATAAGGAATGGACAGCAGCGAAGCTGAAGGGAGGGGGAGGCGCATGCGTGCGTATCTTTGCGCTGACCGGAGCGGCCAGAGAGACGGATCGGAGGGGCTCGAGGTATAGTACCACAGTCCTGTAGGGGAGGTAACCAGTCTAGGGGCCACAAGTCATAGACGTAGGGTACAATGGCGGTGTCGTGGCAGGGAACGGAGGAGGAGGAAGTGGGGCATGTGTTGCCATTGCTGGTAGGGGGGGGCGGGAGGTCAGTGGCGCGGAAAATCGGCGTAACCAAGACAGGCTGGAGTGGTGCGTTTTGGAGATTGTGAGTGGTGGGGCCAGGTGATCGGGGCGTTGGAGGGGCGGCCAGGTTGTCAGAGACTTGGGGTTGCGAGGGCAGGTTTAAAAACCGTCCCGCGGCGGTCTCGTATTCTGAAGCGTTCCTAGTAGGGGTAAAAATAGGCGTAGCCTTTTCCCTCTCGGTCTGGGTGGCGAAATGTGATAGGAGAGGCGTTGTGGAGATCGTGTGTAGTGTGAGGGGATTTTGTTTCTCCAGAGGCAGGGGCTGCCACTGTAGCAGCAAAAAGCACGCAGACGGAGTCGTTGGTTCGATCGAGGGAATGGCAAAGACACATGCGGCAACAGGGGGGAGCGGTGTTGGTCAAACATGCACATGGAAGCGCAACCAGCGGTGGCGTGAAGAGAACCCCGAAGAAGTACGTGCATGCATGAGGGTGGGCCTGGCATTGCATGCAGAGGTGCATGCAAGCGTGGTGAATCCTGATGGACAGCGGGCGTGCATGGGGACGTGGCCGGGGAAGCATGGGGGTGGGGGCCAAATGGGGTGAGGCATGCATGCTGGTAGGAAGGGCAGGGCTGGCGCCGTCGTACGTGATCGAGTCCATGTTCGAATGCACACCTGCTAGCACATTTAATGGGAGGGAGACCGATCCCTCCGTATGTGCACAAGCTGGATCATTTAATGGCGAGGAGACAAGGCTCGGGGAGATGGTAGAATCGTACGGGAGAGAGGATGATAGAGCACGGGCAGTAGGCAACGTCGAGTCTTTGGATTGAAAGTTGGTGGAGAAACGGCCAAGGATCGATTGGGCACTGAGGGGAGCGGCACGAGTTTAGGGGGACAGGTAGAGCGTCGATGAGCAGTCCACGTCCGGGAAGGATTCCAGGGCGCTCTGGGCCGGTTGTTGGGATTCAAACAGCCAAAGTTCAAAATGGGAGAGGACATAGGGAGAGCGGGAAACCATTTTGGACCTAACTTCTACTGTGGAGACCCAAGTGCAAAAGAGCCCCGCATGCACGATTTGCACGTAAAAAACGTTTGTATTAGAAAATAGGTGGTCTAAGGCATCAATAACGAGCTTAACAGTAGGGACTATAGACTTTAGAAGCTTAATTGCAACCCACACTTGGACAGGAGGGCTAGGGTTTTTTATGTTGACAGTGATATCTATGTGGTAATCATGCAAGATAAGGCTACGAAAGCGAGAACCAATTCGAACAGGACGAACCTTAGCGCCCCGGCGAGGTAGCGGCCTGAAACTCGAGGTCGCAGGAGCCCGGACGGGAGAGGGGACTGCGGCGGCAACAAGGGCGTGGACAATGGAGTCGGACGAGGGGGCCGGCTCCCGGCGGCGACGCAGGGGTACCAGATCCTGGCTCCCGGCACCCGCCCCCGAGGGCACAGGGGCACCGGATCCCGGCAGCGACGGGCGCAGGGACGACGGCGGATGGGGGAACCGGAGCAGGATGCCAGGCCTCCAGAAGTCACCAAAACTTGCGATGAGGCAGGCAACGTCCGAAGAAGCAACGGTGAAGGAGAAGCGGCCCTCCTCCCTCCATTGTGACGTTGAAGGCCTCATGATCGCCACCAAAGAGGCATGACAGAAGGAGGCCAAGGAACACAGACCCGGCATCATGTGGGAACTGGATGATCCTTGCATACGAGCGACACCTGTGGGCATGGCTCCCAACCAGGATAGTGACGGGGGAGCGAAGGCGCGACCAAGCAAGGCGCTCAAAGGCCAAGCCCAGGTCCGGAGAGACACCAAGGTCGGTGGGCAAGGAGCGGTAGGAGAACCAAAACGCCATCGTCGGGCGCACAGGTGTGGCCAAGACCAGGTCGAAAGGCAGCACAACAAGGGAGACGAGGCGCCGCTTGAAAACTGCATGTCGAAGGACAAGCTCCGCCACCTCGACGGAGGCGACGTAAAAGCGGAACAGATGGTCAGAGATCTTGTGGGTGCAGAACTCGATGGCGGAGCCACCATAGCAGGCTTGGAGGAAAGCAGCGGCGAGGATTTCATCAAGCTGAAGAACCGAGCCAGCAAAGGAAGCCAGGAGCGGGGTGGCAGTAGTTAGGTTGGGAGAGGTGACTGTTGGGGAACGTAGCAGAAATTCAAAAAAATTCCTACGTAACACCAAGATCTATCTATGGAGAGACCAGCAACGAGTAGAAAGGAGAGTGCATCTACATACCCTTGTAGATCGCTAAGCGGAAGCGTTCAAGTGAACGGGGTTGATGGAGTCGTACTCGTCGTGATTCAGATCACCGATGATCCTAGTGCCGAACGGACGGCACCTCCGCGTTCAACACACGTACAGCTCGACGATGTCTCCCACGCCTTGATCCAGCAAGGAGAGAGGGAGAGGTTGAGGAAGACTCCATCCAGCAGCAGCACAACGGCGTGGTGGTGATGGAGGAGCGTGGCAATCCTGCAGGGCTTCGCCAAGCACCTATGGGAGAGGAGGAGGTGTCACGGGAGGGAGGGAGGCGCCAAGGGCTCAGGTATGGATGCCCTCCCTCCCCTCCACTATATATAGGGGCAGGGGAGAGGGGGGAGGCGCAGCCTTGCCCCTTCCTCCAAGGAAGGGGTGCGGCTAAGAGGGGGGGAGGAGTCCATCCTCCCTAAGGCACCTCGGAGGTGCCTTCCCCCTTGTGGACTCTTCCCTCTAGGGTTCCCTAGGCGCATGGGCCTCTTGGGGCTGGTGCCCTTGGACCATGTAGGCCAAGGCGCACCCCCTACAGCCCATGTGGCCCCCCGGGGCAGGTGGCCCCACCCGGTGGGCCCCCGGGACCCTTCCGGTGGTCCCGGTACAATACCGATGACCCCGAAACTTGTCCCGATGGCCGAAACAGGACTTCCTATATATAAATCTTTACCTCCGGACCATTCCGGAACTCCTCGTGACGTCCGGGATCTCATCCGGGACTCCGAACAACATTCGGTAACCACATACAAACTTCCTTTATAACCCTAGCGTCATCGAACCTTAAGTGTGTAGACCCTACGGGTTCGGGAGACATGTAGTCATGACTGAGATGTTCTCCGGTCAATAACCAACAGCGGGATCTGGATACCCATGTTGGCTCCCACATGTTCCACGATGATCTCATCGGATGAACCACGATGTCAAGGACTCAATCAATCCCGTATACAATTCCCTTTGTCTAGCGGTATGGTACTTGCCCGAGATTCGATCGTCGGTATACCGATACCTTGTTCAATCTCGTTACCGGCAAGTCTCTTTACTCGTTCCGTAACACATCATCCCGTGATCAACCCCTTGGTCACATTTTGCACATTATGATGATGTCCTACCGAGTGGGCCCAGAGATACCTCTCCGTTTACACGGAGTGACAAAATCCCAATCTCGATTCGTGCCAACCCAACAGACACTTTCAGAGATACCCGTAGTGTACATTTATAGCCACCCAGTTACGTTGTGACGTTTGGCACACCCAAAGCACTCCTACGGTATCCGGGAGTTGCACAATCTCATGGTCTAAGGAAATGATACTTGACATTAGAAAAGCTTTAGCATACGAACTACATGATCTTGTGCTAGGCTTAGGATTGGGTCTTGTCCATCACATCATTCTCCTAATGATGTGATCCCGTTATCAACGACATCCAATGTCCATGGTCAGGAAACCGTAACCATCTATTGATTAACGAGCTAGTCAACTAGAGGCTTACTAGGGACATGGTGTTGTCTATGTATCCACACATGTATCTGAGTTTCCTATCAATACAATTCTAGCATGAATAATAAACGATTATCATGAACAAGGAAATATAATAATAATCAATTTATTATTGCCTCTAGGGCATATTTCCAACAGTCTCCCACTTGCACTAGAGTCAATAATCTAGTTCACATCGATATGTGATTAACACTCAAGGTCACATCCCCATGTGACTAACACCCAAAGAGTTTACTAGAGTCAATAATCTAGTTCACATTTACCATGTGATTAACACTCGATGAGTTCTGGGTTTGATCATGTTATGCTTGTGAGAGAGGTTATAGTCAACGGGTTTGAACCTTTCAGATCCGTGTGTGCTTTACAAATCTCTATGTCATCTCCTAGATGCAGCTACCACGTTCTATTTGGAGCTATTCCAAATAACTGTTCTACTTGGAGCTATTCTAAATTGTTGCTCCATTATACGTATCTGGTATCTCCACTCAGAGCTATCCGGATAGGTGTTAAGCTTGCATCGACGTAACCCTTTACGACGAACTCTTTTACCACCTCCATAATTGAGAAAATTCCTTAGTCCACTAGTTACTAAGGATAACTTTGACCGCTGTCTTGTGATCCATTCTTGGATCATTCTTGTACCCCTTGACTGACTCATGGTAAAGCACACTTCAGGTGCGGTACACAGCATAGCATACTGTAGAGCCTATGTCTTAAGCATAGGGGACGACCTTCGTTCCTTTCTCTCTATTCTGCCATGGTCGAGCTTTAAGTCTTAACTTCATACCTTACAACTCAGGCAAGAACTCCTTCTTTGACTGATCCATCTTGAACACCTTCAAGATCACGTCAAGGCATGTGCTCATTTGAAAGTACTATTAAGCGTTTTGATCTATCCTTATAGATCTTGATGCTCAATGTTCAAGTAGCTTAATCCAGGTTTTCCATTGAAAACACTTTCCAAATAACCCTATATGCTTTCCAGAAATTCTACGTCATTTCTGATCATTAATATGTCAACAACATATACTCATCAGAAATTCTATAGTGCTCCCACTCACTTCTTTGGAAATACAAGTTTCTCATAAACTTTGTATACACCCAAAATCTTTGATCATCATCAAAGCACACATTCCAACTCCGAGATGCTCACTCCAGTCCTTAGAAGGATTGCTGGAGCTTTGCATACTTATTAGCATCTTTTGGGATTGACAAAACCTTCCAGTTGTATCACATACAACCTTTCCTCAAGTATAACGTCGAGGAAACAATGTTTTGACATCCTATCTGCAAGATTTCATAAATAATGCAGTAATTGCTAATATAATTCCAACAGACTCTTAGCATCGCTACGAGTGAGAAAGTCTCATCGTAGTCAACTCCTTGAACTTGTCGAAAAACATCTTAACGACAAGTCGAGCTTTCTCAATGGTGACACTTACCATCATTGTCTGTCTTCCTTTCAAAATCCATATGTACCTAACAGCCTTACGACCATCAAGTAGTTCTTCCAAAGTCTACACTTTGTTTTCATACATGGATCCTCTCTCGGGTTTTATGGCCTTGAGCCATTTATCGGAATCCGGGCCCACCATCACTTCTCCATAGCTCGTAGGTTCATTGTTGTCTAGCAACAAGACTTCCAAGACAGGATTATGTACCACTCTGAAGTAGTACGCATCCTTGTCATCCCACGAGGTTTTGGTAGTGACTTGATCTGAAGTTTCATGATCACTATCATAAGCTTCCACTTCAATTGGTGTAGGTGCCACAGGAACAACTTCCTGTGCCCTGCTACACACTGGTTGAAGTGATGGTTCAATAACCTCATCAAGTCTCCACCATCCTCCCACTCAACTCTTTCGAGAGAAACCTTTCCTCGAGAAAGGACCCGATTCTAGAAACAATTCATATTGCTTTCGGATCTGAATTAGGAGGTATACCCAACTGTTTTGGGTGTCCTATGAAGATGTACTTATCCGCTTTGGGTTCGAGCTTATCAGCCTGAAACCTTTCCACATAAGCATCGCAGCCCCAAACTTCTAAGAAATGACAGCTTAGGTTTCTCTAAACCATAATTCATACGGTGTCATCTCAACGGAATTACGTGGTGCCCTATTTAAAGTGAATGTGGTTGTCTCTAATGCCTAACCCATAAACTATAGTGGTACTTCGATAAGAGACATCATGGTATGCATCATATCCAATAGGGTGCAGTTATGATGTTCGGACACACCATCACATTATGGTGTTCCAGGCGGTATTAATTGCGAAACAATTTCCACAATGTCTTAATTGTGTGCCAAAACTCGTAACTCAGATATTCATCTCTATGATCATATCATAGACATTTTATCCTCTTGTCACAATGATCTGCTACTTCACTCTGAAATTACTTGAACCATTCAATAATTCAGACTTGTGTTTCATCAAGTAAATATACTCAACATTTACTCGAATCATCTGTGAAGTAAGAACATAATCATATTCACTGCATGCCTCAGCACTCATTCGACTGCACACATCAAAATGTGTTACTTCCAACAAGTTGCTTTCTTTTTCCATCTTACTGAAAAAACGAGGCTTTTCAGTCATCTTGCCCATGTGGTATGATTTGCATGTCCCAAGTGATTCAAAATCAAGTGAGTCAAAACGGTCCATTTGCATGGAGTTTCTTCATGCATATACACCAATATGACTTACGTGGCAGTGCCACAAGTAGGTGGTACTATCATTACTATCTTTTGGCATGAACATGTGTATCACTACGATCGAGATTTAATAAACCATTCATTTTAGGTGTAAGACCATTGAAGGTATTATTCAAATAAACAGAGTAACCATTATTCTCCTTAAATGAGTAACCGTATTGCGATAGACATAATCCAATCATGTCTATGCTCAACGCAAACACCAAATAACAATTATTTAGGTTTAACACCAATCTCTTTGGTAGAGGGAGCGTGCGATGCTTGATCATATCAAGCTTGGAAAAACTTCCAACACATATCGTCAGCTCACCTTTAGCTAGTCTCCGTTCATTCCGTAGCCTTTATTTCGAGTTACTAACACTTAGCAACCGAACCGGTATCTAATACCCTGGTGCTACTAGGAGTACTAGCAAAGTACACATTAACACAATGTATATCCAATATACTTCTATCGACCTTGCCAGCCTTCTTATCTACCAAGTATCTAGGGTAATTCTGCTCTAGTGGTTGTTCCCCTTATTACAGAAGCACTTAGTCTCGGGTTTGGGTTTTACCTTGGGTTTCTTCACTAGAGCAGCAGCTGATTTGCCGTTTCATGAAGTATCCCTTCTTGCCCTTGCCCTTCTTGAAACTAGTGGTTTCACCAACCATCAACAATTGATGCTCCTTTTTGATTCCTACTTTCGCGGTGTCAAACATCGCGAATACCTCAAGGATCATCATATCTATCCCTGATATGTTATAGTTCATCACGAAGCTCTAACAGCTTGGTGGCAATGACTTTGGAGAACCATCACTGTCTTATCTGGAAGATCAACTCCCACTCGATTCAAATGATTGTTGTACTCAGACAATCTGAGCACAAGCTCAACAATTGAGCTTTTCTCCTTAGTTTGCAGGTTAAGAAAGTCATCGGAGGTCTTATACCTCTTGACATGGGCACGAGCCTGAAATCCCAATTTCAGCCCTCAAAACATCTCATATGTTTCGCGATGTTTCAAAAACGTCTTTGGTGCCTCAACTCTAAACCGTTTAACTGAACTATCACGTAGTTATCAAAACGTGTATGTCAGATGTTCGCAACAACCACAGACAACGTTCGAGGTTCAGCACACTGAGCGGTGCATTAAGGACATAAGACTTCTATGAAGCAATGAGGACAATCCTCAGTTTACGGACCTAGTCCGCATAATTGCTACTATCAACTTTCAACTAATTTTTTCTCTAGGAACATATCTAAACAGTAGAACTATAGCGTGAGCTACGACATAATTTGCAAAAACCTTTTGACTATGTTCAGGATAATTAAGTTCATCTTATGAACTCCCACTCAGATAGACATCCCTCTAGTCATCTAAGTGATTACATGATCCGAGTCAAACTAGGCCGTGTCCGATCATCACGTGAGACAGACTAGTCATCATCGGTGAACATCTTCATGTTGATCGTATCTTCTATACTACTCATGCTCGACCTTTCGGTCTCCGTGTTCCGAGGCCATGTCTGTACATGCTAGGCTCGTCAAGTTAACCCTAAGTGTTTCGCGTGTGTTCCGAGGCCATGTCTGTACATGCTAGGCTCGTCAACACCCGTTGTATTTGAACGTCTGAATAAAACACCCGATCATCACGTGATGTTTTGAAACAGCGAACTGTCGCAACGGTGCACAGTTAGGGGAGAACACTTCTTGAAATTGTTGTAAGGGATCATCTTATTTACTACCGTCGTTCTAAGCAAATAAGATGTATAAACATGATAAACATCACATGCAATCAAATAGTGACATGATATGGCCATCATCACTTTGCTCCTTTTGATCTCCATCTTCGGGGCTCCATGATCATCATCGTCACCGGCATGACACCATGATCTCCATCGTCATGATCTCCATCATCGTGTCTTCATGAAGTTGCCTCGCCAATTATTACTTCTACTACTATGGCTAACGGTTAGCAATAAAGTAAAGTAATTACATGACGTTTAAGTTGACACGCAGGTCACAAATAAATAAAGACAACTCCTATGGCTCCTGCCGGTTGTCATACTCATCGACATGCAAGTCGTGATTCCTATTACAAGAACATGATCAATCTCATACATCACATATATCATTCATCACATCCTTTGGCCATATCACATCACATAGCATACCCTGCAAAAACAAGTTAGACGTCCTCTAATTGTTGTTTGCATGTTTTACGTGGCTGCTATGGGTTTCTAGCAAGAACGTTTCTTACCTACGCATGAACCACAACGTGATATGCCAATTGCTATTTACCCTTCATAAGGACCCTTTTCATCGAATCCGATCCGACTAAAATGGGAGAGACAGACACCCGCCAGCCACCTTATGCAACTAGTGCATGTTTGTCGGTGGAACCGGTCTCACGTAAGCGTACGTGTAAGGTTGGTCCGGGCCGCTTCATCCCACGATGCCGCCGAATCAAGATAAGACTAGTAACGGCAAGCATATTGAACAATATCGACGCCCACAACTACTTTGTGTTCTACTCGTGCAAAGAATCTACGCAATAGACCTAGCTCATGATGCCACTGTTGGGGAACGTAGCAGAAATTCAAAATTTTCCTACGTGTCACCAAGATCTATCTATGGAGAGACTAGCAACGAGGGAAGGAGAGTGCATCTACATACCCTTGTAGATCGCTAAGCGGAAGCGTTCAAGTGAACGGGGTTGATGGAGTCGTACTCGTCGTGATTCAGATCACTGATGATCCTAGTGCCGAACGGACGGCACCTCCGCGTTCAACACACGTACAGCTCGACGATGTCTCCCACGCCTTGATCCAGCAAGGAGAGAGGGAGAGGTTGAGGAAGACTCCATCCAGCAGCAGCACAACAGCATGGTGGTGATGGAGGAGCGTGGCAATCCTGCAGGGCTTCGCCAAGCACCTACGGGAGAGGAGGAGGTGTCATGGGAGGGAGGGAGGCGCCAAGGGCTCAGGTATGGATGCCCTTAACTTCGTACCTTACAACTCAGGCAAGAACTCCTTTTTTGACTGATCCATCTTGAACACCTTCAAGATCACGTCAAGGCATGTGCTCATTTGAAAGTACCATTAAGCATTTTGATCTATCCTTATAGATCTTGATGCTCAATGTTCAAGTAGCTTAATCCAGGTTTTCCATTGAAAACACTTTCCAAATAACCCTATATGCTTTCCAGAAATTCTACGTCATTTCTGATCATTAATATGTCAACAACATATACTCATCAGAAATTCTATAGTGCTCCCACTCACTTCTTTGGAAATACAAGTTTCTCATAAACTTTGTATACACCCAAAATCTTTGATCATCATCAAAGCATACATTCCAACTCCGAGATGCTCACTCCAGTCCTCAGAAGGATTGCTGGAGCTTTGCATACTTATTAGCATATTTCAGGATAGACAAAACCTTCCGGTTGTATCACACACAACCTTTCCTCAAGAATCGTCGAGGAAACAATGTTTTGACATCCTATCTGCAAGATTTCATAAATAATGCAGTAATTGCTAATATAATTCCAACAGACTCTTAGCATCGCTACGAGTGAGAAAGTCTCATCGTAGTCAACTCCTTGAACTTGTCGAAAAACATCTTAACGACAAGTCGAGCTTTCTCAATGGTGACACTTACCATCATTGTCTGTCTTCCTTTCAAAATCCATATGTACCTAACAGCCTTACGACCATCAAGTAGTTCTTCCAAAGTCTACACTTTGTTTTCATACATGGATCCTCTCTCGGGTTTTATGGCCTTGAGCCATTTATCGGAATTTGGGCCCACCATCGCTTCTCCATAGCTCGTAGGTTCATTGTTGTCTAGCAACATGACCTTCAAGACAGGATCACGTACCACTCTGAAGTAGTACGCATCCTTGTCATCCCACGAGGTTTGGTAGTGACTTGATCTGAAGTTTCATGATCACTATCATAAGCTTCCACTTCAATTGGTGTAGGTGCCACAGGAACAACTTCTTGTGCCCTGCCACACACTAGTTGAAGAGACGGTTCAATAACCTCATCAAGTCTCCACCATCCTCCCACTCAATTCTTTCGAGAGAAACCTTTCCTCGAAAAAGGACCCGATTCAAGAAACAATCCCTATTGCTTTCGGATCTGAATTAGGAGGTATACCCAACTGTTTTTGGGTGTCCTATGAAGATGCATTTTATCCGCTTTGGGTTCGAGCTTATCAACCTGAAACTTTTTCACATAAGCGTCGCAGCCCCAAACTTTCAAGAAATGGCAACTTAGGTTTCTCCAAACCATAGTTCATACGGTGTCGTCTCAACGAAATTATGTGGTGCCCTATTTAAAGTGAATGTGGTTGTCTCTAATGCCTAACCCATGAATGACAGTGGTAATTCGATAAGAGACATCATGGTATGCATCATATCCAATAGGGTGCAGTTATGATGTTCGGACACACCATCACACTATGGTGTTCCAGGCTGTATTAGTTGTGAAACAATTTCCACAATGTCTTAATTCTGTGCCAAACTCGTAATTCAGATATTCATCTCTATGATCATATCATAGATATTTTATCCTCTTGTCACGACGATCTTTCAACTTCACCCTGAAATTACTTGAACCTTTCAATAATTCAGACTCATGATTTATCAAGTAAATGTACTCAACATCCACTCAAATTATCTGTGAAGTAAGAACATAACAATATCCACTACATGCCTCAGCACTCATTGGACTGCACACATCAAAATGTATTACTTCCAGCAAGTTGCTTTCTAGTTCCATTTTACTGAAAACAAGGCTTTCAGTCATCTTGCCCGTGTGGTATGATTTGCATGTCCCAAGTGATTCAAAATCAAGTGAGTCAAAACGGTCCATTTGCATGGAGTTTCTTCATGCATATACACCAATAGACATGGTTCGCATGTCTCAAACTTTTCAAAAACGAGTGAGCCCAAAGATCCATCAATATGGAGCTTCTTCATGCGTTTTATACCGATATGACTTACGTGGCAGTGCCACAAGTAGGTGGTACTATCATTACTATCTTTTGGCATGAACATGTGTATCACTATGATCGAGATTTAATAAACCATTAATTTTAGGTGTAAGACCATTGAAGGTATTATTCAAATAAACAGAGTAACCATTATTCTCCTTAAATGAATAACCGTATTGCGATAGACGTAATCCAATCATGTCTATGCTCAACGCAAACACCAAATAACAATTATTTAGGTTTAACACCAATCTCTTTGGTAGAGGGAGCGTGCGATGCTTGATCATATCAAGCTTGGAAAAACTTCCAACACATATCGTCAGCTCACCTTTAGCTAGTCTCCGTTTATTCCGCAGCCTTTTGTTTCGAGTTACTAACACTTAGCAACCGAACCGGTATCTAATACCCTGGTGCTACTAGGAGTACTAGCAAAGTACACATTAACACAATGTATATGCAATATACTTCTATCCACCTTGCCAGCCTTCTTATCTACCAAGTATCTAGGGTAATTCTGCTCTAGTGGTTGTTCCCCTTATTACAGAAGCACTTAGTCTCGGGTTTGGGTTTTACCTTGGGTTTCTTCACTAGAGCAGCAGCTGATTTTCCGTTTCATGAAGTATCCCTTCTTGCCCTTGCCCTTCTTGAAACTAGTGGTTTCACCAACCATCAACAATTGATGCTCCTTCTTGATTTCTACTTTCGCGGTGTCAAACATCGCGAATACCTCAAGGATCATCATATCTATCCCTGATATGTTATAGTTCATCACGAAGCTCTAACAGCTTGGTGGCAATGACTTTGGAGAACCATCACTGTCTTATCTGGAAGATCAACTCCCACTCGATTCAAATGATTGTTGTACTCAGACAATCTGAGCACAAGCTCAACAATTGAGCTTTTCTCCTTAGTTTGCAGGTTAAGAAAGTCATCGGAGGTCTTATACCTCTTGACATGGGCACGAGCCTGAAATCCCAATTTCAGCCCTCAAAACATCTCATATGTTTCGCGATGTTTCAAAAACGTCTTTGGTGCCTCAACTCTAAACCATTTAACTGAACTATCACGTAGTTATCAAAACGTGTATGTCAGATGTTCGCAACAACCACAGACAACGTTCGAGGTTCAGCACACTGAGCGGTGCATTAAGGACATAAGCCTTCTATGAAGCAATGAGGACAATCCTCAGTTTACGGACCTAGTCCGCATAGTTGCTACTATCAACTTTCAACTAATTTTTCTCTAGGAACATATCTAAACAGTAGAACTATAGCGTGAGCTACGACATAATTTGCAAAAACCTTTTGACTATGTTCAGGATAATTAAGTTCATCTTATGAACTCCCACTCAGATAGACATCCCTCTAGTCATCTAAGTGATTACATGATCCGAGTCAAACTAGGCCGTGTCCGATCATCACGTGAGACGGACTAGTCATCATCGGTGAACATCTTCATGTTGATCGTATCTTCTATACGACTCATGTTCGACCTTTCGGTCTCCGTGTTCCGAGGCCATGTCTGTACATGCTAGGCTCGTCAAGTTAACCCTAAGTGTTTCGCGTGTGTAAATCTGTCTTACACCCGTTGTATGTGAACGTTAGAATCTAACACCCGATCATCACGTGGTGCTTCGAAACATGAACTGTCGCAACGGTGCACAGTTAGGGGAGAACACTTCTTGAAATTGTTGTAAGGGATCATCTTATTTACTACCGTCGTTCTAAGCAAATAAGATGTATAAACATGATAAACATCACATGCAATCAAATAGTGACATGATATGGCCATCATCACTCTGCTCCTTTTGATCTCCATCTTCGGGGCTCCATGATCATCATCGTCACCGGCATGACACCATGATCTCCATCATCATGATCTCCATCATCGTGTCTTCATGAAGTTGCCTCGCCAACTATTACTTCTACTACTATGGCTAACGGTTAGCAATAAAGTAAAGTAATTACATGACGTTTAAGTTGACACGCAGGTCACAAATAAATAAAGACAACTCCTATGGCTCCTGCCGGTTGTCATACTCATCGACATGCAAGTCGTGATTCCTATTACAAGAACATGATCAATCTCATACATCACATATATCATTCATCACATCCTTTTTGGCCATATCACATCACATAGCATACCCTGCAAAAACAAGTTAGACGTCCTCTAATTGTTGTTGCATGTTTTACGTGGCTGCTATGGGTTTCTAGCAAGAACGTTTCTTACCTACACATGAACCACAACGTGATATGCCAATTGCTATTTACCCTTCATAAGGACCCTTTTCATCGAATCCGATCCGACTAAAGTGGGAGAGACAGACACCCGCCAGCCACCTTATGCAACTAGTGCATGTTTGTCGGTGGAACCGGTCTCACGTAAGCGTACGTGTAAGGTTGGTCCGGGCCGCTTCATCCCACGATGCCGCCGAATCAAGATAAGACTAGTAACGGCAAGCATATTGAACAATATCGACGCCCACAACTACTTTGTGTTCTACTCGTGCAAAGAATCTACGCAATAGACCTAGCTCATGATGCCACTGTTGGGGAACGTAGCAGAAATTCAAAAAATTTCCTACGTAACACCAAGATCTATCTATGGAGAGACCAGCAACGAGTAGAAAGGAGAGTGCATCTACATACCCTTGTAGATCGCTAAGCGGAAGCGTTCAAGTGAACGGGTTTGATGGAGTCGTACTCGTCGTGATTCAGATCACCGATGATCCTAGTGCCGAACGGACGGCACCTCCGCGTTCAACACACGTACAGCTCGACGATGTCTCCCACGCCTTGATCCAGCAAGGAGAGAGGGAGAGGTTGAGGAAGACTCCATCCAGCAGCAGCACAACGGCGTGGTGGTGATGGAGGAGCGTGGCAATCCTGCAGGGCTTCGCCAAGCACCTATGGGAGAGGAGGAGGTGTCACGGGAGGGAGGGAGGCGCCAAGGGCTCAGGTATGGATGCCCTCCCTCCCCTCCACTATATATAGGGGCAGGGGAGAGGGGGGAGGCGCAGCCTTGCCCCCTCCTCCAAGGAAGTGGTGCGGCTAAGAGGGGGGGAGGAGTCCATCCTCCCCAAGGCACCTCGGAGGTGCCTTCCCCCTTTAGGACTCTCCCCTTTTTCCTATATCTTGGCGCATGGGCCTCTAGGGGCTGGTGCCCTTGGCCCATGTAGGCCAAGGCGCACCCCCTACAGCCCATGTGGCCCCCCGGGGCAGGTGGCCCCACCCGGTGGGCCCCCGGGACCCTTCCGGTGGTCCCGGTACAATACCGATGACCCCGAAACTTGTCCCGATGGCCGAAACAGGACTTCCTATATATAAATCTTTACCTCCGAACCATTCCGGAACTCCTCGTGACGTCCGGGATCTCATCCGGGACTCCGAACAACATTCGGTAACCACATACAAGCTTCCTTTATAACCCTAGCGTCATCGAACCTTAAGTGTGTAGACCCTACGGGTTCGGGAGACATGCAGACATGACAGAGACGTTCTCCGGTCAATAACCAACAGCGGGATCTGGATACCCATGTTGGCTCCCACATGTTCCACGATGATCTCATCGGATGAACCACGATGTCAAGGACTCAATCAATCCCGTATACAATTCCCTTTGTCTAGCGGTATTTTACTTGCCCGAGATTCGATCGTCGGTATACCGATACCTTGTTCAATCTCGTTACCGGCAAGTCTCTTTACTCGTTCCGTAACACATCATCCCGTGATCAACCCCTTGGTCACATTGTGCACATTATGATGATGTCCTACCGAGTGGGCCCAGAGATACCTCTCCGTTTACACGGAGTGACAAATCCCAATCTCGATTCGTGCCAACCCAACAGACACTTTCAGAGATACCCGTAGTGTACCTTTATAGCCACCCAGTTACGTTGTGACGTTTGGCACACCCAAAGCACTCCTACGGTATCCGGGAGTTGCACAATCTCATGGTCTAAGGAAATGATACTTGACATTAGAAAAGCTTCAGCATACGAACTACACGATCTAGTGCTATGCTTAGGATTGGGTCTTGTCCATCACATCATTCTCCTAATGATGTGATCCCGTTATCAACGACATCCAATGTCCATGGTCAGGAAACCCTAACCATCTATTGATTAACGAGCTAGTCAACTAGAGGCTTACTAGGGACATGGTGTTGTCTATGTATCCACACATGTATCTGAGTTTCCTATCAATACAATTCTAGCATGGATAATAAACGATTATCATGAACAAGGAAATATAATAATAATCAATTTATTATTGCCTCTAGGGCATATTTCCAACAGTCTCCCACTTGCACTAGAGTCAATAATCTAGTTCACATCGATATGTGATTAACACTCAAGGTCACATCCCCATGTGACTAACACCCAAAGAGTTTACTAGAGTCAATAATCTAGTTCACATTTACCATGTGATTAACACTCGATGAGTTCTGGGTTTGATCATGTTATGCTTGTGAGAGAGGTTATAGTCAACGGGTCTGAACCTTTCAGATCCGTGTGTGCTTTACAAATCTTTATGTCATCTCCTAGATGCAGCTACCACGTTCTATTTGGAGCTATTCCAAATAACTGTTCTACTTGGAGCTATTCTAAATTGTTGCTCCATTATACGTATCCGGTATCTCTACTCAGAGCTATCCGGATAGGTGTTAAGCTTGCATCGACGTAACCCTTTACGACGAACTCTTTTACCACCTCCATAATTGAGAAAATTCCTTAGTCCACTAGTTACTAAGGATAACTTTGACCGCTGTCCTGTGATCCATTCTTGGATCACTCTTGTACCCCTTGACTGACTCATGGTAAAGCACACTTCAGGTGCGGTACACAGCATAGCATACTGTAGAGCCTATGTCTTAAGCATAGGGGACGACCTTCGTTCCTTTCTCTCTATTCTGCCATGGTCGAGCTTTAAGTCTTAACTTCATACCTTACAACTCAGGCAAGAACTCCTTCTTTGACTGATCCATCTTGAACACCTTCAAGATCACGTCAAGGCATGTGCTCACGTCAAGATCACGTCGGTATACCGATACCTTGTTCAATCTCGTTACCGGCAAGTCTCTTTACTCGTTCCGTAACACATCATCCCGTGATCAACCCCTTGGTCACATTGTGCACATTATGATGATGTCCTACCGAGTGGGCCCAGAGATACCTCTCCGTTTACACGGAGTGACAAAATCCCAATCTCGATTCGTGCCAACCCAACAGACACTTTCAGAGATACCCGTAGTGTACCTTTATAGCCACCCAGTTACGTTGTGACGTTTGGCACACCCAAAGCACTCCTACGGTATCCGGGAGTTGCACAATCTCATGGTCTAAGGAAATGATACTTGACATTAGAAAAGCTTTAGCATACGAACTACATGATCTTGTGCTAGGCTTAGGATTGGGTCTTGTCCATCACATCATTCTCCTAATGATGTGATCCTGTTATCAACGACATCCAATGTCCATGGTCAGGAAACCGTAACCATCTATTGATCAACGAGCTAGTCAACTAGAGGCTTACTAGGGACATGGTGTTGTCTATGTATCCACACATGTATCTGAGTTTCCTATCAATACAATTCTAGCATGGATAATAAACGATTATCATGAACAAGGAAATATAATAATAATCAATTTATTATTGCCTCTAGGGCATATTTCCAACACGGGGCAGGTGGCCCCACCCGGTGGGCCCCCGGGACCCTTCCGGTGGTCCCGGTACAATACCGATGACCCCGAAACTTGTCCCGATGGCCGAAACAGGACTTCCTATATATAAATCTTTACCTCCGGACCATTCCGGAACTCCTCGTGACGTCCGGGATCTCATCCGGGACTCCGAACAACATTCGGTAACCACATACAAACTTCCTTTATAACCCTAGCGTCATCGAACCTTAAGTGTGTAGACCCTACGGGTTCGGGAGACATGTAGTCATGACCGAGATGTTCTCCGGTCAATAACCAACAGCGGGATCTGGATACCCATGTTGGCTCCCACATGTTCCACGATGATCTCATCGGATGAACCACGATGTCAAGGACTCAATCAATCCCGTATACAATTCCCTTTGTCTAGCGGTATGGTACTTGCCCGAGATTCGATCGTCGGTATACCGATACCTTGTTCAATCTCGTTACCGGCAAGTCTCTTTACTCGTTCCGTAACACATCATCCCGTGATCAACCCCTTGGTCACATTGTGCACATTATGATGATGTCCTACTGAGTGGGCCCAGAGATACCTCTCCGTTTACACGGAGTGACAAAATCCCAATCTCGATTCGTGCTAACCCAACAGACACTTTCAGAGATACCCGTAGTGTACCTTTATAGCCACCCAGTTACGTTGTGACGTTTGGCACACCCAAAGCACTCCTACGGTATCCGGGAGTTGCACAATCTCATGGTCTAAGGAAATGATACTTGACATTAGAAAAGCTTTAGCATACGAACTACATGATCTTGTGCTAGGCTTAGGATTGGGTCTTGTCCATCACATCATTCTCCTAATGATGTGATCCCGTTATCAACGACATCCAATGTCCATGGTCAGGAAACCGTAACCATCTATTGATTAACGAGCTAGTCAACTAGAGGCTTACTAGGGACATGGTGTTGTCTATGTATCCACACATGTATCTGAGTTTCCTATCAATACAATTCTAGCATGAATAATAAACGATTATCATGAACAAGGAAATATAATAATAATCAATTTATTATTGCCTCTAGGGCATATTTCCAACAGTGACCGGCAAGCTCAAGGAGGCTACCAATGAGGTTGACTGAGCAAGCGCAAGATCCTTGTCGACGCGGAGAGCGCACCTGAGCGCAACAAGGCTAGACTGGACGAAACGCGGGAGCGCCGGCGTGGCAGGGGCGAGGGGGCGACACGGCCCGACCAGAGGGGAGGCCGAGCAAGGCCAGAGGGGCACACCAGCGGCCGGCGCCGGCGTAGGTAGTAGCAGGGGTGGAGGGGGAGCGGCGGGGAGCGGGAGGAGTTTCAATTCATCTCCATACGAACGAAGGTAATTGTACATCGACAAAGTAACACAACAATGTTTCTTGAATAGTTGCAGTCGCCTTGTGGGAACATATGACCTATGTTATATGAGTCGTTCGGAAAGGACTTGACATACTATGGTTCAGAACATTCACGTTGTTGAAGCCCCACGACTCCTGACGGTCCAAGCCTTACAACATCCCTTGGACTCCGAAACCTAACCCCCTTTCATACCTTGGTTCTGAGGAGAGGGAGAGGGAATGACTCTCCTCTTGAGTTTATTCAAATGGGAGTGAATGTGTTACGAGCTCATTGGGGCTATTGATAACCTAGGTGTGATTGACAAATGAACAAGGCTACCCTTAAGATGAGGACGTGAGAGGGTAAAACTATCTTTAGTCCATGAGTCATGCTCCCATTGGGCTGTAGAAAGATTGTGACCCATGGGAGGTAGAATTCCTTTGACTTTATGAAGGCTTCTCTTCATAGGCTTGAGCTTCTTTGCTTCCTTGCCTCCATCTTTGACTTGGTCTTTTATTTTCTTATATCCTTTGACTTGTTGACCATGAAGACTTGTTTCAACTTATGTTGAGCGAGATAGCTTTTGCTTGGACCCTTGGTAGCTTTCTTCGACTTATGTTAATAAACAATCACTATACAGTAATCATCGTGGTCATTCTAAAATTTCTGTTAGAAATATTGCATATTAATAGCAGATTTGAAAACATTTCCTTTTTTTCTATCCAGTTACTTGCATATTGTTTTGTTAGGTCTCGTATCTTTTATCACAACTGAAATGATTTATTGTATATTACTTTATATGATATATTTCTTTTGACTTTTATTACGGAGGAACATTTCTTTGCTTCCTTCTCACGGTATGTATCACACTGGAATTGAGCCGCCAATCTTTCTTGTCGGGTGGCACGTATGTTTGTCACCGGGTTTTCATACACTTTTCCCTATATTTTACTATTTCATTGTTGCTTCTAGGTACCATCCATGAGTCTAGTTAGTGCCAACTGAAGCATAATCTACTCATCATTGTCATACTCACGCTGGTCTACGCTTGTTGACTTCATGGAAATTAGATGGTTCATATTATTTCAATTTTATTTTACATTTTAATTTTAGGTACCGTTCATGCATGTATCACATTGGAATCGATTTGCCTGTCTTTTGTTCCCAGTGTCATGCATTTGTGGTTGATCCTTGGGAGGGTAACTCGTGACCACCACTTCGCTCTTCTGAAGTTGATCTTGAGACCACACATAGCCTCAAAGTATAAGTGGTAACTTGAGGTAGACAATGCTAGGTTTCGTTCCCTCTACCATGACCAAGGTGTTACCATGAACTTGAGGTGATACCCTGCTTGGGACAATTTTCCCTACCACACCAGATATGTAACTAGCTATCTTGGCCTTCTCCAAGATAACTGGAAAAGCATCAACTAGAAGGTTAAAGAGAGGGGTGCCTTCATCTCCATGATAGCCCGATTAGCCTCCTCGGTCAAGAATGGGAAGGTGAGATCTGCATTCTCGGTGGCTGAGACCTTTCCCCCTCATGCCAATAGTCGTTGACCACTGATCGGGGTTCTACCGAGAATAACTCCTTATAGAAGGGGTAAATGTAGGCGAAAATGTCCTTGGACTCCTCCGGGAGAACATCGTCTCCTCACATGCACGAGATGGAGCACTTCCGCCTTCTCCCATTCACAATGGCATGAAAGTAGGTGGTGTTTGCATCACCCTTCAGTAACCAATTCTGGCGGCTCCGCTGCTGCTAGAATATCTCATCACCCTTGTAGATTTCCAAAAGGGAGACCTCAAGGCACACCGTTGAAGCACTCTTCAGTGGTAAGGCCATAGGAGTCTGAGGGCTGATCAAGGGCCCGAATCCGACCAGCCCGAATCCGACCAAGAATGTCGTCCTTACAGAGACACTGGGCAACCCAACGTTTGCCCCCACAACATCACATAAACTGACGCGATACTTTAGAGCGTTGATGTCATATATCTACTACACTAAAAACACATCCATGACAATACACCTTCATGATAGAAGGTGGTTTTTGTCATCGATGTGCATTAATGACAAATCTACGACAGATTCAAGATGTTATACCTTATCTATCGTAGATCACTTCAATGACAAAAGTCAATTTTTGTTATTGAAGCGTGCTTTTCCATGACAAAAAAGACGTGTCATGGAAGTGTTTTTTCCCGGGTGACCGGTTGACATGGCAGAATACTGGCATGTGGCACCCGCTGTTAACGGCGTCATGATAGCGTTGTTAGTCTACTTGTCATCCTAGCCATCAAGGAAGTGTTGGCCCAACAAAGGCTTATTAGAATTTACTAGGTCATCTCATGTTGTTTGGCCCATTTAATTTCGACCCATTTTGGGGCCATATGTATTTGGACGAGTAAAGGTCTATCATATAAAACCAAAAAATATCATAACTAACACACCCAATAACACTATGAAAATGAATGGACGAGATCAATCTCACCAACACAACGCGGCGGAGATGAAGATGTGCAGATTCCCGTAGCTAGGAGCACGACACCATAAACTATGATGTGGTAAGTAATTAAAGAGGGAGACAATAAGTAGCATAAGATGTTGCCATCACAAAGCTTCGCAATGAGAAATGACTACTCCCTCCGTCCAGAAATACTTATCGGAGAAATGGATAAAAATGGATATATCTAGAACTAAAATACGTCTAGTTACAACCATTTCTCCGACAAGTATTTCAAAACGGAGGGAGTACAAAGTAAGCATATTCAATAACCCTCTGGATCCCTCGGATCCTCAACTCCTCTGCCCTCGACGAGAGGTAGACAATGGCAAGAGGAAGACTGTTGGGCATTCAATCGGCCAAAGGAGCTCCAAGCTTGAAGCATCGAGGTAGACAATGGCAACGACAACCGAGCAAGGGGAGGCGGCGGCTCTGGTGCTCGGGACGATAAGCTTTGCGACTCTGGCGGTGGACAGCAAATTGCGAATGGTAAGTTGTAGGCGTAGTGGCAACGCATCCCAGGTCGAATGCATAATGAGACAGAATGGGAATGGTGAGCTCGATGAGGGAGGCGTTGTGAGATTAGGTGCAGTGAATTGGTCGGCGATGTCTTCTTTGATTTCTTTTTTAACTCAGGGAGGTGTTTGGTTCCGCACTGTAAACGCAAACACAAACGTGATTTGGGTGCCGTGAGAGGAACTCGACAACGCAAAAGACAAGGGCAGGAGCAGAAAGTAGGCAGCACTGCGGCAAAAACTACGGCTCAGACAGCTTTGATCGCCTCCCAGCTGTGAAGAGAGCCGTGAGCTTCCGGTACTTCGATCCCTCATCAGTCCACCAACTTCCTTTTCCGCGCTTCCTTCCCTTGCTCCGGGCTGTGTATTCTGTTCCCAACGCGGAACTCACCGGGCTTTTGATCTAATGCACGGAAAGGGGGAGGCCTGAGGCCTAGTTTTTGATCCAGCCTGGCGGTGAGCGGTATCGACCTACATGGGGCCTAATTACAGCACATGTGAAACAAACGCATGTAACGCTTACGGTGTAATCAGGCAAGGGGCTGAAAATGTCTAACCAAAACACCTAGGAGTTGCCCCGGCTCAGCTGAGTTAGGAGCCAGAGCTACCAAACATGTCTACTGCTAAGTTTTACTCACCACTACGAGGAACCAACGCAACTGCCTGCGATTAGATCAGGCAAGGGTTAAATCCCTTAAATAACAGAACAAGCCATAAAAAAATAGGTATTAATACGTAAGCTGCGTTGCGTTCACAGCAACCAAATAACACCAACTGGGTTCTCGCTGGTTTAGTAACGCTGCCGCTGGTTGGAGCGTCAATGAAATTGCACGACCACAATCTAGAAGCGGATTCTACTCTGAAGCTACAACTTCATGCTACACACTTGCATAAACAACAACCCTAGGCTTAGACGGAGACAGACGTGAAAATCTGTCACATGTTTCATCCGCAAACATCGCCAGCATTTGACACGGTTGCCTAAAAAGCGTTGCCAATTCCTGAAACCAAGTTGGCTAAACCTACCGAGATACTGAACCAGAACCTACCGAGATACTGAACCAGGTTACTGACTACGTCAGCAATTGTAAATACAGATCTACAGATTATGTAGGGTGACTGATGCCTCGTCACATCCCAAGAGGACAGCAAAACTCACATCTACAACTGTAAACCGACAGAAATATTGGCACGGCAGACCACCAAACGTTGGCAATGGTGAAAGGTTTACACACAAACTGATGGCCAAACCACAAGGCAGCACTATGCTCCACACTAGCAATCATCGCACTGCAATTGTCTACAGCCAAGATAACAGACTACATATAGCAGTTTCTGACACATCTATGTATGAACTAACACATATCAAGAACAAACCAACCACAAAATCGCTTGGATTGAACTGAATTCTACTTGCAAGTGACAAAGATCACACACCTCAAAGAATCAACACATAACAGAACAGCAATAGCAAAAATAGTCGTCATCCACATGTAAGCCCTGCATAGCTATTGACTAATCTACAAACACCTGCCATAAAGGTTATAAGCCAAAGAACACATGTATCAACAGGATACATTTTTCGTGATCCCACCACCTTATTAAGATCAGCAAAGCATAGAATAAGAAAGCCGACATGGGATAGATTAAAAGCATTTGGACTGATAGCATACGGACACCAAAATTTAAGCACGCATCGCACTACAGCAGTATGCGATGAAATATTCAGGAAACATGATACTCAAGGTTTCAGTTTAAAAGACAAACGGGACACATCTAAATGAGTTCGATTCTCGATAGGTAGGTAAAAAGAGCAGAGCAAACGCGAGCCACCTCTAAGCCTTCTGGTTGTAGACGTAGGTGAGGCCGCACTTGCCGCAGTAGTGGCGGTCGAAGTGGTTGGCCATGAAGGTGCCGGCGCCGCAGTCGGCGTTGGGGCACTCCTTCCTGAGCCTGGTCACCTTGCCGGTGGCGTCGTCGACCTTGTAGAACTGGAGGACGGCGAGCTTCACCTTCTTGTGCTTGTGCTTTTGCTTCTTGGGCTTGGTGTAGGTCTTCTTCTTGCGCTTCTTGGCGCCGCCGCGGAGGCGGAGCACCAGGTGGAGGGTGGACTCCTTCTGGATGTTGTAGTCGGCGAGGGTGCGGCCGTCCTCGAGCTGCTTACCGGCGAAGATGAGGCGCTGCTGGTCCGGCGGGATGCCCTCCTTGTCCTGGATCTTGGCCTTGACGTTGTCGATGGTGTCCGAGGACTCCACCTCCAGCGTGATGGTCTTGCCCGTCAGGGTCTTCACGAAGATCTGCATCTTGGCGGCGGTGCGAGGTCGCCTCCGCGCGCTGCGGCGGCGACGGCGGCGGCGGGGTAGGGTTTGGGTTAGGGGGCGGAGTGGAGGCTAGGGTTTGGGACGCCTGGAGCAGTCTAGCTTTATAAGGAGAATGGGCGTCTGGGCTCCCTGGGTGGACGGTACTTTTGGGCTGGCGTGTGGATTGACTAGGCTTGGGTGGCCCATTTTATGTGGGCTTTGGCTCCAAGATTTCCACTCTCAATCAGTTCATTTTTTGGGATCGCCTTCAGGATCTGCTAGCGGACGTTCGATTGTCGGATTCTGCGGATTCGATCTTGTGGAGGCTTACGAGCTCTGGCAAATTCTCTGTCAAATCCTTGTACAGAGAGCTCTCCCGCGGCCAGATCCTGTCGGCGGCGACGGGGCTCTGGAAGGCTAAAATCCCGCTAAAAATCAAGGTTTTCCTCTGGCAACTTTGCCAAGATCGCCTTCCTACCTCTATTAACCTCGCTAAGCGCAACGGTCCCGCCTCCGGCCCCTGTGCGCTGTGTGGGGTTCCGGAGAACGCTGACCACGCTTTCTTCCGGTGCTCTCTGGCTCGTTTTGCCTGGAGCGCGGTCCGTGCGGCCGCGGGAGTGGATTGGGATCTGCGCTCCCGATCTGAGCTCGTGACTGCCTTGTCTCTGGTTCAAGGCTCGTCTCGTAGGGTCATGTGGACTTGTGCGGCGGCTATGCTATGGGCTATTTGGAATATTCATAACAAGTTTACAATTGAGGGTGTGTTTCCCTCGCACCCCGCTGACGTCATCTTCAAATGCATCGTGTTCTTGCAGCAGTGGGCGCCGCTGGGAAGACAACAGGACTCTGATCTACACCGCCAAGCTATTTGCCGTCTTCGCGTCGTCTACTCCGAGTCACGGGATCCGCCGTCTGATGTGTTGGCTGACGCATAGGGTTGGGCAGCCCCCTTTTGGTCCTCGCACCTTCTGAGCCTGCGTGCTCATAGTTTCTGGGCTGATTGCCTTGTACCGCAACTTTACATCTAGCGGTCTTTCCCTTTAACTTTCGCCTCTCAAGGCTCTTTTTGTTCTGGTCCTGTGGTTGTCATACTCTGCCTAAGTTTGTGGGCTTTATTAATTTAAAGCCGGACGTCCCTGACGTCTATGTTCTAAAAAAAAATAAAAAATCAGTTCATTTTATTTCCCTAAAAAAAGTTCATTTTATTGTCCTCAAAGAAAAATATATCCATTCTCAAAAAAAAATATCTCCGTATAGACGCCAAGAAGTTCACTGAAGGGGATTCATTTCTACTATATTTCCTAAAGGAAAAGAAGTTTTATTTCTCGTAGAGGAGTTGATTTCTCACAAGTGTACTCCAACACTAACCCGTAAATCGAACATTGCATTCGACCGAGGAATGGGGGGCCAACATGGACACGGGTGCGAGAGCCGGTCATCCAATGCTAGCCACTATATGTCCACCAGTAAAAGGCAATTTGAAATTCAAATATGTCTGATCCATAGTGTGCGCTGGATTACATCATCAGATGATCACTGCCCAAAGGAGACAAGTATGCTTAATTTTTACATGTTAGATCACGAAAGAATATCAGTATGGCAGTCTGTGCATTTTGTCTTGTCGGATCGTCAATCCGAGACTCTACGTTCAATATGCCGTCGCCGCCATGTAGGCCGCCTCCGCTTCGGCATCCGCCTACTTCTCTATCGCCTCGATCTCCTCATGCTCCGCCCTCCCCATATCATTCTCCTGCCACTGCAGCATCTTGAAGCGGCGGCTTGCATGATCATTCTTGCGTCGTCATTCAATTATGTCACCTTGAAGGTGAGCATCTTCGTGTCCTCCAAAGCGGTTGCGATTTCCACCTTCTCCTCGAGTTTGGCCTTCTTCTATTCGATCATGGCCCTCTTCTGTTCAAGCTTGTAGTTTTTTCTCGATCGCCTTCATCAACAAGTCAAACTTCTCCACCTTTTCTTCCTCTTAATGTCAGAGCGCTTGATGTATGCCTCCTTGTTTGTCAAGATGTCTTCAAACCTCTTTGTCATCTTGGCCGCCACACTTTCTCGCTTCGCCTTCTCCTCCTCCCATTTCTTTCTCCAGAACCTTCTTATAACTTTCTTAGGCGGTTCATTTGTTGGGTCGGTTGGATCATCGGTTTCTTTCTCGGTGCCTTGAATGACGGTCTTGTCAATATGTAGGTTCCACTTGGGTTGTCCATTCAACTTCAACCAACAATGCATGATGGTGATTTTTTTTCTCCAGTTTCTTGAACACACTACATGCACGAGAAGACTCTAAAATAAAACATTGTCAACTATGCTTATTCGGCTGCAAAACTATGCATGTTCGGCTACAAATGATCTACACAACAATGCATACATATCTGGCCGCAAAACTATGCATATCCAGCTACAAATGATCTACACAACAATGCATACATATCCGGCTACAAAATTATGCATATCCGGCTACAAATGATCTAAAAAATGCATATCCGGATACAAATGACCTACACAACAATGCATATATATCCGACTACAAAACTATGCATATCCAGCTACAAATGATATACTTCCTCCGTTCCATAATGTAATGCATACAAATTTTCAGGAAAGTCAAACTTTACAAAACTTTAATCAAGTTTGTAGAGAAAGCTGTTTATATCAACAATACCAAATATATACAATATGAAAGTACGTCTTGTGATGTATCTAAGGATATATATTTAGTATTCAACATGAATATGTTTTACTCTACAAACTTGGTAAAAGTCTATAAAGTTGGACTTCCCAAAAAATCTACGCGCACTACATTGTGGAATGGAGAAAGTACAAAACTATGCATATCCGGCTACAAATGACCTACACAGCAATGCATATATACCCGGCTACAAAACTATGCATATCTACACAACTATGCATATCAGGCTGCACATGATCTACACAATAACGCTTATATATTCGGCTACAAAATTATGCATATTCGACTACAAAACTATGCATATCCGGCTACAAATGATTTACAAAACAATCCATGTCCGACAAGTGTTGTACACATATTAACAACTTACTTGCTCGGTGATCTGGGCACCACTAGGCCACCGCGCCATGAATTGTCTCAAGTAGCCGCAATACTTCGACACAGCTCTTGGATGGTGTACCATCGATGGTTCAGGGACTTCGATTTACGGTTGGGGATGACCGCGTCAGAGTAGGCGCAAAATGTTTGTGTTCATGGAACCATGTATGAAGTTAGCCCAAAAGATTGTGCCATTTTGCTCTGTGTCATGGATCAGATCAGGCTAGTGGCCAACCATGCATTGCACAACAGCTTGTCCTCTCGCGTGTTGAAGCTTTCTCCTCTACCCCTCTTATTTGAATCGCCATTGAAATCATGTGGATCATCATCCTCGCCGTCCTCCTCCTCCTGCTGCTATTCGATGGCCCAATCATGTTGTTGTGTGTCCGTGCCCAACTGGTTGTAGTCCTGATGCGTGCCCGGGTGGGTGTAGGTGCCGGACTGGGTGTACTGCCGCGTACCCAGCTGGTTGTAGATGTTGGACTCGGTGGGCTCCGAGTCATCCACCTACCCGCCCTCATAGGAACCTCCTCCATCGCCTCCCTTGTGGATCATCCCGTACATCTCCCTGTTCGCGTCGTCGTACGCCGACTCTCTCACTTTTGGCATACTAGTGAACACTCCACACCCATCGTCCGCGTCCGGACAAGCGGCGGGGACGAACACTCAAAGAAAAGCAGCGGCACCGCGTTGATATTGATGATGAACCGCACGACAGGGGATGCCGGGGACTGCCTAGCAAGCTGCTTGGCGGTGTAGAAGTACAAGGCCTTATAATGTTCCGCCCGTGGCGGTGTCTACACGGTCGACGAGGCCCCACCGCCTCGACCTCCACCACGTTAGCGACCGCACGCACACCGCCTCGTCCGCCACCAGCGCGCCCTCTGCCAGCCTTCCGCTTCTTGAGTTTTTTCTTCTTTGCGGCCTTCGCTTTGACACGATTTTTGCCGTGACTCCGAGTTGATCTTTCGGGCGAGCGAGATGCTCGGATCCTCCATCGCCTCCGTCTCTGGCAGGGTCTCCTTCGGGTCCATGGGTCGGTGGCGGGAGGGAAAAAGAGAGTGAAGAAAAGGACGGGAATTTAGTGAAGAGCGGCAGGATGGAAGTACCGACAGTTTGAGGGTCGGCATTGGAGATGCCCTAACATCCTTTTGAATGTTTAAATTCGGCAGAAATTCATCCATTCAACCAGGAAAATTAACCGATGGAGAAGTGCAATCTGCGGTTTCAATTTCGGTGGGTTCTTTTGCTTTGCACTACAACTCAAAATAACCGCACGACAATGTTCAGATCCATCCATTCATTCTATGTACATCCAGACTGGCAATTCTCATCAATCATCCATCACCCAAGACGAGCTACGAAGGGGTCACCATGATCATGAGATGTAAGCCTTGACAAGGTCGGTGTAGTTGCATTCTTCTCCTGTCCTTGGGCATATGATCTTGCCCCCATTCTTCTTGGCCATCTCATCAAGGGCCTGGGATTTGCAACACCGGACAACACAAACAGCAAATTTTAAGTTCTGGATTCAGTGTGAATGGTTGGGGTATCAAGATTTGGGGGGAGCAGAAGTGGGTCGGCTCGGCACTTACCTTGGTGCTATACACGTAGCCGTTAGGCAGGACAAGCGGCGGATTCTCGGTGTCCATCAGTTCCTTGGTTATGTGGCAGACAAGCTTCGAGTGGTGCTGCTTTGAGAAGGGCAGCGGCTCTGCGAGTTTCCGGAAGCCGTCCAGTGACAAGGGGTCTTCTTTGGGGCAGTTGCCCTCAAAGCAGAATCTTTGCAAGGTCAAGGAGGGTAAACAAGATATTGCCTTCGAAGCAGATTTGGAGCTTGTAACCAGTGAAAAAGAAAAGAAAAGTATCGATCATGTAAAGGATACGGAGTCTTGAGAGCTGTCAGGCCTGCTTGCAGGTAGATGTTTAGCAACGGCTCAAGCGTCATGCCATATAGTTTGTAGAATTCTTGCTTAAACTGATCCACAAGAGAATCCCACTGATTTTGCTCAAATAAGACCTGCGAGTAAAACAGACGGTATCAGCAAGGTACAAGGAGCCCAATTTTCCAATGATGCTTAAGCACCAACATCTTAGTCCAGCTGCTATCATATTTCTGATGCAGGCACAACAAAACAAGAGGACATAGACAATGCTGCTAACCTTGTATTGAGCACAGTTTGTACTGCTTCTAAAAACCAGTGTTGCCGTAACACGCTGCAATTCTTTCATGTGGGTAGACCCCCAGGGAGCAAGGTATTTCCGAGCATATGATATAGCCTGCAGGAAGTTCTTAGCCTTGACTAGTTCCACAAACTCCTGAAGCCGCAGTAAAAACTCGAGCTTACTCTGCAGGGTAAACAATAACAAGACATTATGATGTACCAGAACAAAATAAAGTGTCAAGATAAAGAAGTGCTATATGGCAGCCAGAAGCTAGCAAAATATGGTTTTGTCCTATTTACATGGAAAAATGTAAAGAGGAACACACTGATGCCTTACTCGGCTATATACCATGCATCCTCCCATAATAGTTTTTCTTTAGGCTTGTATGTTTTCACGCATGAAGGTGCAACAAATCACCTTCATCCTCCGATTTCGAGTATATGAAGGCGGGCATTTCACAAAAATCATGCCACAATTTTATAATTACTGAGATTATCTGTAACCGCATAAAGTGATTAAGAAGTTACAAAGGTGAATAATTTCAACAAGCAACCTACATGATTGATGAGCTACCAGAACTATCATTAATAAACGATGCAAGCATCCCATTCACCAATGCTCTATGGAGAGATTCTTTACTCCATCTCACTGGTATGGGAACGGCAGACATCAATAATGATATAGCACAAGTAACACAAACCTTTGATTTCTTTAACCGGGACTTATTTTCTGCATACCAAGCTAAAGCAGGAGCTATTTCCTTATTCCGAAGAGAATCAATCACTCTTTTTGCATCAAGAAAAACATCAATATCAACGAGGTCCTGCATATAAACAGTTGAATGATTATGTTCCGAACCGAAGAGTATCTGTGACTGCAGATAAATGCTATAGGTTCTATCTTGTAAACATGATCCAATAGATAACAACTCTCTCATTATCATAATCACAAAAGGCATTTAGAACCGATACAGAGAACTCATATTTTAGCTTCTTGTTTAGGTAATAGCATGCACAAAGCAACATGCCATGGTCTACTGGCACATAAATCGCGCAAAGCAGAATGTCAGGAATATAGCTGGACAACTCAATAATAATGGTAAGTGCAAAAGGAAGAGAATTAAATAAAGCCATCGCCATTACACATAATTTGAATAAAACCTTCCAAGCAAATGAAAGCAGAAACAGTGATGCTAGCAGCATAAATAGACATAACACAACCCATCTGTCTTCGACCAACTCTCTTCAACAAAAGGCATTGCAAGTCTATAGTGCAATAAGAAACCGATAAAATCTCCTTATTTAGGAGGGAGGTTATGTGGAACCCTTATGGAAAAACAAAAGCACAAAGCAGAATGTCAGGATTATAGCTGGACAACTCAATAATAATGGTAGGTGCAAAAGGAAGAGAAATTAAATTATGCCATCTCCATTACGCATAATTTGTATAAAACCATCCAAGCAAATGAAAGCAGAAACCATGATGTAGCGCAGACTAAATAGACATAACACAACCCAACTGTCTTCTAAGAAAGGCATTGCAAGCCTATATAGCAATAAGAAACCGATAAAATCTCCTTATGTAGGAGGGCGGTTAGTGGGACCCTTAGAAGATCAAAACTTGACTGGGGTAGATTCATGCAGCTAGTCAAGACAACAGTAAAATAGTCAGTACTCGACCTACTAGGCACCAGCACCCGGTGGCATTGCTTAAAGAGGAAGAACCAAGATACCAGTAAATGATTCACTCTGCAGAATAAATTCCTCAAAGGAGACGAACCCTGGTGGGTTAGTGTCAGTGCACCCCCACCAACATAGAGACACTTGATCCCCAGCCAAATACAGAGAATAACACCACCAGTTGACGGAGTACCCATGGAAAGGAAGTTGGTCCAGGGACTCTTCAATTTTATCTGGGCTTTAACTGATATGTAATTCCATTAGAATGAGGAGCAGTCCCTGCGCTATTTTCTTAAATGCAGATCAAAATTATATGCCAGCCAGTCTAGTATCCACCTACTCTCGAAATAGGCTTTTGCCCCGCTTTATAGATAAATCACAAACCAAAGTACACGGCCAAACAAGAGAAGGTAGTGAGGCAACTCACACAGCCGATCCTAGGATAACCGGACAACATAAAACACACACAACTTCGCTGCCGACAAAGAACACAGAAAGGTCTGAAGACAACGCCACATCACGCCCTAGAACACCTAAGCTCCACGACAATGCCCTCAAGAGGGAGAACGGCGCAAGCGTCGCCGCTGCCAAGCCCTAAACAGACACGAGTCGTCACCCCTCACCCGGTACTCTGATTCGGAGAGGAGAACCACAACTACGTCCTGGAAAAGGATAGCGGCGGGCGTCGCCGACAAAGCGTGGAGCTTTTGCTTGGGAGCTCACCCGTGCCAGAACGATGCATCCAGGGCAGCCGTGCCGGGCACAGGCCTCCAGGGTATCCATCTACTCGCTGCTTCTATATCATATATTACAGTAATATAGTATTATCCTCAAACAACCATGAATTTTCTTGGCAAAATAGACATCGACGCACTTTCGCTGCCAGGTTCTGTTCACCCTAGTCACGGTTTGCATAGTTCTACTTTCCTAAAAAGAAGCATGTAGCTACATGAATCGAGCAATCAACCAGAATCCCTTGTTGGGATGCCCTTCTTGCACCATTCTTATACCTGAATGCCAGAGGTTTCGGCGAGCTTGGTGGCGGTGTCGTAGTAGGACATCCGGAGCATGTAATCAACTAGGATGCGCTTCAGACGTATCTCCTCCCACTCGGCGTCGTCACCGGCACTGGCGGCGGCCAGCCGGTCCAGTCGCGCACGACACCTCTGCACCTGGAGCTCCTCCGCCCTCGCACCCTCCTCCATCTGATGGTCATCATCAGGAACCAAATTGTCAGCAAATGGAACAACAAAAGAGACACGATCTTTGCAGCAGAATCGAGAAGCACGAACTGATTAGCTAGAAAGCTGGGATCCTTTCTGAGGCAAGTATGATTGCGCGAGAGATGGGAGGATGTGTGTGGGATTTGGGGGCACAGTGCCTTGCGCTTGAGGCCGTGGAGGCGGGAGACGAGGGAGGTGAGGTGGTCGACGGCGGCGGCGGAGCCGCTTTCTCCGGGGGGAGCGGCGGCCGAAGAGGCGGAGGAGAGGACGGCTGCGATCTCCTTCTCGGCGAGTCGGTGGTTGGTGCGGGCGGTGGCCCTGAGGGCCTCCAGGGGCACACGCACCAGCTGGTGCTCGAGCCGCACCGACTCGGCCGCGCGCGTCTGCCGGCCCGCCGCCGCCGACGGCGCCGGCGAGACGGACGGCGACGGCGATGGCGTGTCGATGGCCATCTCCATCTTTTTTTTCTTTCTCTCGCTCTGTTGTGACTCACACCGAGAAAGAGGGGAGAGAGAGGGGGAGGGCTTGTGTGGATTTGCTCGAGAATAAAAAGAGGCCGGCAGAGAGGAGATGAGGAGAGGTTTTTGTGATGCTGTCCGGATACTGATGTGACCTTGTTTTTGGCTTAAAAATTGAAGGTCCAATGCTTGTGCTCTCCCCTGAGATAAAGCAAAACAGAGGCCTACTGTAAAATGGAGTAGTAGATAAATTATGTCATGTTTGGAAAGTGAGATTGTGGAAGAGTATGGTAGACATTAGTGTTTGCTTAAAGGTTATACTAATATATCCTTCTCGGATGGGTAGAACCCCATGACTCTCCATAGGGTTGCGACCTACGGCTCTCCAGCCCATCCGCCGTCACGTCATCATGAGTTTCCATATCCGACGCTATGATTGGTCGACTTTCCCTTGACTCAAGCTTGCCCCCACACTGCCTCCTAGGCTAACCTTCGCCTTGGCTGGTGTCTGAGGTGGCTAGGGTTTGGGGCTTTAAAGACATATCAAGATAGTTCGGGAGCTGTGGCAAATTTGACGGAAGGATCTGGCTCACGCGGGCTCGAGGACGAAGGTATAAATTTACGGGAATTTCCATCTTAGGAGTTTTACTATCCTCGCTCTCGCTCTTAGCAATAACAAGTTCACACGTGGTAGTAACTTCGAGCAAAGCAAGCAAACAAAAATATTTCTGTGTTAAAAAAATAGAAGTGAGGGAGGTGAAAATGAGAGGCAAAGGTAAATAAAAATAAGAGCAAGTGGACGATAGTTTATGTGAAGGTACTTGATAGGTTTGGACGATGTCTCCCCGGCAACGGCGTCAAAAATTATTCCTGCTACTTGTGAGCTGTGTTGGGATTTTCCGCGAAGAGGGGAGGAGATGATGTACAGTAGAGACCCTCAGTGAGAACCAAGATTTATCAAACCAAAATGAGAATCACGCGGTATAATAGAGATAAGTATTTCCCTGAGTGAGAACCAAGATTTATCAAACCAAAAGAAGAATCACGCAAAGCCTCGTGAACAACACCTGCACACACAAAAGCAAATACTTGCACCCAACGCGAACAAGAGGGTTGTCAATCCCCTTTTGCGTTACTTGCAAGGATTAAATCTTGTAGTGGTAGATAGATAAATTACAAAAGAAAATAAGTAGCAAGGTATTCTTGTGTTTTATATGTGATGAACGTAGACCCGAGAGCCATAGTTTTCACTAGAGGCTTCTCTCTCGAACATATAGCATACGGTGGGTAAACAAAGAATAATGTTGGGCAATTGATAGAAAAGCGCATAGTTATGACGATATTCAAGGCAATGATCATGTATATATGCATCACACCCGAGACAAGTAGACTGACTCCTGCCTGCATCGACTACCATTACTCCACCCATCGACCGCCATCCAGCATGCATCTAGGGTACCGAGTTAATAAAAACAGAGTAACGTCTTAAGCAAGATGGCAAACTCGTTCAATATGAACGAAACCCATCGTTTTACCCTTAGTGACAAAAATACAAATACGTACGTCCCTTTCTGTCACTGGGATAGAGCACCACAAGATTGAACCCATCACAAAGCACCTCCCCCACTGAAGATAAATTAATCTAGTTGGCCAAACCAAATGGGTAGATCAAAGAGAAATGCAAAGCTATAACAATTATGCATAACAAAGTTCAGAAAAGACTCAATTACTTCTTATGAATATTCAGATTATAAACCCACAATTCATTAGATCCCAACAAACATGAAAATAAGATTACATTGGATAGAACTCCAAAAATATCGAGGAGAACATGGTATTGAATATCAAAGAGAGAGAAGAAACCACCTGGCTACTAGCTATGGACCTATGGTCTGTGGTAAACTACTCACGCATCATCGATAAGGCAGCAAAGGTTGATGTAGAATTCCTTTGTGATCGACCCTCCTCCAGATGGGATCGCAGAAGAACAAAGGCTTGCGACGGCGGAAAAAGTGTTTCAGGTGGCTCTTTGTTGGTTTGGGAATATTTCTGAATTTCTAGAGGTGGAATTAGGTCAAGACGTGCTACGAGGGGCCCACAAGCTCAAGGGGCACCCCCTTGCGCATGCCATACGAGCTTGTCGCTCCCTCGTAGCTCTTCTGGCTTCCTCCCGAACCTTCTATGGTCCCTTCTGGTCCAGAAAAAAATCCAAAGATTTTTTTCATTTGGACTTCGTCTGATATTGATTTTTTGAAAATCCAAAAACAAGCAAAAAATGAACTGGCACTGGGTAGTAGGTTAATAGGTTAGTCCCAAAAAATGTTATAAGATTGCGTATAAATCATTCAATATTGATACTATAATAACATGGAACAATGAAAAATTTAGATACGATGGAGACGTATCAGAGAGCGAATGTGCTCCTGCCTAGGTTCCGCCTCGAGGCGGCAACTCTTCATCCTGAAAGTCTTTTTCTGATTATTTTTTGTACGACAAAAATCATCATATAGGAGAAAGATGGGCCCCGGAGGCTTGCTGATGGGGCCACGAGCTCAGTAGGCGCGCCCCAGGGGGTGCTCCCTGAGCTCGTTGCTCTATACTATAATAGCATGGAACAATAAAAAATTACAGATACGTTGGAGACGTATGAGAGAGCAAAAGTGCTCCTGCCCAGGTTCCGCCTCGAGACGGCAGCTCTTCATCCTGAAAGTCTTCTTATGATTTTTTTCTATGGCAAATAGCATCATATAGGAGAAAGATGGGCCCCATAGGCCTCCTGGTGGGGCCACGAGCTCAGTAGGCGCGCCCTAGGGGGCGCTCTCTGAGCTCATCGCTCTCTGGTGGGCCCCTCCTGGTATTTCTTCTGCCGGTATTTTTTATATAATCCAAAATAATTCTCCATAAATTTTCAGGTCATTTGGAGTTGTGGGGAATCTCTCTCTCTGTTGTAGCTTTTTCAGGTCCAGAATTCAGTTGTCGGCAATCTCCATCTTCATGTGAAACTTGCAAAATAAGAGAGAAAAGGCATTAGAATTGCATCATAAAGTAAAACAACAAACAAAAACATAATAAATAACGGCAGGAAAACATGATGCAAAATGGACGTATCAACTCCCCCAAGTTTAGACCTTGCTTGTTGATACGTCCCAAACATATCTACTTTTCCAAACAATCTTGCTCTTGTTTTGGACTCTAATTTGCGTGATTTGAATGAAACTAACCCAGATCATAGTTGTTTTCAGCATAATTGCCATGGTGTTATTTTTGTGCGGAAATAAAAAATTCTCAGATTGGGCTGAAAATCTTCGGAGATTATTTTCACAATATATAAAAATTATTGGCAAAGAGAACTACTGGAGGGGCCCACCAGAGAGCCACAAGCTCAGGGTTTCACCCAGGGCACGCCCTGTGAGCTCGTGGGTCCCGCAAGCCTCCATTTGCCCTACCTCCAACTCCATAAATACTGTCCCGCGGAGAAAAAAATCAAAGAGAAGGAATCATCATGTTTTATGAGACGGAGCCGCTGCCACCTCTTGTTCTTCATTAGGAAGGTTGATCTAGAGTTCGTTCGGGGCTCCGAAGAGGGAGATTCATCGCCATCGTCATCATCAATCCTTCTCCATCAACAATACCATGATGCTCACCACCAGGAGTGAGTAATTCCTCTGTAGGATTCCTGGACAGTGGTGGAGTTGGATGAGATTTGTCATGTAATCGAGTCAATTTGTTAGGGCTTGATCCCTAGTATCCACTATGCTCTGAGATTGATGTTGCTATGACTTTGCTATGCTTAACGCTTGTCATTAGGGCCCGAATGCCATGATTTCATATCTGAACCCTCTATGTTTTCATGAATATATTTGGGTTCTTGATCCTATCTGCTAGTTATATGCACTTGCGTTATTGTTTTGATCTGTAGATCCCAAAGTGACAATGGTTAGGGCCCGAGGGGGGGGGTCCCTAGATGCCCACAAGACACCAGGGCACGCTATAGCCCCCAAGTGTGCCATGGTGGGTGGTGGGCAGCCAGCCCATCTCCGGTGCCCATCTTCTGGTATATGAGGTATTTTGACCTAGAAAAAAATAAGGAGAGGACTTTCGGGATGGAGCGCCACCGTCTCGAGGCCGAACCTGAGCAGGAGCACTTTTTCCCTCCGACAGAGCGATTCCGCCGGGGAACTTCCCTTCCGGAGGGGGAAATCAAAAGTCATCCTCATCACCAACAACCCTCTCATCTTTGGGAGGCCAATCTTCATCAACATCTTCAACAACACCTTCTCCTCTCAAACCCTAGTTCATCTCTTGTGTTCAATCTTTGTATCGGAACCTCAGATTGGTACATATGGGTGACTAGTAATGTTGATTACATTTTGTAGTTGATTACTATATAGTTTATTTGGTGGAAGATTGTATATTCAGGTCCATTATGCTATTTAATACCCCTCTGATCTTGAGCATGATTATCATTTGTGAGTAGTTACCTTTGTTCTTGAGGCCATGGGAGAAGTCATGTTGCAAGTAATCATGTGAATTTGATATGTGTTCGATATTTTGATGATATGTATGTTGAGATTCCCTTAGTGGTGTCATGTGAACGTCGACTACATGGCACTTTACCACCTTTGGGCCTAAGATAATGCACTATGGAGTAGTTATATGCTGGTTTGCTAGAGTGATAGAAGCTTAAACCCTAGTTTATATGCTACTGCGTAAGGGACTGATTTGGTTCCATATGTTTATTGTTATGGTTAGATTTTATCTTAATACTTTTCTCGTAGTTGCAGATGCTTGCGAGGGGGTTAATCATAAGTGGGAGGTTTGTTCAAGTAAGAACAACACCCAAGCACCGATCCACTCACATATCAAATTATCAAAGTAGTGAACGCAAATCAAACCAACATGATGAAAGTGGCTAGATGAAATTCCCGTGTGCCCTCAAGAACGATTTGCTTATTATAAGTGACTGTCTTGGCTTGTCCTTTGCCAGAAAAGGATTGGGCTACCTTGCTGCACTTTCACTTACCATTACTGTTACTTGCTCATTACAAATTATCTTGCTATCAAACTACCTGTTACCGACAATTTCAGTACTTGCAGAAATTACCTTGCTGAAAACCACTTGTCATTTCCTTCTGCTCCTCGTTGGGTTCGATACTCTTACTTATCGAAAGGACTACGATTTGATCCGTATACTTGTGGGCCATCAAGACTCTTTTCTGGCACCATTGCCAGGGAGTGAAGTGCTCTTAATAAGTGGAAATCGGTAAGGAAAAACTTATACTATGTGCTGAAATTTACTATCACTTGTTACTATGGAAAACAATCCTTTGAGGGGTTTGTTCGGGGTATCTTCACCTCAACCGGAAGCATAATTAGTTTCCCCTCAACCTACTGCACCTACTGAAAATATTGGTTATGAAATTCCTTCGGGTATGATAGAACAACTGCTAGCTAATACTTATTCGGGAGACGAAACTGAACATCCTGATATGCATTTGATACATGTGGATGAAATTTGTGGATTATTTAAGTTTGCAGGTTTACCCGGAGATGAAGTTAAGAAAAATGTTTTCACTTTATCTTTGAAGGGAAAAGCATTGACATAGTATAGGCTATGCGATGCTATTGGATCATGGATCTGGAATCGATTAAAATTGGAATTTCACCAAAAAAATTATCCTATGCATCTAGTTCATCCTGATCGGAATTAAACATATAATTTTTGGCCTCGTGAAGGATAAAGTATCGCTCTAGCTTGGGGGAGGCTTAAGTTAATGTTATATTCATGCCCCAATCATGAGCTCTCAAGAGAAATTATTATTCAGAGTTTTTATGCTCGGCTTTTTCGTAATTATCAATCCATGATCAATACTTCTTGTGTTGGTTCTTTTATGAAGAAGACTATTGAATTCAGGCGGGATCTTTTAGAAAGAATTAAACGCAACTCTGAAGATTGGGAACTTGACGAAGGTAAAGAGTCAGGTATTAAGTTTGAGTTTGATTGTGTTAATTTTTTTATGAATACCGATGTTTTTCACAAGTTTAGCACTAAATATGGACTTCACTCTGAGATAGTAGCCTTTATTTGTGAATCATTTGCTACTCATGTCGATCTCCCTAAGGATAAGTGGTTTAAATATCACCCCGTATTAAATAAGAAATCAAAGAACCATTTATAGCTAAAGATGAAACTATTATTTACAATGTTGATCCAGTTGTGCCTACTACTTATATTGAAAAACCGCCTTTCCGTGTTAGGATAAAGGAACATGCTAAGGTCTCAGATGTGGTTCGCATGTGGGGACCCCGACTCATAAGTCGTGATCACTGAATGCACGTGTACAGTGATCCCAGAGATCAATGCTCACTGAACACACATAAGCTGAATAACAAGAGTGTCGACGTTCTGGGAACGGGGGTACCCAGACTTGCCAGCCTGCGGCGTGGCTCAGGGGGTGGCCCAGTACGACCCATCTTCATCAACACATGCTCAAGACCCTCGCGAGGGGCCAAGCCTCGCGGGGTGGATGACAGGAGGCTTCCTCGGGCACAGCCTCGTCAGGCTGGCTCGCGAGGAGGCGGAGAGATCAAGGCGGGGTACCTCACGAGGTGCCCATGACGCAAGCCATGACGACCGAGGCCAGGCGGGCGCCAGCCTGCGCAGAGTCCCTATTTCCTCTTTAGTGCAAAGGGGGCAAGGGCGGGCAGGAGTATCAAGCAGAGGCAACCATTTCGGTGCAACAAGACCAAGACCAGCAGGACGGCAGGATGGAGGTCACCGTGGAGCCGAAGCCGGCGTCACCGTCAGGGTCTTTGGCAGGCGAGGACCGACTTTAGTCAGGATAAGTTTACTAGATGTTCCCCTTTAAAATGGCCAATTGTTGGCGCCCTTCCCGCTCAATATTTGGGAAGAGGCCCAGGGCCTCCCTCTATAAATAGAGCTAGCCACCGCAGAGTAGGGAGAGAGATTTTGGGTAAACTAGAGAGAGAGAGGCGACTGAACTCACCCAAGCAGTTCATCGCACTAGTCAAGAACAGCCCCTCGCGAGGCTGTTCTTCCTTGTACTGTTCATCATCAGCCCCTGAGGCAATCCACCACACCACAAACTGGAGTAGGGTATTACACCACAATGGTGGCCTGAACCAGTATAAATCTCGTGTCCCTTGTGTTGTTCTTCGTGTAGTTTTAGATCCTTGCGAGGCGACGAGACATGGGTAGGCAGGAGGTGTGATCTCCGCGTGCACCCCAGAGTTCGAACCTTGAGGGTCTGCCGGAACCCGAAATCCGACATTTGGCGCGCCAGGTAGGGGTGCGCCAGAATCCGCCTTCCGTCGCCTCGCGTATCATCGCATCATCGTCATCATGTCCGGCGACCCAACGAGCAATCCTGACCCCTGGGCGGCGTGGCCCGCCCGCACAGAGCCGCTTGCCCAGGGCGACCTCAACCCTGTGCCCCAGGCAGCCCGCGGTCCACAGGACGCTGCGGGCCGTGGGCGACGCGGTCAGGCGGCGCCAGCTCTCACGCCGCGGCAGGTGCATTCGGCAGCAAGGGCCTCAAGCCACGCCGCGGCCACGGCGCCGTACACCCGACGGGAGCAGGCAAACTCAAGGGTCGCGCTCACGGTAGCTCGAGAGCTACTGCAATGCAGGCTGCTGGAGGGCGGCCGCGACGTGCTACTGGAGCGGTTGGCAGAGCTCCTGGGCTCCGCCGCCTCGGGGGCTCACCCCTTTTGCGCCCAGCCACCACCTCAGGCCCAAGGCGGACCGCACGGAGGCCCCACGCGTGCCCACACAGCTCCGAGCGGATTCCAGGGCCACTCCAACGCCAACCTGGCCGTCGGCGCCTGGCTGCCAATAGTGCCGCCTCCGCCTCCGACCAGCGAAGGGGGATCCACTACAGCCCACGGTCCCGGTGGGCCGCCATGCTACCACTCCCAGGTGGGCACCTCGAGCAGGACTGCGTGGCGCACGGGGCACTACAGCGAGGCATTCGGGGCGGCGGCCCCGGAAGCGTATGTGCCCCGCATGGTGGATCAAGGACATGCGCAGGAGGAAGACCATGGCTCGTTCCTCTGCCCAGGCTGGGGGGAAGAGACACCCGAAGCTAAGCTCTTTCAGGAGCCTAGGGAAGGCCTCATCGACTGTGCTGGAGGCAACGACTGTCAGGTACCGCTAATCCCTCAGGAACAGGCATACACTAACCATGGATCACAGGAGGTACAGGTCATCGCCGCGGATGGCCTCCCCAATCCAGCAGCTTCCTACCCCTCAGGAGGAGGGCACCGGGGGCTGCAGGAGGGGGGACGAGATCCGGCCTCGCCCACGCGGCGCTCGGAGCAAGGCGTCCTCAGGAGGTAGGCCCTCTGCCGGGGAGGTTCCTCAAGGCCTACCCCCGGCAGAGGACCCGTGGTCGTCAGGGGAACCGCTGGCGACCGCTCTATCCCATCGGTGGCATCCTCGGTCTCCGGCCATCGCTGATGGCAATAGAGTGTGGCGCAAGGTGGGGCCCTCGTCTGGCGATATGAAGCAAGGCCGGTACCTGTGAAGAAGGCCTAGTGCCTGTGAATCTCGCCGCCCCGTGACACTCTCACGTAATAATGAGTGGGGCTGTACACGCCCCGGAGTCTTCGGAGAGCCACCCTCGGGCCTCGGGGGCTCCCGCCCACGCCCAGTGGCAGCACTTAGCTCCGCGCTGGTGAGAAGACATCAAAGACTAGACTAGGTGCCGGATGCGGCCTTTCTGCTTCTTTTTGCCTTTCCTTTGGTTGTCGTTTTTCCCCTGTTTGGATTTAAGTTGGATTTGAGCTTGAGACTTGCGTGTGTTTGGGGAAGGGGTGTTTAGTCTCGTTCGAGCAATCTCTCACATTCTGGTTACCGCTTTGTGTACATCCCTCATCAGCTGCCTCCCCTCGTGAGCCCCTCGCGAGTCGGGCCAGGCCCAGCATGCGTGCAGCCCGGACTGCCATCACCACGCCCTCTTAGGAGGTTCTCATTACAGGTTCAATGGGCTCGTTCAGGAGGCACTCAAGACACCACGGCCCTCCGCAGGCTAGCTCAGGGCCCACGCGGGTCGAAGGTAAACAAGCCAGTCGACTCGTCACAAGACCAGCCGCTTGGCGTAGGCATACGGGTGATATCATGTCCACAAATGCTCTAACTGCAAGTTTTTACACGAGGGGCTCCCCCTCCCAAAATGCTCTTACAACCCTCAGGGCCAAGCCTGAACTCTCTCTGCAGAGGGTAAAAAGCAGGAACAACGCGTGGTCAATCGGATAAATCCCCCAATGCATCCTCAGGGGCACCTCCGGAGTCGCCACTGGCATCGCTGGCCTCGCTGTCGCCTTCTACGCCGCCGTCATCAGCACCTGGGTCATTCACCACTCTGCCCTCATTAGCAGCTACGACCACACCGTCATCATCGATGGTGAAGGCCCTAACAAGGGCGTCCACGTTGTCTTCCACCCAATGCGCCAAATCGCCCCGGATTTCCAGGGGTACAGGTGCGATGGCGGCTGTCGGTGTCAAAACCGGCGGATCTCGGGTAGGGGGTCCCGAACTGTGCGTCTAGGCGGATGGTAACAGGAGATAAGGGACACAATGTTTTTACCCAGGTTTGGGCCCTCTCGGTGGAGGTAAAACCCTACTCCTGCTTGATTAATATTTATGATATGGGTAGTACAAGAGTAGATCTACCACGAGATCAAGGAGGCTAAACCCTAGAAGCTAGCCTATGGTATGATTGTTGTTCGTCCTACGAACTAAAACCCTCCGGTTTATATAGACACCGGAGAGGGCTAGGGTTACACAGAGTCGGTTACAATGGTAGGAGATCTTCATATCCGTATCGCCAAGCTTGCCTTCCACGCCAAGGAAAGTCCCATCCGGACACGGGACGGAGTCTTCAATCTTGTATCTTCATAGTCTTGGAGTCCGGCCAAAGATGATAGTTCGGCTATCCGGACACCCCCTAGTCCAGGACTCCCTCAGTAGCCCCCGAACCAGGCTTCAATGATGATGAATCTGGCGTGTTGATTGTCTTCGGCATTGCAAGGTGGGTTCTTCTCCAAATCCTGTGTTGAATAGTGTCCGGCTTCTTGTAAATGTTGCGCTCCTTGGCTTCTACGCCCAATAATGGCCATCTTCCACGTGTCAAACGAATGCGAAAAGCCAGGGTATTTTTACACTTACCCCCCTAGCCGCGCGAATGAGCTGCCTATAAAAGGAGACGAGGATCTAGATCCGGATCACAGTATCCTCCCTCCGCGATCACTCACTAGAGCGCCTTTGACAAAAATCCATTCCATCATGGACAATCGACGCGGCTCCTCCTCTCGCGCTCCCAGCCCTCAGCCAGGAGATTGGGGGAGATGCTCAGTCCCACATAGTGAGTTAGTGATGCTCCAAGCCGAGGGATTTCTTCCCCCAGCCTTTATGGTTCCAGTTCGAGCCGGACTCGCCACCTACAAGGGTGGAAAGTAGGCGGAGAGTGTCTCCAATCCCTCCAAAGGAGAGCGGGTATGCTTTGTCTCTTATCTAATAAGAGGACTCGGATTTCCGATACATCCGTTTCTCCGGGGGCTCCTAGAGTTCTACGGCCTCCAGCTGCACCACCTTACGCCTGCCTCCATTCTGCACATCGCGGGCTTCGTGGCCCTTTGTGAGCTGTTCCTGGGCGTCAAGGCTCATTTTGCACTATGGAAGAGATTATTCTGCCTCGTACCCCGTTCTCATGAGGGGTCGATATATCAAGTGGGTGAAGCCGAGCTATGGCGCATCGCCGGGACCGAATATCTATCCGGAACCCCGAAGAAGGCGTCCGAAGACTGGCCTTCAGAATGGTTTTATATAGAAGACGCCCCGCTACCGGATCCAGGTCGGATCGGCCTCCCGGAGTTCAGTAATGCTCCTCTGAAGAAACGCCTAAGTTGGCGTCCACGGAGCCGTCAACGGGAGAATGACAGGGACGTCCAGTACCTGATGGGCCAAATAAGATTATTGGCTCATTCCGGATTGACCATGATTGGGGTCATGGCCACATGCATTATGCGGGGGGTGCAACCGCTCCAGTATAGGGGCCACCCCATGTGGGATTTCAATGGGGAGGATGATGCCACCCGTCATGGCCATAAGGGGCCGGGATCGGTCGCTGATCTGGTGAAGATCTTGTCCGCCCTGTACAAAGGGGAAAAGGAGGATTTTCTCCATGTCAGTCCACTGAACGGGTTTTCTATGAACAATCCTCGAAGCTGGGTAAGCGGACATTTCTTTTTGCCTATCCGATCCACATTCCCATGGTTAAGTATCTCATTTTGTGATTTCAACGCAGGAACTGCGCCGGGCTGTAGAGGATGTACACAGCCCGCCTCCACAACCCGAGGATCCGGAACGGTCCCTCGATCCGGCCTCCGAGGAGGATCTGGACATAAAGGTGGAGCTGATCGATGGGGTGTTCCACCAACTTAGCATCGACAATGCTTTGGTCGCCATTACGGCCGACTACCCCGGAATATTTCCAGCTTCCCGGGTAACTGTGACCGAAGTCCCGATACCATGGCCCATCCGTGCTTATTTCTGATCACCGCATACCAATGGTGTTCCACTGGAGGTGCCTTTGAGGCGGGAAGCCGAGCCTGCGGCGGCTAGCCAACAAGGGGCAGCTCGGCCCAGCAGGCGGAAAAGAAGTGCGGTGCGGATCGAGACGTCGCTGCAACGGTATGGCGCGCCACTGTGTTTCAAGGAAAGATTCCTGGAAGGCATACTAACGCTCGTGATTTTTTCAGGAGAAAGAGCGCTCGCCGGACTGTGTCCGGAGAGGTTGCCAATCAAGCCTCCGCCAGCCAGGCTCCAACGCCAGGTCCGGAGGGGGAGGCGAACACAAGGCGTGCGTCGGATGCTCCTCCAACGGAGGATGCCGACAGGTTGTCTGCCACCAGATCTGAGGTGGAGAGTGCCATGAATCACATGCACCGCCGAACAATCCTTCGTGACGCATGTTTCTCCCAAGAGGCATTGAGCGCCTTTAATTCGGGAGATGCGCATCTCCGTGCCGCTCAAGATGGTCTAGCCAGAGCCACGGAGCAGTATGTGAAAGACATACGGGTGAGGAATTTTGATAGTTGTATATGCCAGTAGCCCCCGAGACTTAAATTAGTTAGAATAACTGATTTAAGGATCATTTGTTATGCAGGACCTTACGGAAAAGAATACCCACCTATCCCAGGAGCTTCAAGAGTGCAAGGCCCAACTTGAGGCCGCACTAGCCGCCACAGGGGGAGCCACAGAGACCCCCTCCGGTAATATATACTTCGAAAGATAAGTAGTTTGTGAAGTGCGGCGTGTGTATAAGTCTGACAATAATATTGCAGGTGGCGCCAGACTAGATCCGGACAAGCAACAGCTACTACGCCAGCTAAAGGCCGGCGAGAAGGTGCTTACAAGGGTGCGGCAAGAGAAAAATAACCTCCAAGATGCCAACACCTAGCTGGGCGAGGAACTAAAAGATGTTCGGGCCCAGCTGTCTGACTCCATGAAGGAGAATCGGTGGCTTCGTCGCGGCATTTATAGTAAGTGCTTGAGCAAACTTTTGAAAAGAATAGTTCGGCAAGGAAGTCGATTAACAGAAATATGTCTGTAGGTATGCTCACAGGTCGTCCCGCGGAGGAAATGCCCGGTTCAACGGGTGACCTACTTCCCAAGCTACTGCAACTGCACGAACGAGTTCGATAGGTGATGAGCGGAGTCGCCCAGGCCTTGTGGCCATCCATGTCCCTACCCAAAGGTCTTGGAGAGCTTGTGGAGAAGCTTCAGGGAGCACGGCGGCGCTTCTGGCTATGGAAGATATCGGCCTGTCCTCAAGGCGCCAGGGAGGCCTGGGCCATGGTGAAGACGCGGTATGCGAAGGCTGACCCAAACCACATGGCCGAGGTCAGACCTGTGGGGCCCGATGGGAAGGAGATCCCTGTGAGCTTAGTGTACGACCAAGTAGAGTTGGCCGCAAAGTATTCCCAGCGGGACTGTAAACTAGATAGTCTATTAGATGGTATCGAAGAGGAATACAATCAGTCAGTTTGACTATGTAATTTAAAATGACATGTAAAATGCCTTCTAGCCGGATTGTAGATCGTTTGTTGTAGCAGACCTTTTTGCTTCAACCTCGGGACCCGACAGTCCGGAGTGTGTCCGAATACCCTCGCGGTTATATAAAAAATCGGGGCATGCGTGGAGACCAGGCGTAGGGGTCATTAGTGCTTTATCAGACAAGTGCCCAACTAGTTATGTTATATTACATGGTTAGTAAGAAACATCTTCCAGGGAGAATAGTTCCGTTAGGGGTTCCTTTCCCTGGGAGGCATGCCCTAAAGTGCATGTCCGGACTGCGAAAAAAGCAGGAAAGCATCTGGGGGCAGATAAATAAATAGGTAAGAAATCATCTTTTAATTCACCGACCGAATATTCCCTTAAGAATGCTAGCTTTTGGCTTCACCCAGTCTGAGGTACACATCCGGCTGACCCGGCAGTAACAATCGCAGAGGTGCTCCCTTTACCTCCTAGCCGAACAATCGGGAACGTAGGGGGTAAGCACAGGAGCCAGGCAACCCAGCTTGGCCAAAACTTAAGTCATATCGATGCATATAATGGTGAATAAAAGGTACATGCGGAAGTGTGACACGTGTATTGGGCATAAAGCCCGTATAAATAAGCTTCTGTTAAAGAAGCCCCCAGGTATAATGAGTGCGAGTAGCACGTCAAGTGTGTGCGAACAATGCACAGGCGAGCCTCCAAAGGCTTGTGAGAAAAAGGGAGGAGAAGGAGAGAAATAAAAGACAGTTAAAGTATAAAATATGGATGGGGGAAGGAGACGAACTTAGAGTCCGGCGCTAGGCGTAGAATCTTCGGAGACGGGCTGCGTTCCATGGGTTTGGCTCGAGTCGGTTATCCGATGCGTTTCGCAGACGGTACGCTCCGCCGGTCAGGACTTGGTTGATGATGAAGGGACCTTCCCATTTGGGCTTGAGTTTGTCCTTTTTCTTGTCCGGCAGGCTTAGAACTAGTTTGCCAACATTGTAAGTTTTGGCCCATACTTCTCTGCTTTGATATCTTCAAGCCTGCTGTTGATAGAATGCTGAACGAGCTTTTGCCATGTCACGCTCCTCCTCTAAGGCGTCCAAACTGTCCCGCCGATCCAGCTCGACTTCTCTTTCTTTGTACATGCGCACGCGAGGTGAGTCATGAATTATGTCGCAGGGCAAAACTGCCTCTGCACCGTATACCATAAAAAATGGTGTGAATCCGGTCGTGCGATTCGGCGTGGTCCGCAGCCCCCAGAGTACGGAGTCGAGCTCCTCTACCCAGTGCGTGTTAGATTCCTTAAGGGACCGCACTAGTCTGGGTTTGATGCCGCTCATGATTAGACCATTTGCTTGCTCCACTTGACCGTTAGTTTGAGGGTGATAGACTGAAGCGTAGTCGAGCTTGATGCCCATGTTTTTGCACTAGAGTTTAACCTCGTCGGTCGTGAAGTTCGTGCCATTATCAGTGATGATGCTATGGGGGACGCCGTAACGGTGTACTACCCCGATATGAAGTCTATCACGGGTTCGGATTCGGCCGTCTTAACTGGCTTGGCCTCTATCCATTTTGTGAATTTATCCATCATGACCAATAGGTATTTTTGCTTGTGGGTTCCTCCTTTAAGGGGTCCCACCATGTCAAGTCCCCCAGACCGCTAACGGCCAGGTGATGGGTATAGTTTTGAGGGCGGTGTTGGAAATATGCCCTAGAGGCAATAATAAAAGTGTTATTATTATATTTCTTTGTTCATGATAATAGTCTTTTATTCATGCTATAACTGTATTATCCGGAAATCGTAATACACGTGTGAATACATAGACCACAATATGTCCCTAGTGAGCCTCTAGTTGACTAGCTCGTTGTGATCAACAGATAGTCATGGTTTCCTGGCTATGGACATTGGATGTCGTTGATAACGGGATCACATCATTAGGAGAATGATGTGATGGACAAGACCCAATCCTAAGCATAGCACAAAGATCGTGTAGTTCGTTTGCTAGAGCTTTGCCAATGTCAAGTATCTCTTCCTTTGACCATGAGAGCGTGTGACTCCTGGATACCGTAGGAGTGCTTTGGGTGTATCAAACGTCACAACGTAACTGGGTGACTATAAAGGTGCACTACAGGTATCTCCGAAAGTATCTATTGTTTTATGCGGATCGAGACTGGGATTTGTCACTCCGTGTAAACGTAGAGGTATCTCTGGGACCACTCGGTAGGACATCATCATATGCGCAATGTGACCAAGGAGTTGATCACGGGATGATGTGTTACGGAACGAGTAAAGTGACTTGCCGGTAACGAGATTGAACAAGGTATTGGATACCGACGATCGAATCTCGAGCAAGTAACATACCGATAGACAAAGGGAATTGAATACGGGATTGATTAAGTCCTTGATATCGTGGTTCATCCGATGAGATCATCGTGGAACATGTGGGAGCCATCATGGGTATCCAGATCCCGCTGTTGGTTATTGACCGGAGAACGTCTCGGTCATGTCTACATGTCTCCCGAACCCGTAGGGTCTACACACTTAAGGTTCGGTGACGCTAGGGTTATAAAGGAAGCTTGTATGTGGTTACTGAATGTTGTTCGGAGTCCCGGATGAGATCCCGGACGTCACGAGGAGTTCCGGAATGGTCCGGAGGTAAAGATTTATATATGGGAAGTCCTGTTTTGGTCACCGGAAAAGTTTCGGGCGATATCGGTATTGTACCGGGACCACCGGGAGGGTCCCGGGGGTCCACCAAGTGGGGCCACCGGCCCCGGAGGCTTGCTTGGGCCTAGAGTGGAAAGGGACCAGCCCCAGAGTGGGCTGGTGCGCCTCCCACCCTTGCCCAAGGCGCAGCTAGGAGGGGAGAGGGGAAACCCTAGGGCAGATGGGCCCTAAGGCCCATGCTCCCTGCGCCTCCCTCTCCTCCCCCTCCTGGCCGCCGCCCCCTTTGCCATCTAGGGCTGGCCGCACCACTTGGGGGTGGGAAACCCTAGAGGGGGGCGCAACCCCCTCTCCCCCTATAAATAGTGAGGCATAGGGCTGCCCATAACAAGCGATTTGATCTCTCGTTGGTGCAGCCCTGCCCCTCTCCCTCCTCCTCCTCTCTCATGGTGCTTGGCGAAGCCCTGCAGGATTGCCACGCTCCTCCATCACCACCACGCCGTTATGCTGCTATTGGATGGAGTCTTCCTCAACCTCTCCCTCTCTCCTTGCTGGATCAAGGCGTGGGAGACGTCACCGGGATGTACGTGTGTTGAACGCGGAGGTGCCGTGCGTTCGACACTTGATCATCGGTGATTTGAATCACGACGAGTACGACTCCATCAACCCCTTTTCACTTGAACGCTTCCGCTTAGCGATCTACAAGGGTATGTAGATGCACTCTCCTTCTACTCGTAGCTGGTTTCTCCATAGATAGATCTTGGTGACACGTAGGGAAATTTTGAATTTCTGCTACGTTCCCCAACAGTGGCATCATGAGCTAGGTCTATTGCGTAGATTCTTTGCACGAGTAGAACACAAAGTAGTTGTGGGTGTTGATGTTGTTCAATATGCTTACCGTTACTAGTCCAATCTTGTTTCGACGGTATTGTGGGATGAAGCGGCCCGGACCGACCTTACACGTACTCTTACGTGAGACAGGTTCCACCGATTGACATGCACTTGGTGCATAAGGTGGCTAGCGGGTGCCAGTCTCTCCCACTTTAGTCGGAATGGATTCGATGAAAAGGGTCCTTATGAAGGGTAAATAGCAATTGGCATATCACGTTGTGGTTTTGCGTAGGTAAGATACGTTCTTGCTAGTAACCCATAGCAGCCACGTAAAACATGCAACAACAATTAGAGGACGTCTAACTTGTTTTTGTAGGGTATGCTTTGTGATGTGATATGGCCAAGAAGAATGTGATGAATGATATGTGATGTATGAGATTGATCATGTTCTTGTAATAGGATTCACGACTTGCATGTCGATGAGTATGACAACCGGCAGGAGCCATAGGAGTTGTCTTTATTTATTGTATGACCTGCGTGTCATTTAACAACGCCATGTAAATTACTTTACTTTATTGCTAAACGCATTAGCCATAGAAGTAGAAGTAGTCGTTGGCGTGACAACTTCATGAAGACACGATGATGAAGATCATGATGATGGAGATCATGGTGTCATGCCGGTGACGATAATGATCATGGAGCCCCGAAGATGAAGATCAAAAGGAGCAAAATGATATTGGCCATATCATGTCACTATTTGATTGCATGTGATGTTTATTATGTTTATGCATCTTGTTTACTTAGGACGACGGTAGTAAATAAGATGATCCCTTACAAAATTTCAAGAAGTGTTCTCCCCTAACTGTGCACCGTTGCTACAGTTCGTCGCTTCTAAGCACCACGTGATGATCGGGTGTGATGGATTCTTACGTTCACATACAACGGGTGTAAGACAGTTTTACACAGCGAAAACACTTAGGGTTAACTTGACGAGCCTAGCATGTGCAGACATGGCCTCGGAACACGGAGACCGAAAGGTCGAGCATGAGTCGTATAGTAGATACGATCAACATGAAGATGTTCACCGATGATGACTAGTCCGTCTCACGTGATGATCGGACACGGCCTAGTTGACTCGGATCATGTAATCACTTAGATGACCAGAGGGATGTCTATCTGAGTGGGAGTTCATAAGATGAACTTAATTATCCTGAACATAGTCAAAAGACCCTTTGCAAATTATGTCGTAGCTCGCGCTATAGTTCTACTGTTTAGATATGTTCCTAGAGAAAATTATAGTTGAAAGTTGAAAGTAGCAATTATGCGGACAGTAGAAAGCTTATATCCTTAATGCACTGTTCAGTGTGCCGAACCCCAAACATCGTTTGTGGATGTTGCGAACATCTGACATACACGTTTTGATAACTACGTGATAGTTCAGTTAAACGGTTTAGAATTGAGGCACCAAAGATGTTTTTGAAACATCGTGAAACATATGAGATGTTTTGAGGGCTGAAATTGGGATTTCAGACTCGTGCCCATGTCAAGAGGTATAAGACCTCCGACGATTTTCTTAGCCTGCAAACTAAGGGAGAAAAGCTCAATCGTTGAGCTTGTGCTCATATTGTCTGAGTGCAACAATCACTTGAATCGAGTGGGAGTTGATCTTCCAGATGAGATAGTGATGTTTCCCCAAAGTCATTGCCACCAAGCTGCTAGAGCTTCGTGATGAACTATAACATATCAAGGATAGAGATGATGATCCTTGAGGTATTCGCGTTGTTTGACATCGCGAAAGTAGAAATCAAGAAGGATCATCAATTGTTGATGGTTGATGAAACCACTAGTTTCAAGAAGGGCAAGGGAAAGAAGGGATACTTCATGAAACGACAAATCAGCTGCTGCACCAATGAAGAAACCCGAGGTTGAACCCAAACCCGAGACTAAGTGCTTTTGTAATAAGGGGAACAACCACTGGAGCAGGATTACCCTAGATACTTGGTAGATGAGAAGGCTGGCAAGGTCGATAGAAGTATATTGGATATACATTATGTTAACGTGTACTTTACTAGTACTCCTAGTAGCACCAGGGTATTAGATACCGGTTCGGTTGCTAAGTGTTAGTAACTCGAAATAAAAGCTACGGAATGAAACGGAGACTAGCTAAAGGTGAGCTGACGATATGTGTTGGAAGTGTTTCCAAGTTTGATGTGATCTAACATCGCACGCTCCCTCTACCATCAAGATTAGTATTAAACCTGAATAAGTGCTCTTGCACCTAAAGGAATGGTTTATTGAATCTTGATCGTAGGGATACACATTTTCATGCCAAAAGATATAAGATAGTAATGATAGTACCACATACTTGTGGCACTGCCATGTAAGTCATAATGGTATAAAACGTATGAAGAAGCTCCATGTTGATGGATCTTTGGACTCACTCATTTTTGAAAAGTTTGAGACATGCGAACCATGTCTATTGGTGTATACGCATGAAGAAACTCCATGCAGATGGATCGTTTGGACTCACTTGATTTTGAATCACTTGAGATATGCAAATCATACCACATGGGCAAGATGACTGAAAAGCCTCGTTTTCAGTAAGATGGAACAAGATAGCAACTCGTTGGAAGTAACACATTTTGATGTGTGCAGTCCAATGAGTGCTGAGGCATGCAGTGAATATCGTTATGTTCTTACTTCACAGATGATTCGAGTAGATGTTGAGAATATTTACTTGATGAAACACAAGTCTGAATTATTGAATGGTTCAAATAATTTCAGAGTGAAGTAGAAGATCATTGTGACAAGAGGATAAAATGTCTATGATATGATCATAGAGATGAATATCTGAGTTACGAGTTTTGGCACACAATTAAGACATTGTGGAAATTATTTTGCAATTAATACCGCCTGGAACACCATAATATGATGGTGTGTCCGAACATCATAGTTGCACCCTATTGGATATGGTGCGTACCATGATGTCTCTTATCGAATTACCACTATCGTTCATGGGTTAGGCATTAGAGACAACCACATTCACTTTAAATAGGGCACCACGTAATTCCGTTGAGATGACACCGTATGAATTATGGTTTAGAGAAACCTAAGTTGTCGTTTCTTAAATGTTTGGGGCTGCGACGCTTATGTGGAAAAGTTTCAGGATTGATAAGCTCGAACCCAAAGCGGATAAAATACATCTTCATAGGACACCCAAAACAGTTGGGTATACCTCCTAATTCAGATCCGAAAGCAATATGAATTGTTTCTAGAATCGGGTCCTTTCTCGAGGAAAGGTTTCTCTCGAAAGAGTTGAGTGGGAGGATGGTGGAGACTTGATGAGGTTATTGAACCATCACTTCAACTAGTGTGTAGCAGGGCATATGAAGTTGTTCCTGTGGCACCTACACCAATTGAAGTGGAAGCTTATGATATTGATCATGAGACTTCGGATCAAGTCACTCCCAAACCTCGTGGGATGACAAGGATGCGTACTACTTCAGAGTGGTACGTAATCCTGTCTTGGAAGTCATGTTGCTAGACAACAATGAACCTACGAGCTATGGAGAAGCGATGGTGGGCCCAAATTCCGACAAATGGTTAGAAGCCATGAAATCCGAGATAGGATCCATGTATAAAAACAAAGTATAGACTTTGGAAGAACTACTTGATGGTCGTAAGGCTGTTGAGTACAGATGGATTTCAAAAGGAAGACGGACAATGATGGTAAATGTCACCATTAAGAAAGCTCGACTTGTCGTTAAGATGTTTTCCGACAAGTTCAAGGAGTTGACTACGATGAGATTTTCTCACTCGTAGCGATGCTAAGAGTCTGTTGGAATTATATTAGCGATTACTGCATTATTTATGAAATCTTGCAGATAGGATGTCAAAACATTGTTTCCTCGACGATTTTCTTGAGGAAAGGTTGTATGTGATACAACCGGAAGGTTTTGTCAATCCCGAAAGATGCTAATAAGTATGCAAAGCTCCAGCAATCCTTCTAAGGACTGGAGTAAGCATCTCGGAGTTGGAATGTGCGCTTTGATGAGATGATCAAAGATTTTGGGTTTGTACAAAGTTTATGAGAAACTTGTATTTCCAAAGAAGTGAGTGGGAGCACTATAGAATTTCTGATGAGTATATGTTGTTGACATATTGATGATCAGAAATGATGTAGAATTTCTAGAAAGCATATAGGGTTATTTGAAAGGTGTTTTTCAATGGAAAGCCTGGATTAAGCTACTTGAACATTGAGCATCAAGATCTATAAGGATAGATCAAAATGCTTAATAATACTTTCAAATGAGCACATACCTTGACATGATCTTGAAGGTGTTCAAGATGGACCAGTCAAAGAAGGAGTTCTTGCCTGAGTTGTACGGTACGAAGTTAAGACTTAAAGCTCGACCACGGCAGAATAGAGAGAAAGGACAAAGGTCGTCCCCTATGCTTAAGACGTAGGCTCTTCAGTATGCTATGCTGTGTACCGCACCTGAAGTGTGCCTTGCCATGAGTCAGTCAAGGGGTACAAGAGTGATCCAAGAATGGCTCACAGGACAGCGGTCAAAGTTATCCTTAGTAACTAGTGGACTAAGGAATTTTCTCGATTATGGAGGTGGTAAAAGAGTTCGTCGTAAAGGGTTATGTCGATGCAAGCTTGACACCTATCCGGATAGCTCTGAGTAGAGAGACCGGATACATATAATGGAGCAATAATTTAGAATAGCTCCAAGTAGAACAGTTATTTGGAATAGCTCCAAATAGAGCGTGGTAGCTGCATCTAGGAGATGACATAGAGATTTGTAAAGCACACACGGATCTGAAAGGTTCAGACCCGTTGACTAAAACCTCTCTCACAAGCAACATGATCAAACATAAAACTTATTGAGTGTTAATCACATAGTGATGTGAACTAGACTACTGACTCTAGTAAACTCTTGGGTATTAGTCACATGGCGATGTGACCTGTGAGTGTTAATCACATGGCGATGTGAACTGGATTATTGACTCTAGTGCAAGTGGGAGACTGTTGGAAATATGCCCTAGAGGAAATAATAAAAGTGTTATTATTATATTTCTTTGTTCATGATAATAGTCTTTTATTCATGCTATAACTGTATTATCCGGAAATCGTAATACACGTGTGAATACATAGACCACAATATGTCCCTAGTGAGCCTCTAGTTGACTAGCTCGTTGTGATCAACAGATAGTCATGGTTTCCTGGCTATGGACATTGGATGTCGTTGATAACGGGATCACATCATTAGGAGAATGATGTGATGGACAAGACCCAATCCTAAGCATAGCACAAAGATCGTGTAGTTCGTTTGCTAGAGCTTTGCCAATGTCAAGTATCTCTTCCTTTGACCATGAGAGCGTGTAACTCCTGGATACCGTAGGAGTGCTTTGGGTGTATGAAACGTCACAACGTAACTGGGTGACTATAAAGGTGCACTACAGGTATCTCCGAAAGTATCTATTGTTTTATGCGGATCGAGACTGGGATTTGTCACTCCGTGTAAACGGAGAGGTATCTCTGGGCCCACTCGGTAGGACATCATCATATGCGCAATGTGACCAAGGAGTTGATCACGGGATGATGTGTTACGGAACGAGTAAAGTGACTTGCCGGTAACGAGATTGAACAAGGTATTGGATACCGACGATCGAATCTCGGGCAAGTAACATACCGATAGACAAAGGGAATTGAATACGGGATTGATTAAGTCCTTGAAATCGTGGTTCATCCGATGAGATCATCATGGAACATGTGGGATCCATCATGGGTATCCAGATCCCGCTGTTGGTTATTGACCGGAGAACGTCTCGGTCATGTCTACATGTCTCCCGAACCCGTAGGGTCTACACACTTAAGGTTCAGTGACGCTAGGGTTATAAAGGAAGCTTGTATGTGGTTACCGAATGTTGTTCGGAGTCCCGGATGAGATCTCGGACGTCACGAGGAGTTCCGGAATGGTCTGGAGGTAAAGATTTATATATGGGAAGTCCTGTTTTGGTCACCGGAAAAGTTTCAGGCGATATCGGTATTGTACCGGGACCACCGGGAGGGTCCCGGGGGTCCACCAAGTGGGGCCACCGGCCCCGGAGGCTTGCTTGGGCCTAGAGTGGAAAGGGACCAGCCCCAGAGTGGGCTGGTGCGCCTCCCACCCTTGCCCAAGGCGCAGCTAGGAGGGGAGAGGGGAAACCCTAGGGAAGATGGGCCCTAAGGCCCATGCTCCCTGCGCCTCCCTCTCCTCCCCCTCCTGGCCGCCGCCCCCTTTGCCATCTAGGGCTGGCCGCACCCCTTGGGGGTGGGAAACCCTAGAGGGGGGCGCAGCCCCCTCTCCCCCTATAAATAGTGAGGCATAGGGCTGCCCATAACAAGCGATTCGATCTCTCGTTGGTGCAGCCCTGCCCCTCTCCCTCCTCCTCCTCTCCCATGGTGCTTGGCGAAGCCCTGCAGGATTGCCACACTCCTCCATCACCACCACGCCGTTATGCTGCTGTTGGATGGAGTCTTCCTCAACCTCTCCCTCTCTCCTTGCTGGATCAAGGCGTGGGAGACGTCACCGGGCTGTACGTGTGTTGAACGCGGAGGTGCCGTGCGTTCGACACTTGATCATCGGTGATTTGAATCACGACGAGTACGACTCCATCAACCCCGTTCACTTGAACGCTTCCGCTTAGCGATCTACAAGGGTATGTAGATGCACTCTCCTTCCCCTCGTTGCTGGTCTCTCCATAGATAGATCTTGGTGACACGTAGGAAAATTTTGAATTTCTGCTACGTTCCCCAACAGGCGGTGGGTGGCATGTGGCTTTGATTAGCAAAGAGCTGGCAACCGACGCATCGTTGGACTAAGTCCTGTGCATCTGCCCGGGCTGTCGGCCAATAAAATCCTGTACGGAAGGCCTTGCCTACAAGGGCCCGGGCTGCGGCATGGTACCCACCGAGTCCGGCATGAATTTCAGCCAGAAGATTTCGCCCTTCCTCTTCGGAGATACACCTTTGAAGGACTCCGGTTGTGCTTTTCTTATAAAGCTCTCCCTCATGGACCTTATAGGCTTTAGATCGCCGTACTATGTAGCGGGCCTCGTTTTGGTCCTCAGGAAGTTCCTTCCTAATTAAGTAGGCTAGGAATGGCTCGATCCACGGGGCAATAACTGCCATTATTTCATGGGCTGAAGGTGTTATTTCGTTGGCAGAACCACCAATTGTGTCAGAATGTTTGGTGTTGGGCGGTGCGGTTGGGTCCGGATTGCTGTTTCGGGACTCCCCTTCCCATAGTACGGATGGCTTGAAAAGCCGCTCCAGGAAGATGTTGGGAGGGACGGCATCGCGCTTTGCGCCGATGCGTGCCAATATGTCCGCCGCCTGGTTATTATCCCGGGCTATATGGTGAAATTCGAGCCCTTCAAACCAAGCTGACATTTTTAAGAAGGCGTTACGGTAAGCTGCCATTTTCGGATCCTTGGCGTCAAAGTCTCCATTTATTTGGGATATTGCGAGGTTTGAATCCCCACGGACCTCTAGGCACTGAATGCCCATGGAGACTGCCATCCGGAGACCATGTAGAAGGGCCTCGTATTCGGCTGCATTGTTGGAGTCCGTGTACATTATCTGGAGTACGTATTGGACTATGTCTCCGGTTGGGGACGTCAGGACGACGCCAGCCCCCAGGCCGGCCAACATTTTGGAGCCGTTGAAGTGCATGATCCAATTGGAATATGCGTCGTACTCTTTAGGGAGTTCGGCTTCAGTCCATTCGGCGATGAAGTCAGCCAGAACTTGCGATTTGATAGCTCGCCGTGGCTTATAGGTTATGTCGAATGGGAGGAGATCGATGGCCCATTTTGCAATCCGGCCAGTCGCGTCACGGTTGTTTATAATGTCATTAAGGGGTACTTCGGAGGCTACTATTATCGAACACTCTTGAAAGTAGTGTCGCAGCTTCCGGGATGCCATGAACACCGTGTATGCTATCTTTTGATAATGTGGGTACCGGGACTTGCATGGAGTTAGGACAGTGGACACGTAGTAAACTGGTTTTTGAAGAGGGAACTTGTGTCCGTCCGTTTCTCGTTCGACGACGAGCACCGCGCTTACAACTTGATGTCTTGCCGCGATATATAATAACATCGGTTCGCCCAAATTGGGCGCAGCCAGGACCGGATTTGTTGCCAATATGGCTTTGATTTCTTCGAGTCCGGCCGTGGCGGCATCCGTCCACTCGAAGTGTTGGTGCGTCGGAGGAGGCGATAAAGGGGTAATGCCTTTTCTCCTAAGCGGGAGATAAAGCGGGTTAGAGCCGCCACGCATCCAGTCAATTTTTGTATTTGCTTGAGGTCTTTTGGGATATCCAATTGTGACAGAGCTTGGATCTTGGCTGGGTTTGCTTCTATTCCTCTATCGGATACAATGAAGCCCAAGAGCTTTCCGGCTGGTACGCCGAAAACGCATTTTTTCGGGTTGAGCTTAATGTCGTATGTTCGGAGATTGTCGAATGTGAGCCTCAAGTCGTCTACTAGAGTTTCAACATGCTTGGATTTGATGACCACATCATCTACGTATGCCTCCACTGTTTTGCCGATCTGGTTTGCCAGACATGTCTGAATCATGCGCTGATATGTTGCGCCGGCATTTTTGAGCCCAAAGGGCATTGTGTTGAAGCAGAATGGTCCGTATGGAGTGATGAATGCCGTTGCGGCTTGGTCTGGCTCCACCATCTTGATTTGGTGGTAGCCGGAGTATGCGTTGAGAAAGCACAATGAATCGTGCCCTACAGTAGCGTCGATGATTTGATCGATGCGGGGGAGGGGGAATGGATCCTTTGGGCAAGCCTTGTTAAGGTCCTTGAAGTCGACACATAGGCGCCAGGATTTATCTTTCTTTGGTACCATCACCAGGTTTGCTAGCTAGTCCGGATGTTTTATATCTCTGATGAATCCGGCTTCCAAAAGTTTGGCTAGCTCCTCTCCCATTGCTTGTCTCTTGGGTTCGGGAAAACGCCGAAGAGCCTGTTTGATTGGCTTGAATCCTTTTAGGATATTTAGGCTGTGCTCGGCCAGCCGGCGTGGGATTCCTCGCATGTCTGAGGGTAAAAATGTCCCAATTTTCATGTAGGAATTCTCGTAGTGCAGCGTCGACATCAGGGTTTAACTGTGCCCCAATGGAGGCCGTCTTTGTAGGGTCCGTTGGATGGACTTGGAATTTGACTATTTCGTCCGCTGGTTTAAAAGAGGTGGACTTGGATCTCTTATCGAGTATCACATCGTCCCTGTTCACCGTGGAGCGCAGCGCGGTGAGTTCCTCGGCCGCTAGGGCTTCAGATAGTGCCTCGAGGGCTAGTGCGGCGGAGTGCTATGTCCGGATCACTGGCAAGAGTGATGATTTCGTTGGGCCCGGGCATTTTTAGCTTCATGTACCCGTAATGGGGTATAGCTTGAAAAATTGTGAATGCCTCTCGTTCTAATAAAGCGTGATATCCGCTGCTGAATGGGGCCACTTGGAATGTGACCTCCTCGGACCTGTAATTGTCCGGCGAACCGAACACCACATCCAGTGTTATTTTTCCTATGCAGCATGCTTCCCGACTAGGGATTATTCCTCTAAAGGTTGTGCTGCTTCGCTCAATGCGGCCCCAGTCTATTTCCATTTTTTGAAGGGTTTCCTCATAAATGAGGTTTAATCCGCTGCCGCCATCCATGAGTACCTTAGTAAGGCGAAAGCCGTCCACTATTGGGTTGAGGACCAATGCAGCTGGTGCCCGGGCTGTTCGGAATTTAGGTTCGTCACTGGCATTGAAGGTAAGAGCCATGTCACTCCATGGATTTATTGTTGCTACTTGGTAGACTTCGGCAAGGCTGCAGAGTGTTTGTTTCCGCATATTATTTGATGCGAAAGTCTTGAAGATTGTTTATACTGTACTGGTATTGCTGGGCTGGTTCTCTGGAGCTAGAAGCTCTTCGCCACTTTTGGCCACCTGTCGTAGTATCCAACATGCTCGAAGGCTATGAGTTGGAGTGGCGCCCTCTGTGCTATGAATTTTGCAGGGTCCACTGAGCCATCCCTCCAGTACGGTTCCGTGCCCTTTAGGGTTTTTTTGCTTTTTGGTATTTAACCTGGGTGCCTGATGATGATGCACCCTTTGATTTCGGACTAGGGTTGTATTCGGAGCCGGATTATCCCAAAAGTTGGTTTCGGTTTTCCAGGCGCTCTCCATCGCACAGTACTTTCGTACTATGGACGCCAAGTTGGCAAAGCGTGTAATTTCGCGACGGGTTATGGCGTTTAGGATTCCCTTGTCTGTGCAGTTATTGCAGAAAAGTAAGATTGCGTCTTCCTCGCGGCAGTCCTTTATCCTGTCCATAACCAGGAGGAATCTAGCCCAGTAATGGTGTACTGTTTCAGCAGGCTCTTGCCGGATTCGAGATAGATCGCTTATGTTTGGGTGGGCGGGTGGAATTGAATTCGGAACCCCGTCCAATCTAAGACTCAAAGGTCGAAAAGTTTCCGAACTTGGAAGCTTGGGTTTTTGGATATTGTCCAATGAATCTAGCCCGCTGCCTGACTTTAGGTTCAGGACCTGATCGACGTCCGTCCCTCCGCGGGAATCCGGCATGGAGGGTTCGGGAATCCGGACATAGCTTGTCCTTAATATAGAAGAAGAGTCGCCGTGTTGTTCCTCCACCATAGCAACGTGGTGGGTAGCCTGGGGAGAGTTGATCTCTCTCAGATCGGTTTTAGGCCCAATCTGATCGTAGTCTGTAGCGACTCCCAGGGCGGCGATGCGATCCAAAAGCTCGTTTAAGGAGGAGAGCTCCATCGGATCTAGCTGCTCGGCGAGTTCCGAGTTGACGTGAAGATCGCTTTTGATGACCCGAGAAGTCATCGTCGGCGCGGCGGCCGAACAGGCGGTCATAAGAAAACTGCCTAGCCGGATAGTTTGGCCGATGGCCAAAGCTCCTTTAGCAACGGTGCCGTCTTTAAAGACGGGACGAGGCATCCTTCCTGATGGCGACGGCACAGAGGAACTCTCAATGAAAGCACCAATGTCGGTGTCAAAACCGGCGGATCTCGGGTAGGGGGTCCCGAACTGTGCGTCTAGGCGGATGGTAACAGGAGACAAGGGACATGATGTTTTTACCCAGGTTCGGGCCCTCTCGGTGGAGGTAAAACCCTACTCCTGCTTGATTAATATTGATGATATGGGTAGTACAAGAGTAGATCTATCAGGAGATCAAGGAGGCTAAACCCTAGAAGCTAGCCTATGGTATGATTGTTGTTCGTCCTACGGACTAAAACCCTCCGGTTTATATAGACACCGGAGAGGGCTAGGGTTACACAGAGTCAGTTACAATGGTAGGAGATCTTCATATCCGTATCGCCAAGCTTGCCTTCCACGCCAAGGAAAGTCCCATCCGGACACGGGACGGAGTCTTCAATCTTGTATCTTCATAGTCTTGGAGTCCGGCCAAAGATGATAGTTCGGCTATCCGGACACCCCCTAGTCCAGGACTCCCTTAGCGGCATCGAAGTCAAAATGGGGGTCCATGTTCTGGAGATGACTGAAGACGCGAGAAAAAGCACGCCCAAGCAGGGCACGGCTCCTCTCCTCCACCAACCTGTCGGCTCTGCCCGACCGAGTCTCCAGCTGTGTCACCACATCGGTGAAGAACTAAAGGTTACCAGCATAATTAACCACATGAGGCTCCCCAATGGCTGCCTCGCAGATGTTGCCCAAGGCTGTGTTAGCTCTTTCCTGGAGCGCGCGGAGCATAGGGCCATGCATGTGCTCCAGGGTCTGCCGCTGGCGTATCTCCTCCTCGCTCTGCCGCGCGACGGCCTCAGCCGCGTCCACCCTTTGACGGAGAAGAAGCACCTCGGTGCGGGAGGAAGCCAGCTCCACCTGTGCCGCTCCAAGGGCGGCCCCAGCAGCGTCCGCGCGCCGCGTCACTTCATCCAGCTTGGCCTTCAGGGCGGCGGTCCTGCCCTCTGGTTCGACCTTGATCAACTCCAGCCTCTCCTCGAACTCGCGCTCGAGGTTCGAGCGGGCCACAGCCACCCGACGATCAACTTCTTCTGAGGCTCGGGCTTCCCTCACGGCAACGTCATCCTCCGCCTACGCCACCAGGCGCTCCCTCGTCTCCAACCGCTCGAGGTCCAGGGTGCGCTCGGTGGCCTCCAGCGTCAGTGCCTCCTCACGTCTCTAGAGCTCCGCCCGGTCGACCGAGGCCCCCTTCATCGATGCAAGGGCCGCCTCACGCAACTCCACCTGCTTCTCCAGGGAGTTACTCCAGGCCTGGAGCTCCCACGCCCCCTCCTCTGCGGCCCTGCACCTCTGGTCAGCCTCCTGGGCCTCATCGACGGCCCGGGAGCGGACCTCCCGAGAAGCCACCAGCAACACCTCGACTTTCTCATTGTCAAGGTCACGCTGGTGGCGCGCAAGGGCAACGACCACCTTCAGCTTGCGCCTCTCCGCAGCTAGGCGCAGGCCCTCGGCCTCAAGGCGCACATCCTTGTTAGCAAGCTCTACACCGAGCTGGCTCACTGCGTCAGCCGCCCTCCGGAGAAACCCTTGGCGAAGGGCACGACGCTCCCGAGCGCGCTCGAGCACGTCTTCCGCGTCATCCTCTGCCCCAGGCATGCGTGGGGGGCCACGAACTAGCACTCCCCCTCTGGGCAGGGGGCTGGGGGATGGCGCCCACGCGATGGCCGGATGCGCCTCGCCAGAAGCCTGGCCTAGAGCCGGTTCATCCTCCAAGGAAGAACGCAAGGCCGACCTCAGCCAGTCGCCATCCACGACCAATCGAAGAGCCCAAGACCGGCTGGCTATACCCTGAGAGGGCTCGCGAAGGAGGGTCGCGAGGTGTGCAGAATCATGATGCATCACAGGATGGCTCACCTCTCCAACCGGCCTCACCACAAGGGCAGTGCTTGAGCTCGGGGCGCTTGGGGACGGTGGAGAGGGCGAGGCCTGGAGGGATGGCTCCTCAGCCGTCTCCGTGAACTCGGCGGGAAGGGCCCTGCAGGGCAATGATTAGCTGAAGCAACGAGAAAGTAAGGAACTAAGAAAGGGGAAGGCTTACTCATTAATGGCGAAGTACTTCCTGCGCTTCAATAGGCGGCAAGGGTAATCATCACCCAAGGCCTCCTTTATCTTTCGGAGAGCCTCGAAGTCCACGCGGAAGCGGCCTAGGAGCTCGGCGCAAGGGTCAGACTACGACGAGGAAGAAGCGCGAATGTGACCGGCATCGGGGGCATCGCCCTGGCACACGCCGCCAGACGCCGCCCCGCGAAGGGTGGCCGGGACCTTAGGAGCCTCTGCCACGGGAGCCGCGGGCCGCGGCTCAACACCTTCAGCCGCCTTAGGGCGGGCCTCAGGAGCCGCCGCCTCAGGAGTTTCGCATGGCATCATCATCCCGACGGCGACCCCCTCAGCCCCCGGCGGCCCTTGCCTCCCAGCTCCACCACTCGAGGAAGGACCGTCGCGGGCGACCGGAAGGGAAACCACCACAACCGGGTTCTCATGAGGTCCCATGAAGCCCGCGGGGCGCAGACCCCATTCGTCGAAGCTGGGAATCTGCTTCACAAAATCAGCCCTGCTTGAGCAAAGGTACAGCAGGGCACCCCCTTGCCGGAGGTTGCCGGGGGAAGGGTCCCCAGTCAGGATCATGAGGACCTTCCTCAGCACTTCAGGCGCCGATCTTCCTCCTGGAGCCCCATGCGGTCTTCACATGCCCCGAAGGCCCACATCCGGCGGGAATGGCGCTGGAGAGGGGCAATGCCACACAGGAGGAACTCCTTCACCACCTTGGGTGCCGTCACACCGAGCGCCCTCAAGTTCGCAAAGTGATGCCAGACGAAGACGAGCCGGGGCTCGTGAGCGTCTCCTGGCCCCAGCCCGAATTGGGGATAGCGGGCAAGGTTGGCTCCGAGAGCAGGGGGCTGGGCACTCCGACATCCACGTACAGCCACCGCTCTTGGAACCCAGTCGCAGGCGGAGGAAGGCTAAAATCAATTCCCAAGGCCGCCGTTTCTGGTGCGGTGAGGAAGCTCAAGCACCCCGAACATTGGGTGGGGTCACTGAGGCGCAAAGAGAAGAAGTGGCGCACCAAGGCAACTGAAGGAGGAATGCCCACCATCGCCTTGCAAACAAAAGCGAAGATGGCAAGAAGAGCAATGGATTCGGGACCCAAATGCATCATGTGGATCTGGTAATGGGAAAGTACGGCGTTGAAGAAATCGGAAAAGGGGGGAACCAGTCCCGCCCACAGGGCGTCAGCGAAGTACCGGACCTCGATGACTATTCTGTCATTGGAGAAGTGAGACGTGGGCCAGGCCGTCGTCCTCCCACACTCATTGAAGATGGTGGCAAGGGCAGAACTGGCCTTGTCCAAGCCTTCCAGGTTGAGTATGATCGACTGATCGACAGCAGGAGCTGTCGACAGCGGCGAGCGGGGCGGGGGCACAGGCTTCTGCCCTTTCCCCTTCTTCATCGGCGCCATGGCGACAGGAAGGGGGAGGATTCGAGATTGGATTGGAAGCGGAGGCTGGAGCTCGAGAGGAGGAAGAGCAGGAGACGCGCGAGCGGCGAGAAGAGGGATGACTGTGTGCAACTGCGGGTCCGCCTAGCTGGGCGCAAAATAAGGAGGCGTGGGGAAACAGGGATGCCCACGTCCAATCAACCTCCATGCGGCGCCCAAGGCCGCAGGCTGATGGGGCCCGTGGCACTTCGCACTTGCCCCTTCGCTTCTCTGCTAAGCCAAGTCCGGGCGCGCCTTGGGCCCCGGGGCTACTGTCGGCGTTCTGGGAACAGGGGTACCCAGACTTGCCTGCCTGCGGCCTACGGTGTGGCTCAGGGAGTGGCCCAGTACGGCCCATCTTCATCAACACATGCTCAAGACCCTCGCGAGGGGCCTAGCCTCGCGGAGCGGACGACTGGAGGCTTCCTCGGGTACAGCCTCGTCAGGTTGGCTCGCGAGGAGGCGGAGAGATCAAGGCGGGGTACCTCATGAGGTGCCCATGACGCAAGCCATGACGACCGAGGCCAGGCGGGCGCCAGCCTGCGCAGAGTCCTTGTTTCCTCTTTGGTGCAAAGGGGGCAAGCGCAGGCAGGAGTATCAAGCAGAGGCAACCATTTCGGTGCAACAAGACCAAGACCAGCAGGACGGCAGGATGGAGGTCATCGTGGAGCCCAAGTCGGCGTCACCGTCAGGGTCTTTGGCAGGCGAGGACCGACTTTAGTCAGGATAAGTGTACTAGATGTTCCCCTTCAAAATGGCCAATTGTTGGCACCCTTCCTACTCAATATTTGGGAAGAGGCCCAGGGCCTCCCTCTATAAATAGAGCTAGCCACCGCAGAGTAGGGAGAGAGATTTTGGGTAGACTAGAGAGAGAGAGAGGCGATTGAACTCACCCAAGCAGTTCATCACGCTAGTCAAGAACAGCCCCTCGCGAGGCTGTTGTTCCTTGTACTGTTCATCATCAGCCCCTGAGGCAATCCACCACACCACAAACTGGAGTAGGGTATTACACCACAATGGTGGCCTGAACCAGTATAAATCTCGTGTCCCTTGTGTTGTTCTTCGTGTAGTTTTAGATCCTTGAGAGGCGACAAGACGTGGGTAGGCAGGAGGTGTGATCTCCGCGTGCACCCCAGAGTTCGAACCTTGAGGGTCTGCCAGAACCCGAAATCCGACAAAGAGTTTTACATTCATACATACCGTCTTACACAAATTATGACCATTATGGTCAAGTCTTACATAGATAAAGCCTTAAGGGTTGAACATCTGATAAAACACAAGCGGCAAAAATCTTCGTCGATAAGTAGAACCCATGCCATCTGCCTTAACCCTACAGGCATTCTGTCTGGGAAGTGTCCTAGTTCACAAGTTCGTCACCAAATAAATCTTCCTCGAACTCCTGCTCTTCCATGCCTAGCCAATTAAATAACCAGTGGCAAGCCAATGAGTACTTTGAATGTACTCGCAAGCAACCCATGTTTCTGTTCAAGGTACAACAATGAATGATATAGGTAAATTTTTGCAGAAAGCTAGTTTTGAGTGCTATGACATGTTCAACAACTTGTAAGACATGCATCATGAGGATTCAAGTAACCATGAGAACATGTTACAGATATCAACATAAATAGAGTTGGAAACAATCCAACTTAGTCATCATGTCAAGTCTTTTGATGTGACCTAGGTAGTCCTTCCCACTAATCCATACACACTCACCAGGTTTTGTAAACATGTGGACATAGCCCAAGAGCGGTTACCCAACTGTCCTTGACCGTGGACACGGCTATTCAAATAGTTTTACACTCTACAAAGGTTACACACTTTACCCACAAGATCCGTGAAGCTTTCGTGTCATCCACAATCCCATGGTACCTCAAGTATTCGGGGGAAGCACCCGATCACTATATTTCCCTAGGCGACACCAACATAGGGTCCACTCGTTCGTACACGGCCTTTGTGTATAAGCATCAAAATCTTGGGACTCTGCCCTTTTTTCACACATACACGCAGGGACCAACGGTGTGTCCGGTGCCCTGTGAAAACAATCATGTCCGCCTATCCAAGCACGACCCCGTCCCGAGAGTGACCTCATGTCACCCCGGTCGCTAGTAATGTGGGCACCACGCTAGTATCTGCCTAAGTAATCAATAATGCCCTTTCCCATATAAGGGTAGAGTGGTTGCGCATGTAAGGTTGAAGTCATCAAGTGGTTACTCAACTCAACATCTCCCTCGGGCATAAGTGGCACCGACGGGGTTTTTGAAAAGTCTTTTGAAAATTACTTTGTTCTCATCACCATGCATTTACCCGACCCATTTGCGTAGCCACTACTTTAGCATCTATCCACTCCCCCCCGCATAACCCTCATAGGAAGGTAGGGCCATGCACAATCCAAGTATCAATAAGAAAGTAACGGAGGCGGCCAACCAAAGTGGTCACCACCTTAACACGATCCCGATGCATTGATAATAAAAGTGCTATATGACATGCATAAAAAGGGGTTTCTTAAACATGGTCAAAGGGTTGCTTGCCTTGGTTGGCTTGGTCTTCAAAGTCTTCAAGTACTTCTCCTTCTTCTTCTCCAACTACTTCGTCAAATACGAGATCTATTCGTCGCAAAAGAAACAACGGAAAAATAAGGCAATAGTAAAACAGCAAAACCAAAGTGCTCAGAAAAATGTCAACTTATTTTTGTTAAATACTAGGGAGAAAACTAAGAATGATAAAATTCCTAGTTTTGGATTTGGAGTTAAGGAATAGTAGAAATGGATTTTCAAAGGGGAATATAAATTCTCAAATTTGATTTTAAATTTGAATAGTACAGAAAAGTGTGATAGATTTATGTGAAAGTTACACCATTAAATACGTGGGATTATTATAATATTTTAGGAGTTGGAATTATTACATTTGGATAATTATTTTATCATGTGGAATTTTTAGAAGTTGACAGAAAAAGAAAAAGAAAGAGGGCACTGTGCCTATGGGTCGGGAAGGCCACATCACAGCAGGCCCAGAAGGAAATCGGCCTGGGCGAGCCTGAGCGGCGCGGGCACGCTAGGTTTAAACCTGTCGGGCAGGGCCTGGCATCAGTGAGAGAGAGGAGGCGAGGGAGAGGTGAGGATGACAGGCGGGGCCTGCCTGTCATCTCTGATCTTGCGACCAAAGGGCCAGTGAGCTCACGGGCGACGTTTCCGGGCACGGCGGGGTGAGATGATGGCCCGGCTGGCTTCCTCGTCGTGTCGCCATTCGGGTGGAGTTGAAGGGGGTCACCGGGGTGGCCTGGTTCGCCGACGATGAGGAGGCAGGGCGGCGGCGCGTCGGGAGGTGGTCGCTCCCGCTGGTTCCGGCTGCAAACGAAGGGGAAAAAGACGAGGAAAGGATCAGTGGGCTGAGGTGGTTCCAGATCGAGGCAGAGGAGCGACGGAGGAGGTCTGTACCTCGTGAACTCCGGTGAGCCAAAGCGGTGGAGCTCGAGCTTGATCTAGAGCTCGAGTGCTCCTGGAGAAGAACTAGGGGTGCAGGGGGTGATTTGGTGGTGCAGAGGGCGAGCGGTGAGGAGAGGAGGGCATAGGGAGGCCTTTAAATAGGCGGGCGACGGCTCACCATGGACCCGTGCGCCGGCGAGGTCGTTGTCATCGCCAGGGGTCACGGGGGCTCGTGAGTGCGTGTCTGGGGCATTTCTAGAGATGGTTTACGACCAGGGAAAGGAAGAGAGAGAGAGAGAGAGAGAGAGAGAGAGAGAGAGAGAGAGAGAGAGAGAGAGACTGGGGAAGTGCCAGGGCGTCGCGCGTGTGAGCTCGTCCATTGGATCTCTTGGGCAGCCGGTGCGCATGCGAGCAGGGGCAGTGGGAGGGAGAAGGAGGAGGGGGCCGACCAGCTACCATGTTGCAGACGCTGAGGCGCGTCGTTGGGTGCGCTGGGGAGGCCCGAGGTGGCTGGCAGGGGGCGGCTACAGTGCGGGAGTGCACTGTAGCACGCTCCAGAGCATGTGTGTGGCCGGCATGGCCATTTTTTTGGCAAAGTGGGTGCAGCCAAGTGTGTCTGGTAGCTCTAGGGAGGAGTAAAGAATGTGGGGAAAGCCTTGGATGCCATGGATGGCCACCGGAGTGAGGAGGGAGGTGAGAAAGAGAGAGAAAGCTGCTGACTAGGGAGGTAAATGGGGTGTTTTACCCCTCAATCATTGATCAATGGCCAGGGGAGAATTACTGGAGGTAGAAGAGGACTAGGAGGGGCTGTGGTAAAATTTTGAGCCCATGGAGATTAGTGGAAGAGGTCAAAGTGATGCTTTTGGAAAATTGGCAGAAGGTGTTTGATGTTGGTTTGGGAAAGTAGATGAATTCCCCTTGGCATGAGACTTGACAAGGTCAAATGGCATGAAGAAATAAGGTGTTCCACAAAGTTTGAGTCCATTTGGGTAAAGTTGCCAGTGCAACTTTTGTAAACCCTAGAAATCAACAGAAATGTGTTTTCCAAGATCTAATCATGCAAAACTATTCCCCTTGATGCACCACTTTGTGCAGTGTCATCATTTAGGGTTTAGAGCATGTCCAAAAAATTTGAGAGCAAAAGAAGAAAGTTGACAATGTAAACTTATTCAAACTTGGATCTGGACAGAGAGGGTTTTGGGGCACTTCTGTGAACCAAAACTATTTAGATTGGTATTAAACTTTGCCTGATCATAACATTAGGCATGTATGACTTGCTAGAATTTTCTTGGAATTTTTAGAGAATATTACCTTTCTAAATATTTCAAAAGCTTGAAATATCCAGAAAGGTTTTTTTGAGGGATTTGACCAATATTTTGAACATGACCATGTGTTGAAACTCTTATATATGGACAATATATGTCCACTGAGCTTCCCTAAATTTTCTCAAATATTTTTAAAACATTAAAATAACTTTAACCTATCAAAGGCCATTTCTGGCCTAAAGAAAAAGCCTTTAAATAAAATAGCAAAATAACTTTTAAAATTATATTTTTGTGGTTTATGGGAGTCCTATGTCTAATAGGAGTGAAACATACTCTTTGAAAGATTTTTCATACCCCAAATCAAGTACTTGTAGTGCAAATCTCAATTCAGGGTTTTTTGGAAAACTAAATTTAGAAAATACTTTTTGGCCAAATTATTTTTGTAAGAAAATTCTATAATGTACTATACACATGGCATGGTCATTGGGCAAAAGTTTGGAGCAAGGTGATGAAGTAAAGAAGGTGGAGCTATAATATGGCTTTCATGAGCACTTGAAACCACAGACAAAAATCCAATTCAAATAAAAAGCCAAATAATGCAAAAGTTTTTGTTGGACAATTTTTTTCATGCTTTATTAATGCAAATAACATGCTACAAAACACTGGGTGTGACTGACCTACCCACCTTAGAAGAATCTTGTCCCCGAGATTCCTAAACTAGGCTTTAAAGAGATATGGAAACTCGGATCTAAGTAGTCTTCATGCTGCCATGTTGCTTCCGCTTCCGTGTGGTTGCTCCATTGGACCTTGAAGTACTTCATGGTGCGGCTTCGAGTGCAACGCTCAGCTTTATCCAGGATGCAAATTGGTCTCTGATGTCTACAACACAACCTTCTTCTTGTAGACGTTGTTGGGCCTGCAAGTGCACAGGTTTGTAGGACAGTAGCAAATTTCCCTCAAGTGGATGACCTAAGGTTTATCAATCCATGGGAAGCGTAGGATGAAGATGGTCTCTCTCAAACAACCCTGCAACCAAATAAAAAAGAGTCTCTTGTGTCCCCAACACACCCAATACAATGGTAAATTGTATAGGTGCACTAGTTCGGCGAAGAGATGGTGATACAAGTGCAATATGGATGGTAGATAAAGGTATTTGTAATCTGAAAATATAAAAACAGCAAGGTAACTAATGATAAAAGTGAGCGTAAATGGTATTGCAATGATAGGAAACAAGGCATAGGGTTCATACTTTCACTAGTGCAAGTTCTCTCAACAGTAATAACATAGATATATCATATGACAATCCCTCAACATGCAACAAAGAGTCATTCCAAAGCCACTAATAGCGGAGAACAAACGTAGAGATTATGGTAGGGTACGAAACCACCTCAAAGTTATTCTTTCGGATCGATCTATAAAAGAGTTCGTACTAGAATAACACCTTAAGACACAAATCAACCAAAACCCTAATGTCACCTAGATACTCCATTGTCACCTCAAGTATCCATGGGCATGATTATATGATATGCATCACACAATCTCAGATTCATCCAACCAACACAAAGTACTTCAAAGAGTGCCCCAAAGTTTCTACCGGAGAGTCAAGAAAACATGTGCCAACCCCTATGCATAGGTTCATGGGTGGAACCCGCAAGTTGGTCACCAAAACATACATGAAGTGGCACATGATATCCCATTGTCACCACAGATAAACACGGCAAGACATACATCAAGTGTTCTCAAATAAAGACTCAATCTGATAAGATAACTTCAAGAGGGAAACTCAATTCATCACAAGAGAGTAGAGGGGGAGAAACATCATAAGATCCAACTATAATAACAAAGCTCGCGATACATCAAGATCGTGCCATAGAGAGAACACGAGAGAGAGAGATCAAACAGATAGCTACTGGTACATACCCTCAGCCCCGAGGGTGAACTACTCCCTCCTCGTCATGGAGAGCGCTGGGATGATGAAGATGGCCACCGGTGATGGGTTCCCCCTCCGGCAGGGTGCCGGAATGGGCTCCCGAGAGGTTTTTGGTGGCTATAGAGGCTTGCGACGGTGGAACTCCCGATCTATCTTGATATTCGATATTTTTAGGGTACGTAGGCTTATATAGGCGAAAGAAGTCGGTCGGGGGGTGCTCGAGGGGCCCACGAGACAGGGGGCGCGCCCAGTAGGGGG
>NC_041381.1:191387667-191429288 GCF_002162155.2 Triticum dicoccoides
CTCCTCGAGGATCTTCTGACGTGAACTGCAAGTCTCCCGGATCATATTCTTCCAAAACATCACGCTACCGAAGGTTTCATTCCATTTGGACTCTGTTTGATATTCCTTTTCTTCGAAATACTGAAACAGGCAATAAAACAGCAATATGGGTTGGGCCTCCGGTTAATAGGTTAGTCCAAAAAGTAATATAAAAGTGTATAATAAAGCCCATAATCAGTCAAAACAGATAATAAAATAGCATGAATGCTTCATAAATTATAGATACGTCGGAGACGTATCAGCATCCCCAAGCTTAATTCCTACTCGTCCTCGAGTAGGTAAATGATAAAGAAAGAATTTATGAAGTGTGAATGCTAGAAGGCGCACAAGTTTGATCAATGATAATTTCAATCACCTTTTCTAGCATGATAATATGTCATAACAGTAGTTCATCTCATAAAGCTTCTCACGATAAAGTAACAAGCAATTCACATGTCAAAGCATAGACCATAAACTTTCTTGAAAACTAGCAAACTTCATTCTCAGTCATCAAATAATTGCAATTCATCTTATTTTCAGGAATAACAAACTCCACATACTCAACTATCATATAGTCTTCTACAATTGCTAACACTCACGCAATACTAATGGTTATGGAGTTTCAATTGAACATTGAGAAAGATAGGGGCTTATAGTGTTGCCTCCCAACGTATTCACCTTTGGGTGATGTCAACAATAATAGTTCATGCTAACTTACATCCAATTGGATATATATATCAGGATCATCCCAACACAAAGTGCTTGCCAAAGGATAAAATGAAAAAGGGAAAGGTGAAGATCACCTTGACTCCTGCATAAAGTAAAAGACATAAAGTAAAAGATAGGCCCTTTGCAGAGGGAAGCAGAGGTTGTCATGCGCTTTTAGGGTTGGATGCACAAAATCTTAATGCGAATGAACGTCACTTTATATTGCACTTGCATATGGACCTTTATTATGCAGTCCGTCGCTTTTATTGCTTCCATAACAAGATCGTATAAAGCTATTTTCTTCACACCAAAATATCATACATATTTAGAGAGCAATTTTTATTGCTTGCACCGGTGACAACTTACTTGAAGGATCTTACTCAATCCATAGGTAGGTATGGTGGACTCTCATGGCAAAACTGGGTTTAAGGATGTTTGGAAGCACAAGTAGTATCTCTACTTGGTGCAAGGAATTTTGGCTAACATGAGGGGGAAAGGCAAGCTCAACATGTTTGAATGATCCATGACAATATACTTTAACTGAGATGTCGGAAAACATAACCCATTATGTTGTCTTCCTTGTCCAACATCAACTCTTTAGCATGTCATACTTAATGAATGCTCCCAATTATAAAAGATGTCTAGGATAGTATATTTATATGTGAAATCTCTCTTCCTTCAATATTCTTTTATGAATTGTTCAAATGACCAATACAATGCTTGCTAACTGTCGGTTCAAAACCGGCGGATCTCGGGTAGGGGGTCCCGAACTATGCGTCTAGGCGGATGGTAACAGGAGACAAGGGACACGATGTTTTTACCCAGGTTCGGGCCCTCTCGATGGAGGTAAAACCCTACTCCTGCTTGATTAATATTGATGATATGGGTAGTACAAGAGTAGATCTACCACGAGATCAGAGAGGCTAAACCCTAGAAGCTAGCCTATGGTATGATTGTTGTTCGTCCTACGGACTAAAACCCTCCGGTTTATATAGGCACCGAAGAGGGTTAGGATTACACAGAGTCGGTTACAATGGTAGGAGATCTACATATCCGTATCTCCAAGTTTGCCTTCCACGCCAAGGAAAGTCCCATCTAGACACAGGACGAAGTCTTCAATCTTGTATCTTCATAGTCCAGGAGTCCGGCCAAAGGTGATAGTTCGGCTATGCGGACACCCCTTAATTCGGGACTCCCTCAGTAGCCCCTGAACCAGGCTTCAATGACGAAGAGTCCGGCGCGCATATTGTCTTTAGCATTGCAAGGCGGGTTCCTCCTCCGAATACTTCATAGAAGATTTTGAACACAAGGATAGTGTCCGGCTCTGCAAAATAAGTTCCACATACCATCGTAGAGAGAATAATATTTACAAAAATTCAATCTACCGACGTATTTCGTGGCGTGACATCACACCATGGCCAAGCCTTTATTCGAATCGTTGTTACTGTCCCACCTCAGCGCGTTTAGCGAGGCGGTTTCCTTGGCACGTCTTGTCAAAGCAGAGATCGTGTCCCCTTATTTCGGGATTCTCATCAATACGGGCATGGGTAACCCAACCGTGCCATTAATTACGGTGCTTGGGAGATAAGTGAGTTTTACCAGGCTGGTGGGGGCACATAGTTTCGTCCGCCCATATAAGGGGATAAGGATCCACCTTTTTCATCTACGCCTTCTTCCTCCTTTGCTTATCCATTTCCGCACACTCGAGCTCCAGCTCCCAAGTCCGCACTTCCCACCTCAACCTTCTCCAGCCATGTCCGGAGCGGGAGGCAGGTGGATGGCCTCCTCCGTCACGGAGGGGCACATCAAAAAGTTGAGGAAAGCCGGATACTTGCACAACGACATTGCGCACTGGCTTCCAGACGAGGGGCAGCTCGTCCCCACCCCCAGGCCCCATGAGAGGGTGGTGTTCCTCCCCCATTTCCTCCGCGGACTGGGCTTCCCACTCCACTCATTTGTCCGGGGGCTCATGTTCTACTACGGCCTGGATTTCCACGATCTGGCCTCGAACTTCATCCTCAGCATCTCGGCGTTTATCATCGTGTGCGAGGCCTTCCTCCGCATCGAGCCCCACTTCGGCTTATGGCTGAAGACCTTCAATGTCAAGCCGAAGATAGTGGGCGGCCAGCAGGCGGAGTGCGGAGGCGCCATGGTGGGCAAGATGCCCAACATTATATGGCTCGAGGGCTCCTTCGTGGAAACCATCAAAGGGTGGCAATCGGGGTGGTTCTACATCACCGAGCCGCGTGACCCTGAATGGGCAGCGGCCCCCGAATTCCAATCTGGCATCCCCACATGGCTCACCTCCTGGAAAGAGAAGGGCCTGTCGTGGGGTAATTCGGGAGAGCTGACCGGACTCCAAACCTGCGTCCAAAACCTGGTGGACAGGAAGGTTAAACTTGTCAACGTAGTCCAGGTCATGCTCCTCCGCCGGATCCTCTCGTGTCAATGACGGGCTTTTAACTTGTGGGAGTTCGACCTGGCCCAGCACCAAACTTTGACCAGGCTCTTTGACACAACGCATGAGGATGCCTGGAAGGTGCTATTCAAGGTGCCGAGGTTCCCCCTCCCATTACCGAGGATCGTGGGTTCTGCGCGAAGCGCCAAGCTAGCGTAGTAAGCTTGTTTTACCCTTTACGGGATACTTGTTTTTCATAGTTTGACTCTATGCGGGATCTAAGCTCCCATTCCTTTGACATGACTGGCAGAAGAAGACCGGACAGATCGACTGTCTGGCTCCTTTGCCCGAAGGCCCAGCGGACGCCCGATTGACGGGGCTGCTGGTTCCGGCACCTCACGTGGTGCCAGAGAAGAAGCCCAAGAAGAAGGCCACGGGAACTCGAAGGAGTTCCCGGCGCCAGGTGTTGTTGGACTCATCGTCCGATGACTCCAAGGCGGACTCCTCCCGCGAAGACGAGGAGGAGGAAAAAGAGGCCTCTCCCTTAGCGGGGGGAGAGAAGAAAAGGAAGGCCGCCCCAACTGGGGAGGCTGGAGGGTCCAAGAGGGGAAGGACCCTTCCTCCGGACTACTCCACCAATGCCGCCGACGACAAAGAGGAGTGGCCACTGAGGTCTAAGCCCCTGGCGAAATCGTAAGTGTCCGGATAACAGAATAACTCATGGCGTTTCATTTGTCGCACAGAATCTCCTAACGCCGAATATAACCCTGCAGCCCGCCCAAGGACGGGCTTGACGCTTCAACGAGCGGCTCCCTGGATTCGTCGGACGTGAATAGCACCTCACTTCCGGCTGCCTCCTCTCCTCGCGCTGCGGATGACGCCGAGGTGGGGTCCCAAAAGGGGCCCGGCCAGGAGGAGGTGGTCCAGGAGGCGCCGCAAGGCAACCTCCCGGACTCTAGGCGCAAGGGGGATAAAACCCCAAAGGGCTCTAAGTCCGACCCTGGGCCGGACTCTGCGCCGGAACCTTTAGTGGTTCCAGAGTCCGGCAGGCGGCCCCTTCATAAGAAGGGCAAGACTGCGACACCGGTGACCTCCGTCCAACCGGAGGCACCGGATAATTTGCTGGAGGCGCTTAACGGCGCCTCCATCAACGAGGAGCACCACACTGTTATGAGTGTGGTGATCCAGAAAGTTCAGTCCGCCAAGAGCGGGCTGATTGAAGCCTGTGCCAGCCTTCTAACAAGCTTTAAGGTATGTATTTAAGATATGTAAAAATATTACCACATAGACAGTAGCCCCTAATGCTCAGTTTGGTGTCCGGAAAGAAAAGCCGAACTGAGGATCTAAAAAGATGTACGCAGGAGTCTAACATAAGTATGTCAATATGGGAATGCAGGCTGCACTGCTGACCTCTGCCGCACTGACTGTGGAGGTCAATGCATTGAAGCAGAGCCTCGAGCGGTCCGAAAACGAGCTCGGCCTTGCCAAAAAGTAGCTCGAGGACAAGGAAGGTAAGTAATACCTTATGGAAGTATATAAAAGATGTGGTTGCAAAAAATGACATGAATAACGTGAGTATTGCAGGGGCCACGAACGAGGTGGCGACCCTGAAGGAAGCGGTGTCCAAGGCCGAAAGCAATGCGGCCGCGGAGCGCACCGAGCGAGAGAAGCAGGAGGCGCGGGTGGCGGAGATGCGGCTGAAGGAAATATGCCCTAGAGGCAATAATAAAGTTATTATTTATTTCCTTATTATCATGATAAATGTTTATTATTCATGCTAGAATTGTATTTACCGGAAACATAATACATGTGTGAATACATAGACAAACAGAGTGTCACTAGTATGCCTCTACTTGACTAGCTCGTTAATCAAAGATGGTTATGTTTCCTAACCATGAACAATGAGTTGTTATTTGATTAACGAGGTCACATCATTAGTAGAATGATCTGATTGACATGACCCATTCCATTAGCTTAGCACCCGATCGTTTAGTATGTTGCTATTGCTTTCTTCATGACTTATACATGTTCCTATGACTATGAGATTATGCAACTCCTGTTTACCGGAGGAACACTTTGGGTACTACCAAACGTCACAACGTAACTGGGTGATTATAAAGGAGTACTACAGGTGTCTCCAATGGTCGATGTTGGGTTGGCGTATTTCGAGATTAGGATTTGTCACTCCGATTGTCGGAGAGGTATCTCTGGGCCCTCTCGGTAATACACATCACATAAGCCTTGCAAGCATTACAACTAATATGTTAGTTGTGAGATGATGTATTACGGAACGAGTAAAGAGACTTGCCGGTAACGAGATTGAACTAGGTATTGGATACCGACGATCGAATCTCGGGCAAGTAACATACCGATGACAAAGGGAACAACGTATGTTGTTATGCGGTCTGACCGATAAAGATCTTCGTAGAATATGTAGGAGCCAATATGGGCATCCAGGTCCCGCTACTGGTTATTGACTGGAGACGTGTCTCGGTCATGTCTACATTGTTCTCGAACCCGTAGGGTCCGCACGCTTAAGGTTACGATGACAGTTATATTATGAGTTTATGCATTTTGATGTACCGAAGGTTGTTCGGAGTCCCGGATGTGATCACGGACATGACGAGGAGTCTCGAAATGGTCGAGACGTAAAGATTGATATATTGGAAGCCTATATTTGGATATCGGAAGTGTTCCGGGTGAAATCGGGATTTTACCGGAATACCGAGAGGGTTACCGGAACCCCCCGGGAGCTATTTGGGCCATAGTGGGCCTTAGTGGAAAAGAGAAGGGGCTGCCCTAGATGGGCTGCGCGCCACCCCCTTCCCCTAGTCCTATTAGGACTAGGAGAGGTGGCCGGCCCCCTCCTCCTCTTTTCCCCTCCGAGGAATCCTAGTTGGACTAGGATTGGAGGGGGAATCCTATTCCCAGAGGGAGTAGGACTCTCCTGCGCCTCCCCCCCTTGGCCGGCCAGCCTCCCTCCTCTCCTCCTTTATATACGGAGGCAGGGGCACCTCTAAACACACAAGTTGACACAAGTTGATCCACGTGATCGATTCCTTAGCCGTGTGCGGTGCCCCCTGCCACCATATTCCTCGATAATACTGTAGCGGAGTTTAGGCGAAGCCCTGCTGCTGTAGTTCATCAAGATCGTCACCACGCCGTCGTGCTGACGAAACTCTTCCCCGACACTTTGCTGGATCGGAGTCCGGGGATCGTCATCGAGCTGAACGTGTGCTCGAACTCGGAGGTGCCGTAGTTTCGGTGCTTGATCGGTTGGATCGTGAAGACGTACGACTACTTCCTCTACGTCGTGTCATTGCTTCCGCAGTCGGTCTGCGTTGGGTACGTAGACAACACTCTCCTCTCGTTGCTATGCATCACATGATCCTGTGTGCGCGTAGGAAATTTTTTGAAATTACTACGAAACCCAACAGTTAGCAATTGCCGCATTTTATGATTATGAAATTTGGCAGATGGATGTCAAAACTGCATTCCTGAATGGATTTCTGGAAGAAGAGTTGTATATGATGCAACCAGAAGGTTTTGTCGATCCAAAGGAAGCTAACAAAGTGTGCAAGCTCCAGCGATCCATTTATGGACTGGTGCAAGCCTCTCGGAGTTGGAATAAACGTTTTGATAGTGTGATCAAAGCATTTGGTTTTATACAGACTTTCGGAGAAGCCTGTATTTACAAGAAAGTGAGTGGGAGCTCTGTAGCATTTCTGATATTATATGTGGATGACATATTACTCATTGGAAATGATATAGAATTTCTGGATAGCATAAAGGGATACTTGAATAAAAGTTTTTCAATGAAAGACCTCGGTGAAGCTGCTTACATATTAGGCATTAAGATCTATAGAGATAGATCAAGACACTTAATTGGACTTTCACAAAGCACATACCTTGACAAGATTTTGAAGAAATTCAAAATGGATCAAGCAAAGAAAGGATTCTTGCCTGTATTACAAGGTGTGAAATTGAGTAAGACTCAATGCCCGACCACTGCAGAAGATAGAGAGAATATGAAAGATGTTCCCTATGCATCAGCCATAGGCTCTATCATGTATGCAATGCTGTGTACCAGACCTGATGTGTGCCTTGCTATAAGTTTAGCAGGGAGGTACCAAAGTAATCCAGGAGTGGATCACTGGACAGCGGTCAAGAACATCCTGAAATACCTGAAAAGGACTAAGGATATGTTTCTCGTATATGGAGGTGACAAAGAGCTCATCGTAAAAGGTTACGTTGATGCAAGCTTTGACACTGATCCGAACGATTCTAAATCGCAAACCGGATACGTGTTTACATTAAACGGTGGAGCTGTCAGTTGGTGCAGTTCTAAACAAAGCGTCGTAGCGGGATCTACATGTGAAGCGGAATACATAGCTGCTTCGGAAGCAGCAAATGAAGGAGTCTGGATGAAGGAGTTCATATCCGATCTAGGTGTCATACCTAGTGCATCGGGTCCAATGAAAATCTTTTGTGACAATACTGGTGCAATTGCCTTGGCAAAGGAATCCAGATTTCACAAAAGGACCAAACACATCAAGAGACGCTTCAACTCCATCCGGGATCTAGTCCAGGTGGGAGACATAGAGATTTGCAAGATACATATGGATCTGAATGTTGCAGACCCGTTGACTAAGCCTCTTCCACGAGCAAAACATGATCAGCACCAAAGCTCCATGGGTGTTAGATTCATTACAGTGTAATCTAGATTATTGACTCTAGTGCAAGTGGGAGACTGAAGGAAATATGCCCTAGAGGCAATAATAAAGTTATTATTTATTTCCTTATTATCATGATAAATGTTTATTATTCATGCTAGAATTGTATTTACCGGAAACATAATACATGTGTGAATACATAGACAAACAGAGTGTCACTAGTATGCCTCTACTTGACTAGCTCGTTAATCAAAGATGGTTATGTTTCCTAACCATGAACAATGAGTTGTTATTTGATTAACGAGGTCACATCATTAGTAGAATGATCTGATTGACATGACCCATTCCATTAGCTTAGCACCCGATCGTTTAGTATGTTGCTATTGCTTTCTTCATGACTTATACATGTTCCTATGACTATGAGATTATGCAACTCCTGTTTACCGGAGGAACACTTTGGGTACTACCAAACGTCACTACGTAACTGGGTGATTATAAAGGAGTACTACAGGTGTCTCCAATGGTCGATGTTGGGTTGGCGTATTTCGAGATTAGGATTTGTCACTCCGATTGTCGGAGAGGTATCTCTGGGCCCTCTCGGTAATACACATCACATAAGCCTTGCAAGCATTACAACTAATATGTTAGTTGTGAGATGATGTATTACGGAACGAGTAAAGAGACTTGCCGGTAACGAGATTGAACTAGGTATTGGATACCGACGATCGAATCTCGGGCAAGTAACATACCGATGACAAAGGGAACAACGTATGTTGTTATGCGGTCTCACCGATAAAGATCTTCGTAGAATATGTAGGAGCCAATATGGGCATCCAGGTCCCGCTATTGGTTATTGACCGGAGACGTGTCTCGGTCATGTCTACATTGTTCTCGAACCCGTAGGGTCCGCACGCTTAAGGTTACGATGACAGTTATATTATGAGTTTATGCATTTTGATGTACCGAAGGTTGTTCAGAGTCCCGGATGTGATCACGGACATGACGAGGAGTCTCGAAATGGTCGAGACATAAAGATTGATATATTGGAAGTCTATGTTTGGACATCGGAAATGTTCCGGGTGAAATCGGGATTTTACCGGGTTACCGGGAGGTTACCGGAACCCCCCGGGAGCCATATGGGCCATCATGGGCCTTAGTGGAAAGGATAAAGGGGCAGCCCAAGGGGGCTGCGCGCCTCCCCCCTTCCCCTAGTCCTATTAGGACTAGGAGAGGTGGCCGGCCACCCCTCTCCCTCTTTCCCCCTTGGGAATCCTAGTTGGAATAGGATTGGGGGGAGTCCTACTCCCGGTAGGAGTAGGACTCCTCCTGCGCCACCTCCTCCTGGCTGGCGCCTCCTCCCCCCTTGGCTCATTTATATACGGAGGCAGGGGCACCTCTAAACACACAAGTGGACACAAGTTGATCCACGTGCTCGATTCCTTAGCCGTGTGCGGTGCCCCCTGCCACCATATTCCTCGATAATACTGTAGCGGAGTTTAGGCGAAGCCCTGCTGCTGTAGTTCATCAAGATCGTCACCATGCCGTCGTGCTGACGAAACTCTTCCCCGAAACTTTGCTGGATCGGAGTCCGGGGATCGTCATCGAGCTGAACGTGTGCTCGAACTCGGAGGTGCCGTAGTTTCGGTGCTTGATCGGTTGGATCGTGAAGACGTACGACGACTTCCTCTACGTCGTGTCATCGCTTCCGCAGTCGGTCTGCGTTGGGTACGTAGACAACACTCTCCTCTCGTTGCTATGCATCACATGATCCTGTGTGCGCGTAGGAAAATTTTTGAAATTACTACGAAACCCAACAGTGGCATCCGAGCCTAGGTTATTGATGTTGATGTTATATGCACGAGTAGAATACAAGTGAGTTGTGGACGATACAAGTCATACTGCCTACCAGCATGTCATATTTTGGTTCGGCGGTATTGTTGGACGAGACGACCCAGACCAACCTTACGCGTACGCTTACGCGAGACCGGTTCCCTCGACGTGCTTTGCACAGAGATGGCTTGCGGGCGACTGTCTCTCCAACTTTAGTTGAACCAAGTATGGCTACGCCCGGTCCTTGCGAAGGTTAAAATGGAGTCTATTTGACAAACTATCGTTGTGGTTTTGATGCGTAGGTGAGATTGGTTCTTACTTAAGCCCGTAGCAGCCACGTAAAACATGCAACAACAAAGTAGAGGACGTCTAACTTGTTTTTGCAGGGCATGTTGTGATGTGATATGGTCAAGGCATGATGCTGAATTTTATTGTATGAGATGATCATGTTTTGTAACCAAGTTATTGGCAACTGGCAGGAGCCATATGGTTGTCGCTTTATTGTATGCAATGCAATCGCGATGTAATGCTTTACTTTATTACTAAACGGTAGTGATAGTCGTGGAAGCATAAGATTGGCGAGACGACAACGATGCTACGATGGAGATCAAGGTGTCGCGCCGGTGACGATGGTGATCATGACGGTGCTTCGGAGATGGAGATCACAAGCACAAGATAATGATGGCCATATCATATCACTTATATTGATTGCATGTGATGTTTATCTTTTTATGCATCTTATCTTGCTTTGATTGACGGTAGCATTATAAGATGATCTCTCACTAAATTATCAAGAAGTGTTCTCCCTGAGTATGCACCGTTGCAAAAGTTCTTCGTGCTGAGACACCACGTGATGATCGGGTGTGATAGGCTCTACGTTCAAATACAGCGGGTGCAAAACAGTTGCACACGCAGAATACTCAGGTTAAACTTGACGAGCCTAGCATATGCAGATATGGCCTCGAAACACGGAGACCGAAAGGTCGAGCATGAATCATATAGTAGATATGATCAACATAATGATGTTCACCGATGAAACTACTCCATCTCACGTGATGATCGGACATGGTTTAGTTGATTTGGATCACGTGATCACTTAGAGGATTAGAGGGATGTCTATCTAAGTGGGAGTTCTTTAATAATATGATTAATTGAACTTAAAATTTATCATGAACTTAGTCCCTAATAGTATCTTGCTTGTTTATGTTGATTGTAGATAGATGGCTCGTGCTGTTGTTCCGTTAAATTTTAATGCGTTCCTTGAGAAAGCAAAGTTGAAAGATGATGGTAGCAATTACACGGACTGGGTCCGTAACTTGAGGATTATCCTCATTGCTGCACAGAAGAATTACGTCCTGGAAGCACCGCTGGGTGCCAGGCCTGCTGCTGGAGCAACGCCAGATGTTATGAACGTCTGGCAGAGCAAAGCTGATGACTACTCGATAGTTCAGTGTGCCATGCTTTACGGCTTAGAATCGGGACTTCAACGACGTTTTGAACGTCATGGAGCATATGAGATGTTCCAGGAGTTGAAGTTAATATTTCAAGCAAATGCCCGGATTGAGAGATATGAAGTCTCCAATAAATTCTATAGCTGCAAGATGGAGGAGAACAGTTCTGTCAGTGAGCATATACTCAAAATGTCTGGGTATAATAATCACTTGATTCAATTGGGAGTTAATCTTCCAGATGATTGCGTCATCGACAGAATTCTCCAATCACTGCCACCAAGCTACAAGAGCTTCGTAATGAACTATAATATGCAAGGGATGAACAAGACTATTCCCGAGCTCTTCGCAATGCTGAAAGCTGCGGAGGTAGAAATCAAGAAGGAGCATCAAGCGTTGATGGTTAACAAGACCACTAGTTTCAAGAAAAAGGGCAAAGGGAAGAAAAAGGGGAACTTCAAGAAGAACGGAAAGCAAGTTGCTGCTCAAGAGAAGAAACCCAAGTCTGGACCTAAGCCTGAAACTGAGTGCTTCTACTGCAAGCAGACTGGTCACTGGAAGCGGAACTGCCCCAAGTATTTGGCGGATAAGAAGGATGGCAAGGTGAACAAAGGTATATGTGATATACATGTTATTGATGTGTACCTTACTAGAGCTCGCAGTAGCACCTGGGTATTTGATACTGGTTCTGTTGCTAATATTTGCAACTCGAAACAGGGACTACAGAATAAGCGGGCACTGGCAAAGGACGAGGTGACGATGCGCGTGGGAAACGGTTCCAAAGTCGATGTGATCGCAGTCGGCACGCTACCTCTACATCTACCTTCGGGATTAATATTAGACCTAAGTAATTGTTATTTGGTGCCAGCGTTGAGCATGAACATTATATCTGGATCTTGTTTAATGCGAGACGGTTATTCATTTAAATCAGAGAATAATGGTTGTTCTATTTATATGAGTAATATCTTTTATGGTCATGCACCCTTGAAGAGTGGTCTATTTTTATTGAATCTCGATAGTAGTAATACACATATTCATAATGTTGAAGCCAAAAGATGCAGAGTCGATAATGAAAGTGCAACTTATTTGTGGCACTGTCGTTTAGGTCATATCGGTATAAAGTGCATGAAGAAACTCCATACCGATGGACTTTTGGAACCACTTGATTATGAATCACTTGGTACTTGCGAACCGTGCCTCTTGGGCAAGATGACTAAAACACCGTTCTCCGGTACTATGGAGAGAGCAACAGATTTGTTGGAAATCATACATACCGATGTATGTGGCCCGATGAATATTGAGGCTCGTGGCGGATATCGTTATTTTCTCACCTTCACAGATGATTTAAGCAGATATGGGTATATTTACTTAATGAAACATAAGTCTGAAACATTTGAAAAGTTCAAAGAATTTCAGAGTGAAGTTGAAAATCATCGTAACAAGAAAATAAAGTTTCTACGATCTGATCGTGGAGGAGAATATTTGAGTTACGAGTTTGGTGTACATTTGAAAAACTGTGGAATAGTTTCGCAACTCACGCCACCCGGAACACCACAGCGTAATGGTGTGTCCGAACATCGTAATCGTACTTTACTAGATATGGTGCAATCTATGATGTCTCTTACTGATTTACCGCTATCATTTTGGGAATATGCTTTAGAGACGGCCGCATTCACGTTAAATAGGGCACCATCAAAATCCGTTGAGACGACGCCTTATGAACTGTGGTTTGGCAAGAAACCAAAGTTGTCGTTTCTTAAAGTTTGGGGCTGCGATGCTTATATGAAAAAGCTTCAACCTGATAAGCTCGAACCCAAATCGGAGAAATGTGTCTTCATAGGATACCCAAAGGAAACTGTTGGGTACACCTTCTATCACAGATCCGAAGGCAAAACATTCGTTGCTAAGAATGGATCATTTCTAGAGAAGGAGTTTCTCTCGAAAGAAGTGAGTGGGAGGAAAGTAGAACTTGACGAGGTAACTGTACCTGCTCCCTTACTGGAAAGTAGTTCATCACAGAAAACTGTTTCAGTGACACCTACACCAGTTAGTGAGGAAGCCAATGATAATGATCATGAAACTTCAGATCAAGATACTACTGAACCGCGTAGATCAACCAGAGTAAGATCCGCACCAGAGTGGTACGGTAATCCTGTTCTGGAGGTCATGCTACTAGATCATGATGAACCTACGGACTATGAAGAAGCGATGGTGAGCCCAGATTCCGTAAAGTGGCTTGAAGCCATGAAATCTGAGATGGGATCCATGTATGAGAACAAAGTATGGACTTTGGTTGACTTGCCCGATGATCGGCAAGCAATTGAGAATAAATGGATTTTTAAGAAGAAGACTGACGCTGATGGTAATGTTACTGTCTACAAAGCTCGACTTGTCGCAAAAGGTTTTCGGCAAGTTCAAGGAATTGACTACGATGAGACCTTCTCACCCGTAGCGATTCTTAAGTCCGTCCGAATCATGTTAGCAATTGCCGCATTTTATGATTATGAAATTTGGCAAATGGATGTCAAAACTGCATTCCTGAATGGATTTCTGGAAGAAGAGTTGTATATGATGCAACCAGAAGGTTTTGTCGATCCAAAGGGAGCTAACAAAGTGTGCAAGCTCCAGCGATCCATTTATGGACTGGTGCAAGCCTCTCGGAGTTGGAATAAACGTTTTGATAGTGTGATCAAAGCATTTGGTTTCATACAGACTTTCGGAGAAGCCTGTATTTACAAGAAAGTGAGTGGGAGCTCTGTAGCATTTCTGATATTATATGTGGATGACATATTACTGATTGGAAATGATATAGAATTTCTGGATAGCATAAAGGGATACTTGAATAAAAGTTTTTCAATGAAAGACCTCGGTGAAGCTGCTTACATATTAGGCATTAAGATCTATAGAGATAGATCAAGACGCTTAATTGGACTTTCACAAAGCACATACCTTGACAAAATTTTGAAGAAGTTCAAAATGGATCAAGCGAAGAAAGGGTTCTTGCCTGTGTTACAAGGTGTGAAATTGAGTAAGACTCAATGCCCGACCACTGCAGAAGATAGAGAGAATATGAAAGATGTTCCCTATGCATCAGCCATAGGCTCTATCATGTATGCAATGCTGTGTACCAGACCTGATGTGTGCCTTGCTATAAGTTTAGCAGGGAGGTACCAAAGTAATCCAGGAATGGATCGCTGGACAGCGGTCAAGAACATCCTGAAATACCTGAAAAGGACTAAGGATATGTTTCTCGTATATGGAAGTGACAAAGAGCTCATCGTAAAAGGTTACGTTGATGCAAGCTTTGACACTGATCCGGACGATTCTAAATCGCAAACCGGATACGTGTTTACATTAAACGGTGGAGCTGTCAGTTGGTGCAGTTCTAAACAAAGCGTCGTAGCGGGATCTACATGTGAAGCGGAATACATAGCTGCTTCGGAAGCAGCAAATGAAGGAGTCTGGATGAAGGAGTTCATATCCGATCTAGGTGTCATACCTAGTGCATCGGGTCCAATGAAAATCTTTTGTGACAATACTGGTGCAATTGCCTTGGCAAAGGAATCCAGATTTCACAAAAGGACCAAACACATCAAGAGACGCTTCAACTCCATCCGGGATCTAGTCCAGGTGGGAGACATAGAGATTTGCAAGATACATATGGATCTGAATGTTGCAGACCCGTTGACTAAGCCTCTTCCACGAGCAAAACATGATCAGCACCAAAGCTCCATGGGTGTTAGATTCATTACAGTGTAATCTAGATTATTGACTCTAGTGCAAGTGGGAGACTGAAGGAAATATGCCCTAGAGGCAATAATAAAGTTATTATTTATTTCCTTATTATCATGATAAATGTTTATTATTCATGCTAGAATTGTATTTACCGGAAACATAATACATGTGTGAATACATAGACAAACAGAGTGTCACTAGTATGCCTCTACTTGACTAGCTCGTTAATCAAAGATGGTTATGTTTCCTAACCATGAACAATGAGTTGTTATTTGATTAACGAGGTCACATCATTAGTAGAATGATCTGATTGACATGACCCATTCCATTAGCTTAGCACCCGATCGTTTAGTATGTTGCTATTGCTTTCTTCATGACTTATACATGTTCCTATGACTATGAGATTATGCAACTCCTGTTTACCGGAGGAACACTTTGGGTACTACCAAACGTCACTACGTAACTGGGTGATTATAAAGGAGTACTACAGGTGTCTCCAATGGTCGATGTTGGGTTGGCGTATTTCGAGATTAGGATTTGTCACTCCGATTGTCGGAGAGGTATCTCTGGGCCCTCTCGGTAATACACATCACATAAGCCTTGCAAGCATTACAACTAATATGTTAGTTGTGAGATGATGTATTACGGAACGAGTAAAGAGACTTGCCGGTAACGAGATTGAACTAGGTATTGGATACCGACGATCGAATCTCGGGCAAGTAACATACCGATGACAAAGGGAACAACGTATGTTGTTATGCGGTCTCACCGATAAAGATCTTCGTAGAATATGTAGGAGCCAATATGGGCATCCAGGTCCCGCTATTGGTTATTGACCGGAGACGTGTCTCGGTCATGTCTACATTGTTCTCGAACCCGTAGGGTCCGCACGCTTAAGGTTACGATGACAGTTATATTATGAGTTTATGCATTTTGATGTACCGAAGGTTGTTCGGAGTCCCGGATGTGATCACGGACATGACGAGGAGTCTCGAAATGGTCGAGACATAAAGATTGATATATTGGAAGTCTATGTTTGGACATCGGAAATGTTCCGGGTGAAATCGGGATTTTACCGGGTTACCGGGAGGTTACCGGAACCCCCCGGGAGCCATATGGGCCATCATGGGCCTTAGTGGAAAGGAGAAAGGGGCAGCCCAAGGGGGCTGCGCGCCTCCCCCCTTCCCCTAGTCCTATTAGGACTAGGAGAGGTGGCCGGCCACCCCTCTCCCTCTTTCCCCCTTGGGAATCCTAGTTGGAATAGGATTGGGGGGAGTCCTACTCCCGGTAGGAGTAGGACTCCTCCTGCGCCACCTCCTCCTGGCCGGCGCCTCCTCCCCCCTTGGCTCCTTTATATACGGAGGCAGGGGCACCTCTAAACACACAAGTGGACACAAGTTGATCCACGTGATCGATTCCTTAGCCGTGTGCGGTGCCCCCTGCCACCATATTCCTCGATAATACTGTAGCGGAGTTTAGGCGAAGCCCTGCTGCTGTAGTTCATCAAGATCGTCACCACGCCGTCGTGCTGACGAAACTCTTCCCCGACACTTTGCTGGATCGGAGTCCGGGGATCGTCATCGAGCTGAACGTGTGCTCGAACTCGGAGGTGCCGTAGTTTCGGTGCTTGATCGGTTGGATCGTGAAGACGTACGACTACTTCCTCTACGTCGTGTCATCGCTTCCGCAGTCGGTCTGCGTTGGGTACGTAGACAACACTCTCCTCTCGTTGCTATGCATCACATGATCCTGTGTGCGCGTAGGAAATTTTTTGAAATTACTACGAAACCCAACAGCGGCAAGAGCTCCAGACTCTCGTGGAAAAACACGAGAGTTTGGAGCGTGACTCAAAGACTCGAGAGTCCGAGCTCGCCTCGGCCCTTGAGAGCGCCAAAGTCGCTAAGGCCGAAGCCCAAAAAGCCCTCCAGGGAATTGAAGCGATGAAGAAGATAGCGGCGGGTAAGGCATTCTTTATGCAAAGCAGAGACGTGAAAGTGAATTACTTGTTACTTACCCGAATCCGGAGCTCTCCAGGAGCATTCGCAGATCTGCCCCGCAGTGTGTCCGACGCTGCCACATTCTACCAGGCCAAGGAGGGGAGCTCGACGGAGAAGGTGTTCTGGGCTCAGTATGCTGAGGCCGGACACCCGGTGCCCTTGAGCGACTAGCTGAAGCAGCTGGTCGAGCTCCATAAGGTGGCCGAACAGGCCATGAAGGGCCTCATAGTTCGGCTGTGGCCTAAGGAAGCCATGCCTGGGAGCTACTTCGGGCTGGTGAGGCGACTGGTGGACGCCTGTCCATGGATTGAAGTCGTCAAGCACTCCGTCTGTATCGAAGGTGCCCGTAGGGCCCTTGCCCATGCTAAAGTGCACTGGGGCAAGATGGGCGCTGAGAAGCTTGTGACGGACAGACCACCGCCGGGCAGGGAGTATCGCAAGCCCGATATGTATTATGAGGGCGTCTTGAAGGGTGCCCACCTTATAGCGGGTGAATGCTCCAAAGATGTAATTTTTGAGTAAACTCACATTTGTTATCATGTATGCTTGAAAACTTGTTCATATGCGCTGAGCAACGCTTATGAATTTAAAATATTACCTTCTGTGCGGCCATTTATTAAATTTGAGAGATGGCGAGTCGTCGGCTTCTGCCCCCATGCCACGAGTGCTGGGGTGTTCGGGATAAACTTGAGCGCTCTTTTTCCCATTCTTGGGTCCTTCGAGGGAGGCGCTCAACGCAACGAACAAGGCAACCGGACTATAATGCTTGAACACTCTCACTTAGCCGTAGAATTCTATAATTTTAAATTTCAGCGAAGCCCCTGGTATTCGGAAGACCGAGTTCGGGGTGCTATCCACGCCTGGGCCAGACAAAGCCGACTCCTCGCTCTAAGCGGCATAAGTCTTTAGGGACTCGAAAACCTCTCGAATAGCGACCGACTCTCGCCCTATCATGACGGTCAGTTTTAGCTTTCTCCACTGAGGTGCTTAACCCAGCTCAACCGGGGCACAATCGCAGTGGTTCTCCCAGCGCTACCTTAGCCGATATAACGGAACGTAAGGTACCAAAACATGGGAGCCGGGCAAACCCAACTATTGACCCAAGACATGATTCAGAGCCGATGCATATAGTGCTATAAGTTCGGGGTGCCACACTTGTGAAAGTGTTCGGACTTATCACACCATATTTTGGGGTACTTAAGCCCCTGGTGTATTTGGCCGTAGCAAAATGTACGGATGCAACATGTCATAAGTGAACATATATAGATAAAAAAAGGAATGCAATAATAGGCAGAAGCTATGTATTGTTTATTTAAAAAGGCTGCGGTAAAAGCAGAATGATACAAATAGTGCGATAAGCAATGGACAGGACTATTTGACATGTCCCCCTCCAGGGGCGAGCTGCGGGATGATATGTGAAACAAGTATACCGCTCGTTATAGAGACCACCTGAACACTCGACGTAGCTTTCTGCTTCCCTGGCTGTTGCATCGTGTGTTCGGCGATTCTACTGCCGGACAGGGCTTCTTGAGAAAGGAGTCCTGAAAGTAAGAGAAAAAAGAATGACACAATCGGGGCCCCTGGTGCGGTTGAGCCGCATTCTGGGCCTGCCGTGGTCGTGCCCCTCCCCCTATGCCCATGGTATTTCCAAAGCGTAATTATGTACATGTAGTACTGGTTTCGCAATTTCGCGAGGGCTGGGGTTGGGGCCGCATTGCTACGCGTGCTCGGGACGTGCCAGGCGGTCTTGTTGTAGGTTACTCCGGGCGCTCTTGACGGTGTCCGGACGTTTAATGGCCAGACTCAAGGATTGCCTTGAGAGGCTGCTTTGTACTTCCGCCGCGAGGGCCACCATATGCTCCTCCGTTCGGAGAGAGCGTTCGGTGTTTCAGTTGACCGTAATGACTCCTCGAGGGCCTGGCATCTTGAGCTTGAGGTATGCGTAGTGCAGCACCACATTGAACTTTGCAAATGCGGTTCGTCCGAGCAGTGCGTGATAGCCGCTGCGGAACGGGACTATGTCGAAGATTAATTCTTCGCTTCGGAAGTTATCCGGGGATCCGAAGACCACTTCAAGTGTAACTGAGCCTGTACAGTTGGCCTCTACACCTGGTATGACGCCTTTAAAGGTCGTCTTTGTGGGTTTAATCCTTGAGGGGTCTATGCCCATTTTGCGCACTGTATCCTGATAAAGCAGGTTCAGGCTGATGCCGCTGTCCATCAGGACTCTAGTGAGGTGAAATCCGTCAATGATTGGGTCTAGAACCAATGCGGAGAATCCGCCATGGCGTATGCTAGTGGGGTGGTCCCTTCGATCAAAAGTGATCGGGCAGGAGGACCACGGATTGAACTTTGGGGCGACTGGCTCCATCGCATAGACGTCCCTTAGTGCACGCTTTGGCTCCCTTTTGGGTATGTGGGTTGCGTATATCATGTTCATCGTCCGCACTTGTAGGGGGAAGCCTTCTATCCTCTATTGTTCGGCGGCCGGGGCTCCTCCTCGTCATCGCTATGCCCCTTGTCATTATTTTTGGCATTTAACTTGCCTGCCTGCTTGAACACTCAACAATCCCTGTTGGTGTGGTTGGCTGGTTTTTCGGGGGTGCCGTGTATCTGGCCCGAGCGATCGAGTATTCGGTCCAAATTGGACGGGCCCAGAGTATTTCTTTTAAATGGCTTTTTTCGCTTACCGGGTTTAGAGCCTCTGAATTCGGCATTGACTGCCGTATCCTCAGCATTATCGCCATTAATGAGGTGCTTGTGCTTGTTGCGACGTGACCTGCCGTTACTGTCCTTGGTATCCGAATTACCAGGGCTCTTGGTCATGTTGTTACTACGAGCTAGCCAGCTGTCCTCTCCCGCGCAAAAGCGGGTCATGAGTGTTGTGAGGGCTGCCATGGATTTCGGCTTTTCCTGTCCTAGGTGCCGGGCAAGCCACTCATCGCGGATGTTATGTTTGAAGGCTGCAAGGGCCTCTGCATCCGGACAGTCGACGATTTGATTTTTCTTGGTTAGGAACCGTGTCCAGAATTGTCTGGCCGATTCCTCTGGCTGCTGAATTATGTGGCTTAGGTCATCGGTGTCTGGTGGTCGCACATAAGTGCCCTGGAAATTATCGAGGAATGCGGCTTCCAGGTCTTCCCAACAACCAATTGACTCTGCTAGCAAGCTGTTAAGCCAATGCCGAGCTGGTCCTTTAAGCTTGAGTGGGAGGTATTTGATGGCGTGTAGATCATCACCGCGGGCCATGTGGATATGAAGGAGATAGTCCTCGATCCAGACCGCAGGATCTATTGTGCCATCGTATGATTCAATGTTTACGGGTTTGAAACCCTCAGGGATTTGATGATCCATCACTTCGTCTGTGAAGCATAGCGGGTGTGCGGCACCTCTGTATTGGGCCATATCACGACGCAACTCAAATGAGCTTTGTCTACTGTGTTCGGCCCGACCGGAATTGCTGTATCTGGCATGACGGTTATCGTTACGTGTAGTGAGGCACCCACGTGATCCGTAGATCGATCTTGTTTGCCTTGCCTTGTCCTCCAATATATCTCGCAGGTCTAGCGCATTTCCCCGCGCCTTGGTATTTTTTGAGCGGCGCCGGGGTACGGCTTGAGTGGAGGGCCGAGTGGCCTCTCTGTCGCGGCCACGAGGTGGCCGGTCGGCTGTATCATGCACTGGTGATGTAGGTTTAGGTGCTTCCTCCTCTAATCGGGGTAGCAGCCTGCGTTTTGAGTAGCTCCTTGAGGGGCGTTCGAGTTCATGCTCTTCGGCCGCCAGGACTTCAGTCCATCTGTCGGCTAGCAAATCTTGGTCAGCTCTAAGCTGTTGCTTCTTTTTCTTGAGGCTGCTTGCCGTGGCCATAAGCCTGCGTTTGAAACGCTCTTGTCCGATGGGATCCTCAGGCACGACAAATTCGTCGTTATCGAGGCTTGCCTCGTCTTCGGAGGGAGGTATGCAATTATTGTCCTCTACCTCTCTGTCTGCCGCTCTCTCATGAGGGATGGCTTCTCCATCCTCCTGCGCTGAATCCTGCTGGAGGGGTTGTCTTCGGCACTGTCCGGGGTGTTATTGTCTCCCGTGCCGGAATCACCTTTTTTGCTATGGCGGGATTTAGAGTGGCGCCACTGACGCCGGCGCTTAGGCTGTTTCTTGGAGGGGTCATCCTCCGTTGTTCCATTGCCATTCCCATCTTTTGAGATGTCCACCATGTATATGTCGTAGATGAGGTGGCCTTCCAGTGCCCTGTAGGCGCTGGTTCTTGGTCGTCTCCTTCATCATCGTACATACCGTCAATGTCTTTGGAGTCGAAGTCGAGCATGTCGGTTAAATCATCGACAGTGGCTACGAAGTGGGTGGTGGGTGAGCTTTGAATTTCTTCGTCGTCCGCATCCCAACCTTCCTGACCATAATCCGGCCAGGGCTCTCCTGATAAAGAGAGAGACTTTAGCGAATTCAGGATGTCGCCAAAGGGCGAGTGCTGAAAGATGTCCGCGGCAGTGAACTCCATGATCGGCGCCCAATCGGATTCGATTGGCAGGGGCGCGGAAGGTTCGGAGTCCGGTGAGGAGTCTGGCACCTTGGAGTCACGAGCTTCGCAAAGGACAGGGTTGGTGTTCGGCTCAATTGCCATAGAGATAGCAGCCCCCGAGGCAGTGTCCAGCCACCCGTCCTCGATTGGCGCAGTCGGCTCCGAGCTAAGGGTCGGAGCGGACACTAATGCGGCCTCCAGGGCACTGTCTGGCGGCAGAGCTAGATCATGCCCATCGTGACAGTGTGGCGCGCTTGGCTGTGGCTCGAACCCATCGAAGATCAAGTCTCCGCGGACGTCAGCCGTATAGTTCAAACTTCTAAATCTGACCTGATGGCCAGGGGCGTAGCTTTCAATCTGCTCCAGATGGCCAAGCGAATTGGCCCACAGTGCAAAGCCGTCAAATACGAAGATTTGTCCGGGGAGAAAAGTCTCACCCTGGACCGCGTCGTTGTTGATGATCGGAGGAGCCATCGGGCCTAAAGATGACGACACAGAGGAACTCTCAATGAAAGCACCAATGTCGGTGTCAAAACCGGCGGATCTCGGGTAGGGGGTCCCGAACTGTGCGTCTAGGCGGATGGTAACAGGAGACAAGGGACACGATGTTTTTACCCAGGTTCGGGCTCTCTCGATGGAGGTAAAACCCTACTCCTGCTTGATTAATATTGATGGTATGGGTAGTACAAGAGTAGATCTACCACGAGATTAGAGAGGCTAAACCCTAGAAGCTAGCCTATGGTATGATTGTTGTTCGTCCTACGGACTAAAACCCTCCGGTTTATATAGGCACCGAAGAGGGTTAGGGTTACACAGAGTCGGTTAGAATGGTAGGAGATCTACATATCCGTATCGCCAAGCTTGCCTTCCACGCTAAGGAAAGTCCCATCCGGACACGGGACGAAGTCTTCAATCTTGTATCTTCATAGTCCAGGAGTCCGGCCAAAGGTGATAGTTCGGCTATCCGGACACCCCCTAATCCGGGACTCCCTCACTAACCTTCAATAAATTTACAACCTCTACTTCTTAGACGTGAAGTCATTACTCCCCAAGGGATTAGCAAATGAGACATATATAATTTCAGATTTATTACAATCAACTCATTCAACAATTTATTCATAGGATATAAGTGAAGCACACGAGTAAATGACAAACTACTCCAAAAAGATATAAGTGAAGATCAATGAGTAGCTAAATAATAATGTAATTATGTGAAGACTCTCTCTCATTAAGGAATTTCAGATCTTGGTATTGTATTCAAACATCAAGCAAATCAAAATAAAATTACATTGCAAGGATAGCACAACTCATGTGAAGAAGCAAAAACTTAGGCTCAACCGATACTAACCGATAGTTGTTGAAGAAGAAAGGTGGGATGCCTAACGGGGCATCCCCAAGCTTAGATGCTTGAGACTTCTTGCAATATTATCTTGGGGTGCCTTGGGCATCCCCAAGCTTGAACTTTTGTGTCTCCTTAATTCCTCTCAGATCATGGTTTCTCTTTTTATCAAAAGCTTCATCCACAACAAACTCAACAAGAACTCGTGAGATAGGTTAGTATAAACCAATGCAAAACCTTATCATTTTCTACTGTAACAAATCACTAAAATTATTATTCCACATTGAATACTAAATGTCTCTGCATATTTAATACTCCTATCCTCAAATAGAATCATTAAACAAGCAAACATATGCAAACAATGCAAATATAACAGCAATCTGCCAAAACAGTACAGTCTGTAAAGAATGCAAGAGTATCAATACTTCCCTAACTCCAAAATTATGAGAAAAATATTACGCTGTAGAAGATTTATCAGAGCTCATTATGCAAAAGGTTTCATCATTATATCATGCTCTGACTTTTCTAGGGAATTTTTGCAACAGCGGTAAACTTTCTGTTTTCAAACAGCAACATGTATACTAGCAAAATAAGCATGGCAAAGGCTATCCTTGAATTTTCTATTCAAACTAAAGATGCAATACACTATTCTAAATAACAGCAAGCAAGCACTAACAAAATAAAATTAGGCTCCAAGCAAAACACATATCATGTGGTGAATAAAAATATAGCTCCAAGTAAAGTTACCGATGAATGAGGATGAAAGAGGGGATGCCATCCGGGGCATCCCCAAGCTTAGGCTCTTGGTTGTCCTTGAATATTACCTTGGGGTGCCTTGGGCATCCCCAAGATTAGGCTCTTGCCACTCCTTATTCCATAGTCCATTGAATCTTTACCCAAAACTTGAAAACTTCACAACACAAAACTCAACAGAAAACTTGTAAGCTCCGTTAGTATAAGAAAATAAAACCACCACTTAGGTACTATAATGAACTCATTCTTAATTCATATTGGTGTAATATCTACTGTATTCCAACTTTTCTATGGTTCATACCACTTAATACTAGCCATAGATTCATCAAAATAGGCAAACAACACACAGAACACAGAATCTGTTAAAAACAGAACAGTCTGTAGTAATCTATATCAAACGTATATTTCTGGAACTCCAAAAATCCTACAAAATTAGTAAGTCCTAAGAAATTTGTGTACCAATCCACAGCAAAAAGAATCATATCATAAACACGTTTCTGTGAATTAACAAAACTAATTTACTGGGTGCAAAAGTTTCTGATTTTCAGCAGGATCAACACAACAATCACCAAAAGCCATCCTAAAGGTCTTACTTGGCACTTTATTGAAACAAAAACTATAAAACATGATTACTAAAGTAGCATAATCACGAGGACACACAAAAACAGTAAGGATAATTATTGGGTTGTCTCCCAACAAGCACTTTTCTTTAATGCCTTTCTAGCTAGGCAAGATGATGACAATGATGCTCACATAAAAGATAAGAATTGAAACATAACGGGAGCATCATGAAGCATATGACTAGCACATTTAAGTCTAACCCTCTTCCTATGCATAGGGATTTTGTGAGCAAACAACTTATGGGAACAATAATCAACTAGCATAGGAAAGTAAAACAAGCATAGCTTCAAGATTTCCAACACATAGAGAGGGAGCTTGACATTATTGCAATTCCTACAAGCATATATTCCTCCCTCATAATAATTTTCAGTAGCATCATGAATGACTTCAACAATATAACCAACACCTAAAGCATTCTTTTCATGATCTACAAGCATAGAAAATTTACTACTCTCCACATAAGCAAAATTCTTCTCATTCGGAATAGTGGGAGTATCATAAGAGACTTGAACACTAAAAATTGTTTCCACATTAAAAGAGTAATGTTCAGAATAATCATGACAAGATTTGTAAATATAATCATCACTACTTTTTATAGCATAAGTTTCATCACAATAATCATCATAAGTAGCAACTTTGTTCTCATCATAATCGATTGAAACCTCTCCCAAGATAGTGGAATCACTAAATAAAGTTGACACTCTTCCAAGTCCACTTTCGTATTCATCACAATAAAATTCAACATCCTCCAAAATAGTGGGATAACTACTTCCTAAAGTTGACACTCTTCCAAACCCACTTTCATCAATATAATCATCATACGTAGGAGGCATGCTATCATCATAACAACTTTGCATATCAAAACTTGGGATGCTAAAAATATCATCTTCATTAAACATAGCATCCCCAAGCTTGGGATAAACATTAATTTCAGCAAATAAATTCTCAAATATTTCATCCTCATCAAACATAGCTTCCCCAAGCTTGGGCTCTTTCATATCATAAGCATAATCACTCTCATCATTAAAAATATGGATATCACCAATAGTAAAGCAATTTTCATTATCACAATGAGTAGTAGGAGCAACATCATTTGGGAGGGATACCTTTGTACCTTTATTGCTCCTTCTTTTCTTTTTCTTCTTCACATTATGTGTGGGTTCAACCTTCCTCTTTGAGCTCCTTATTGATGAGATTGGTTGAATAGAAAGCTCCTCCTCGTTACCTGATTCATCATAAGAAATAATAGGAGGATATTGGGTCCCTTTCATTAGTATTCTCATCATCTTCTATTTGCTTTGTTTTCTTTAGGTAATTGGCAATATAAGGATTTTCAATGCAATTTTCCACACAAAACATATAAATCTTCTCTAGATCAAAATCAAGAAATCTATCAAGATTAAATTTTGGAATACCTTTGGTTATACGTTTCATTTCTTCATACCCCAAAAGCAAACTAAGTTCATTATGATGTGCAAGGGAAATCAATTCATCACAATTTTTGGACACGATTCGATCTTGAAACAATTTGCATTGGAGATTTAAATGACCACATTCATTGCAAAGTTCACAAGGGGCACGAAAAATATTGAATCTTTTAGCACACTCATCAAGACTTTCTTGCAAACCTTTAGTTTCTAAATACTTATGCCTCTTGCAAAAACTATCTTCCATATTTGGTGTGTACTTGCAAATCCAATCTACTCCACAAAAATCAACATGCTTATAAGAGACATTTTCATCATAACTAGTGCAATCATCATTAGTACTGCGGATATTCAAAGAGTTCATACTAACAACATTGCAATCATGCTCATCATTCAAAGATTTAGTACCAAGCATTTTAATGCATTCTTCTTCTAGCACTTGAGCACAATTTTCCTTTCCATCATACTCACGAAAGATATTAAAAAGACGAAGCGTATGAGACAAACTTAACTCCATTTTTTTTGTAGTTTTCTTTTATAAACTAAACTAGTGATAAAACAAGAAACAAAAAGATTCGATTGCAAGATCTAAAGATATACCTTCAAGCACTCACCTCCCCGGCAACGACGCCAGAAAAGAGCTTGATGTCTACTACACAACCTTCTTCTTGTAGACGTTGTTGGGCCTGCAAGTGCACAGGTTTGTAGGACAATAGCAAATTTCCCTCAAGTGGATGATCTAAGGTTTATCAATCCGTGGGAGGCGTAGGATGAAGATGGTCTCTCTCAAACAACACTGCAACCAAATAACAAAGAGTCTCTTGTGTCCCCAACACACCCAATACAATGGTAAATTGTATAGGTGAACTAGTTCGGCGAAGAGATGGTGATACAAGTGCAATATGGATGATAGATAAAGGTATTTGTAATCTGAAAATATAAAAACAGCAAGGTAACTAATGATAAAAGTGAGCGTAAACGGTATTGCAATGGTAGGAAACAAGGCATAGGGTTCATACTTTCACTAGTGCAAGTTCTCTCAACAATAATAACATAGATAGATCATATAACAATCCCTCAACATGCAACAAAGAGTCATTCCAAAGCCACTAATAGCGGAGACCAAACGTAGAGATTATGGTAGGGTACGAAACCACCTGAAAGTTATTCTTTCAGATCGATCTATAAAAGAGTTTGTACTAGAATAACACCTTAAGACACAAATCAACCAAAACCCTAATGTCACCTAGATACTCCATTGTCACCTCAAGTATCCATGGGCATGATTATATGATATGCATCACACAATCTCAGATTCATCCAACCAACACAAAGTACTTCAAAGAGTGCCCCAAAGTTTCTACCGGAGAGTCAAGAAAATGTGTGCCAACCCTTATGCATAGGTTCATGGGTGGAACCCGCAAGTTGGTCACCAAAACATATATCAAGTGGCACGTGATATCCCATTGTCACCACAGATAAACACGACAAGACATACATCAAGTGTTCTAAAATAAAGACTCAATCCGATATGATAACTTCAAGAGGGAAACTCAATTCATCACAAGAGAGTAGAGGGGGAGAAACATCATAAGATCCAACTATAATAACAAAGCTCGCGATACATCAAGATCGTGCCATAGAGAGAACACGAGAGAGAGAGAGAGATCAAACACATAGCTACTGGTACATACCCTCAGCCCCGAGGGTGAACTACTCCCTACTTGTCATGGAGAGCGCTGGGATGATGAAGATGGCCACCGGTGATGGGTTCCCCCTCCGGCAGGGTGCCGGAACGGGCTCCCGAGAGGTTTTTGGTGGCTACAGAGGCTTGCGGCGGCGGAACTCCCGATCTATCTTGATATTCGATGTTTTTAGGGTACGTAGGCTTATATAGGCAAAAGAAGTCGGTCGGGGGGTGCTCGAGGGGCCCACGAGACAGGGGGGCGTGCCCAGTAGGGGGCGCGTGCCCTCCTATCTCGTGGCCTCCTCGAGGATCTTCTGACGTGAACTCCAAGTCTCCCGGATCATATTCTTCCAAAAAATCACGCTGCCAAAGGTTTCATTCCGTTTGGACTCCGTTTGATATTCCTTTTCTTCGAAATACTAAAACAGGCAATAAAACAACAATATGGGCTGGGCCTCCGGTTAATAGGTTAGTCCCAAAAGTAATATAAAAGTGTATAATAAAGCCCATAATCATTCAAAACAGATAATAAAATAGCATGAATGCTTCATAAATTATAGATACATTGGAGACGTATCAGTCTCTCACGATAAGTGAGGTCTGGCTGAAGGTCGATGGCTTGATGATCGATGTCCTTGTAGAGATCGGGCTTGTCTGGGACTTGGAGGCACTTCTGGAGTTGTGATACGTGGAACACGTTGTGCACATCTGATAGCTCAGGCGGTAGCTCTAGCTGGTAAACAACTTCTCCTCGCCAGACAGTGATCTTGAAGGGGCCAATAAATCTTGGTGCAAGCTTTCCTTTGAGATGGAAGCGCTTGGTTCCCTTGAGAGGAGTGACCCATAAGTACACATAGTTTCCGACGTGGAAATTCACTTCTCGGCGACGAGTGTTGGCATAGCTCTTTTGTCTTGACTTGGCAGTCTTCAGATGCTCTCTGACAAGTTGGACTTGCTCTTATGCTTCACGAAGGATATCGGGCCCAAAGACTAGTCCTTCTCTGGTCTCTGACCAATTGAGGGGGTGCGACACTTCCGTCCATATGGCACCTCAAACGGTGCCATTTGAAGACTGGGCTAGTAGCTGTTGTTGTAGGAGAACTCGGCGAAGGGTAGGCAATCTTCCCACTTGGCTCCATATGATAGCACACATGCACGAAGCATGTCTTCAAGTATCTGGTTTCCTCGTTCTGTCTGTAATCCGGTCTGGGGGTGGAAGGCAGTACTGAACAATAGCTTGGTTCCCAAGGCTTCTTGAAACCTTTTCCAGAATCTCGAGGTAAAATGGGTACCTCTGTCAGACACAATATCCTTAGGGACCCCATGGAGGCTCACGATTCGGTTGATCTAGAGGTTGGCTAGCTGGTTCCCCTTGTAGGTCGTCTGGACGGGAATGAAGTGGGCAACCTTGGTCAAATGGTCAACAATGACCCATATGGAGTCATGTCCCTTGCTTGACCTGGGTAATCCGGTGATGAAGTCCATCCTGACCTTGTCCCACTTCCATTCAGGCACCTTGAGAGGTTGTAACAATCCAGCGGGTCATTGATGTTCAGCTTTGACTCTCTGGCATATGTCACACTTAGCGACGAAAGTGGCTATCTCTCTTTTCATGCCATGCCACCAGAATCTTTCTTTCAGGTCTTGATACATCTTGGTTCCTCCAGGATGGATGGAATATGAGGTGTCATGAGCTTCTTGTAAGATCAAGTTTTTGAGCTCAATCTTGTTGGGTATGCAAATGCGATTCCCAAACCACACCACTCCTTGCTCATCCTCTGAGAATCTTGGGGCTTTGCCTGCCTTGATCTTCCTTTTGATGCCTTCAATACTCTCGTGTCCCTTCTGAGTTTCCTTGACATCATCCATCAAGGTTGGCTTAACTTCGAGGTTGGCCAAGAATCCTGGTGTAACTAGTTCCAGTCTGAAGCTTTCAAGTTCTTCATACAAGGCAGGTAGCCTTTCCTTAAGCATAGCATTCAAGGAACAAGCCTTTCTGGTTAAGTCATCTGCTACCACATTAGCCTTTCCAGGGTGGCATTGAACATTGAGGTCATAGTCCTTGATCAATTCCAACCATCTTCGTTGCCTCATGTTCAATTCCCTTTGAGTAAAAATATACTTCAAACTCTTGTGGTCGGTGTATATTTCACACCGCTTCCCTAGAAGGTAATGTCGCCAGGTCTTCAAGGCGTGAGCTACAGCTACCAACTCGAGATCATGAGTAGCATAGTTCTCCTCATGAGGACGTAGCTGTCTGGATAGACATGCTACGACTCTGCCTTCTTGCATCAGAACACCTCCAAGCCCGGTTCTTGATGCATCACAATATATCACAAATTCCTTGTGTATATTGGGGGTGGCCAAAAGTGGGGCTATTGTCAATCTCTTCTTGAGCTCTTGGAAGATCTCTTCACACTTCGGTGTAGAATCCTTCAATGAACTTGCGGTAGTATCCCGCGAGTCCGAGGAAGCTTCTGACTTCCTTCACATTACTCGGGGTTTGCCATTTAGTCACGACTTGAATCTTGGTGGGATCCACTGACAATCCTTCGCGGTCAATACATGACCCAATAATCCAACTTCATGCAATCAAAATTCTCACTTGTTGAACTTGGCATAAAGCCCGTGCTCTCGAAGCTTATCTAGGACCATTCTCAAGTGTTGCTCATGCTCTTCTTCAGACTTGGAAAAGATGAGTATGTCATCAATGAAGACGACAACAAACTTTTCTAGGTACTCCATGAAAACTTTGTTCATGAGGTACATGAAGTAGGAAGGGGCATTGGTTAACCCAAATGACATGACCGTGTACTCATACAAGCCATACCTGGTTACGAATGTCATGTTTGGAATGTCTTGGGGTCTGATCTTCAGCTGATAGAACCCAGACCTGAGATCGATCTTGGAAAACACCTTGGCACCATTCAGCTGATCAAACAAGTCTTCAATCTTGGGGAGTGGATACTTGTTCTTGATCGTGACTTCATCAAGGGAACGACAGTCAGCACATAATCGGATGGTACCGTCCCTCTTTTCCACAAACAGAACATGTGATCCCCAAGGCGAGGCACTAGGGCGGATTAATCCTTTCCTCAACTGCTCGACCAGTTGCTTCTTCAATTCAGCTAACTCCCCCGATCCCATTCTATAAGGCTTCTTATAGATGGGTCCTGCTCCGGGCATGAGCTCGATAATGAACTCAATGTCACGGTCAGGAGGCATTCTCGATAACTCATCAGGAAAGACATCGGGGTATTCACATACAACTGGAACTTGCTCCAATCCAACTTCTGTTAGACAATTGACTTGGGTGACATGGGCAGAGGAGGGGTTGGGGGTAAGCTTAACTTCAACTCCTTGGTCATTGGTCACTGTGACAGTCCGGTTGGCACAATCTAAGAAGCCTTGGTGCTTGCTGAGCCAATCCATTCCCAAGATCACGTCCAAGCCTTGTGGTCTTAAGATGATAAGGTCTGCTAGGAATTCTACCCTGTTAATGTTGATCCTGACTCATTTACATCCTATCTTGGCTCTCATCTCTACTCCGGGGGTTTGTACCACCATGGGATTATTCAGGGGTGTAGGGGTCATGCCACTTTTTAATGCAAACCTTAGGGTGACAAATGAATGCGTAGCTCCAGAATCAAACAAGACAGTTACAGGTGCTGAGTTGACAAGGAACATACCCAGTACGATGTCCGGGTCTTCCTGAGCATCTTCTGCAGTGACATGGTTCACACGCCCCTTGCCATTGTTGGGCATGTTGCGGGGAGCTTGGTTTCTTGGTGGCATTCCGCGGCCTTGTCCTAGGTTCTGCGCATTGGGGCACGGAGCATCGGGCTTCTTGTTGGGGCACACCATTGAGATGTGTCCCGACTGACCACATCCAAAGCAAGTGACTTGGTTTGGGTTGTTGGCCTTGTTGCCACCACTATTATTGGGGTTGTATTAAGCTGGCCTGGGGTTGGCGTACTATTGAGGCTGATAGTTGGTGCAGGGTGCAGGAGCTCTTGGCTGCTAATAGGTTGGCTTGACTGGGGCTGGCTGCCACGGGCGAGGCTTCTGGTTGCTAGAGCTACCCTTCCTGATCATCTTGCGCTTATGGGTATCATCCAAAGCACGTCGCTTGTCCTCAAGCATGAGTGCCTTGTTCACCAGATCATGAAAGGTTGGGTAGTTAAACACAACAAGCGAGTACTGCAGAGTCTGATTAAGGCCTTCCATGAAGCGCTCTCTTTTGGCAGCTGAGGGAGTCCTGGATTATGGGGTCCTCGGGGAGCTGGGCTATGTGATATGGGCCGGGCTGATGGGCCGTGAAGATGCAAGACAGAAGGCCTTCCCCCGTGTCCGGATGGGACTCTCCTTTGCGTGGATAACAAGCTTGGCGTCCGTATGTGTAGTTTCCTTCCTATGTAAACCGACTTTGTACGACCCTAGTCCCCTCCAGTGTCTATATAAACCGGAGGGTTTAGTCCGTAGAGGCAATCATACTCATACAAGCTAGACATCTAGGGTTTAGCCATTACGATCTAGAGGTAGATCAACTCTTGTAACCCCTATACTCATCAAAGTCAATCAAGCAGGAAGTAGGGTATTACGTCCATTAAGAGGGTCCGAACCTGGGTAAACATCGTGTCCCCTGCCTCCTGTTACCTTCGATCCTTAGATGCATATGGGACCCCCTACCCGAGATCTGCCGGTTTTGACACCGACATTAGTGCTTTCATTGAGAGTTCCTCTATGCCGTTGGTAGAAGGGTTGATGGCTCACCTTGTCATCAAGGACAGTATCACTTCCGTAGGAGCCCTAGCTTTAGGGCAAACCCTCAGGTTTGGCAGCTTCACCATGGGTGCTCATTCGACCATTAAGCTAAAGGTATCCCAGTCTGTCACCAAAAATCGTCTCTGCATCGGCCCTGAATACTCCAACAAGATGGATCCGGCAGATGTATCAACCTTAAACGAACTGCTAGATTGCATCGCCGCCATGGGGGTTGCAACCAATTATGCTCGGATTGGGCTTAAACCCGATCAGAGAGAAATCAAATCTCTGTCGATCACCCATCAGGTGGCAATTGTGGAGGAACGAGCTGACAATAACTCTTCTCCTATGTTGAGAATAAAGTATGTTCGGATTTCCAAGCTCGGAGAGCTAGACACCCATCTTCGGGAGGACACTTCTTGTCCTCCGAACATAGAATCAGGCATTGAGCCTAAAAACTCACCGGACGCTCCGAAGCCCGGGCTTGTAACCTCGGAAATTCTTCAGAATCCGAACTTCACAATGGGCCAGGGTTCGGATTTAAGCCTGCCCACCCACCACAAGCAATATTCCCGTAGCAATTCTGGTCCTCCGGACATATGCGACTTAATGTACGTGCGGCAGCAGCCTCAGGAAACAACCCACCACTTTTGGGCCAGATTCCTCCTTGTTAAAAACAGGATCAAAGATTGCTACGATGACGACGCGATCTCGGTATTTTGCAACAATTGTACGAATGAGGGAAGCCTTAATGCCCTCAACCGCCATCATGTACTACACTTTGCAGATTTGGTACACATAGTTACTGCGCAATGGAAAGTGCCTAGAAAACCCAGACAACCCGCTGGGAACCACAGACCTTTAGGCCATCTCCTGGACGGGCAAAAAGGATGTACCCTCGCGGAGCACCTAATCATCATCCTGTGGATAAGAAAATCAAGCCCTTTACGGGGCATAGAACTGTCCTCGAGGAATGGCTCGACAAGCCCTATCAAATTCACATGACGCCGAACACCAAACCAACGCATAGCCTCCAAGCATGTTGGATACTCCGGCAAGTGGCCAAGAGCGGCGAGGATATCCTCACCAACAACACCCCAGAGAACTACTCTTCGGAGGACAACGATCTCAAAGTATTCATGGTCTTCGAGACCTTTTCATCAAATAATCGGTGCAAAAGGGCGCTCCACGACCTGGCCGAAGTCTGCCAAGTGGCAGCAGTAAATCCTTGGAACGATACGTCGATCACTTTCAATGTTGATGATGAACCAAGATCCCGCTCAGTCCGGGCACCAACCGCTTTTGTCCTAAACCCGATCGTGGACGGCTTTCGGCTCACAAAAGTACTAATGGACGGCGGCAGCGGACTAAACCTCATCAACGAAGACACGCTCAATAAAATGCAAATGGACAGGAGTCGCATTGAGCAAAGTAACACAACCTTTCGAGGTATTATGCCTAGTCGGGAAGCAAGATGCTCGGGGAAAATCAAACTCGACGTGGTATTCGGCACGCCGGAGAACTATAGGTCCGAAGAGTTGCTCTTCCATGTGGCACCTTTTAACAGCGGGTATAATGCCCTGCTAGGGCGAGACGCATTCACACGCTTCCAAGCCATACCCCATTACGGGTATATGAAGCTCAAAATGCCCGGGCCCAATGGAGTTATCACTATCACCAGTGATCCGGACATAGCACTCCACGCCGAAAACAAAACCGCCCTCTCTGGCCCTCGAGGCTTTATCCGAGGCCCTCACGGCCGAAGATTTAACCACGCTCCGTTCCAAAGGTGGATAGGGACGGTGTAATCCTCGATAAGAGACCCAAATCCACTTCCTTCAAGCCAGCAGACGAAATAGTCAAATTTCAAGTCCACCCGATGGACCCCAAGAAGACAGCTTCCATTGGGGCACAGGTGGATCCGACAATCGATGTTGCATTACGCGCATTCCTGCATGAGAACTAGGACATCTTTGCCTGGCACCCCTCGGATATGCCAGGTATCCCACGAAGACTGGCCGAGCATAGTCTCAATATACTGAAAGGATACAAACCAGTCAAGCAAACGCTGCACCGATTTTCTGAACCCAAACGACAGGCTATGGGGGAGGAGCTAGCCAAGCTACTCGAGGTCCGGTTTATCAGAGATATCAAACATCCGGACTGGCTAGCAAACCTGGTCATGGTACCAAAGAAGAATAAATCCTGGCGCCTGTGTGTCGATTTCAAAGACCTTAATAAGGCTTGCCCTAAGGACCCCTTCCCACTACCTCACATTGACCAGATTATTGACGCGACCGGGGGGCATGATTCTCTGTGTTTCCTTGACGCATACTCTGGATACCATCAAATTAAGATGAAAGAATCCGACAAAGCCGCAACGGTATTCATTACCCCGTATGGGCCCTTCTGCTTCAACACTATGCCTTTTGGGCTCAAGAACACGGGCGCAACCTACCAATGCATGATTCAAACGTGCCTGGAAAAGCAAATCGACAAAACTGTGGAGGCATATGTAGATGACATAGCCATCAAAACCAAGCATGTCAAATCATTGGTGGATGACTTACGCCTTACATTCGACAACCTCCGAGCATATGACATATGGCTCAATTCGGAAAAATGCGTTTTCGGCGTTCCAGCCAGAAAACTGCTTGGGTTCATTATCTCCAATAGAGGAATCGAAGCAAACCCAGCCAAAATCCGAGCCCTGTCACAGTTGGCAACACCAACAGACCTCAAGCAGGTCCAAAATCTAGCTGGGTGCGTGGCAGCTTTGAGCTATTTTATCTCTAGACTAGGGAAAAGGCATTGCCATTGTATCGCCTGCTCCGCCTCACCGACCACTTCGTGTGGACGGACACCGCCACAGTCGGACTGGAAGAAATAAAAACTTTGCTAGCAAGCAACCCAATCCAGACCGCACCAAACATCGGTGAACCGATGTTGCTCTACATATCTGCAACCCACCAGGTGGTGAGTGCGGTGCTCGTCATTGAACGACAGGAAGAGGGACATAAATTCCCACTTCAAAAACCAGTATATTACGTATCGATGGTCCTTACACCATGCAAATCCCGATACCCGCATTATCAAAAGATAGCATATGTGGTCTTTATGGCATCCCGCAAGCTGCGACACTACTTTCAAGAGTGCTTGATTACGGTGGCTTCTGGAGTACCACTTAATGATATTATAAACAACCAGGACACCATCGGCCGGATTGCCGAATTGGCCATTGAGCTCTTACCATTTGAAATAACTTATAAGCCACACCGAGCTATTAAATCTCAGGTGTTGGCTGACTTCGTCACCGAATGGATAGAGGCCGAACTCCCTAAAGAGTATGGCACATACTCCAACTGGGTGATGCACTTCGACAGCTCTAAAATGCTAGTCGGACTGGGGTTGGTGTCGTCTTGACATCCCCCACAGGAGACATAGTCCTTTATGTGCTCCAAATATTGTATATAGACTCTAACAATGCAGCCGAATACGAGGCCCTATTGCACGGTCTCCGGATGGCTATTTCCATGGGCATACAACGCCTCAAAGTGCGCGAGGAATCAAACCTCGCGATATCCCAGATAAACAAAGAATTCGATGCAAAAGATCCAAATATGGCGGCTTACGCAATGCCATACTCAAAATATCAGCTCGGTTTGAGGGGCTCGAGTTTCATCACATGGCTCGAGAGAGTAATCAAGCTGCGGACATCCTTGCCTGCATGGGCACCAAATGCGACCCCGTCCCACCTGACACCTTTGTTGAGAGGCTCTTCAAGCCATCCGTAGTGTGGCAGGATGAGAGCGGCAACATCGTTCCGGAGCTGATCATACCCCCAGCTTCCAAACACAGTTCCGATATCATCGGGGGTTCACGCACCGAAATAACGCCATCGGCCCACGAAATCATGGTTGTAATTGCCCCATGTACTGAACCTTTCCTCACCTACCTTACTAGGAACGAGCTCCCTGATGATCAGACCGAGGCCCATCATATTGTTCGACGCTTGAAGGCTTACAAAGTTCATGAAGGAGAACTATACAAGAAAAGTACCACCGGAGTACTTCAAAGATGTATCTCCGAAGAAGAGGGACGACAGCTCTTGGCTGAAATACATGCCGGTCTTGGTGGCCCTCACGCCACAGCTCGGGCCCTTGTAAGTAAGGCCTTTTGTACGGTTTTCTTTTGGCCCACGACCCGAGCAGACGCACAGGACCTCGTACAACATGGTGTTGGATGCCAGCTTTTCGCCAATCAAAGCCATATGCCGCCCACTGCCCTACGAACAATTCCCATTACTTGGCCTTTAGCGGTCTGGGGGCTAGACATGGTTGGACCCCTTAAAGGGGGAAGCCATAAGAAGAAATATTTACTGGTTATGGTCGACAAGTTCGCTAAGTGTATAGAAGCCAAACCAGTCAAAACGCCCGAAGCTGGACCGGTTATAGACTTCATATTCGATGTCGTACACCGTTATGGTGTCCCGCACAGTATCATTACTGACAATGGTTCTTACTTTATAGCCGATGAGGTGAAAACCTGGTGTGCTAATTTGGGCATCAAGCTCGATTACTCCTCCATGTATCACCCTCAGACAAACGGTCAGGTCGAACGGGCTTACAGCTTGATAATGAGCGGCATCAAACCCAGACTAGTGTGATCTCTATGAGAATCAGACAAGCACTGGGTTGAAGAACTCGATTCTGTACTCTAGGGGCTGCGGACCACGCCCAATCGCATGACCGGATATACACCTTTTTTCATGGTGTACGGCGCGGAGGCAGTTTTGCCTTGTGACATTATTCAGGACTCACCTCGGGTGCACATGTACGAAGAGAGAGAGAGAGGTCAAGCTTGATCGGCAGGACGATCTGGACGGCTTGGAGGAGGAGCACGATGCCACTAAGGCCCGTTCCACATTTTACCAACAACAAGCTTGGCGATATCAAAGCAGGGAAGTACATGCAAAGACTTATAATGTCGGTGAACTCGTTCTACGCCCACCAGAAAAGAAAAAGGACAAGCTCAAGCCCAAATGGGAAGGTCCCTTCATTATAGATGAAGTGCTCACTAGAGGAGCCTATCGCCTTCGCAACACTTCGGATAATCGTTTGGAACCAAACCCATGGAACGCTGCCTGGCTCCGAAGATTCTACGCCTAAGTTCGCACTTATACCTTTTTCTTCATCCTTTCTTTTCTCCCTCTCACTTTTTTATTTCCATTTTTATACGACTTCTAGCCAGTGTTCGGATAAACCGCACACTTGAGGGGCATACATCATTAAATGTACATACCCCATAATACCTGGGGGCTTCTTTTCACAGGAGCTTATTATTTTTGGAGCATCAAGCTCACCATATATATGTGTTGTCTACTCATATGTGTCTTGTCTTCGCCATTATATGCACCTTTATGACTTAAGTTTTTGCAAAGCTGGGTTGCCTGGCTCCTTTGCTTATGCCCTATGTTCCTGCTTGTTCGGCTAGGGAATAAAGGGAGCACCTCTGCGATTGTTACAACCGGGTTATCCGGACGTGTACCTTAGATGGATGAAGCCGAAAGCTAGCTTCTTAAGGGAATAATTGGTCGGTGGAGAAAAGACGAACTGCCCTTGCAGCAATATGAGCCCCCAAATTATAGCATGTACTGTGATTCTTAGCATTACAGCTCCGGCACGCACAAAAACGCATGCTGGCCTAGGGAGAGGAACCCTTAACGGAACTATTCTCTTTGGAAGATGTTTCTTACAATCAAATGTAATATAACATAACTCCCCGAATACAACTTGTTTGTTCAAGCAACTGTGACTGGACTGCCTGGTTTCTGAACATACTTTGGTGTTTACCGACGGTATAATATCCGGAAACACTCCAAACCTCGGGTTTCGAAGGTCGAAGTAGAAAGTCTGCCATGACAATCATTTTACAGTTTGGATGGAGATAAGTTTGTTGATAAAAGTACATTGCTACTTTGACTCAGAAACTTCTCCCTCCTCTAGACCATCTAACAGGTTATCTAGTTTACAATCCTGCTGAGAAAACTTAGCGACTATCTTTACTTGGGCATACACTAAGCTAACAGGAATCTCCTGTCCATCTGGTCCCCGAGGTCCGACCCGGGCCATATGATTCGGATCAAGTCTGGTGTACCACATTTTCACCATCGCCCAGGCCTCTCGTGCGCCTTCCTGACATGCTGATATCTTCCATAGCTCAAAACGGCAATGAGCTCCCTTGAATAACTTCACGAGCTCCTCCATACTTCCTGGAGGTGGATCGGATGGCCATAAAGCTTTAGCCATGTTCCTCATTGCTTTCCGAGCTTGCTCATGCACTTTGGATAACTCTTGTAGCAGGTTGCCTTGGAATCCAGACACTTCTCCCTCGGGATGTCCTGTTAGCACACCTACAGAAATGAACTTGTAAAATTTTCAATCAGGAGACCGTGTGAAAGTCAGGTTAAAGAGCATACAGAATATGCCGCCTTTCAGCCTCCTGTTCTCCTCAAAGCATCCGATCGTTGGGCTCTTAAATCCTTTAGTTCTTCGGCTTGCTTGATATTTTCATCCTGTAGTTTGTTCTTCTCATTAATGGTCCGTGTCAATACACGTTGACCAGCGGCTTCTTGCCCTTCGGCATGTTGTTTGTCCGCTTGAGCAGCCCTTAGCTTCTCCTCCAGCTGATCTGTCAACCCTACCAACGAAACGATGCATAGTTAAGCAACATCGTTTTAGGCACGGAATCTTATTTCCAGGCTACTGTTGTACTTACCATCAGGTGCCTTCTTGGATTTCTTTAAATTTTCCAGTTCGGCAGTGGCAACAATTAGCTTAGTTTGGCATTCCTCTAGCTCCTTGGATAACATGTTATTTCTCTCCGTGAGTACCTGAGGATGTAATGACTCTTAAATCAGTTGGGCCAACTGCTTCAAGACTCGGGGGCTACTGGCATATGATTATTGAATCTGAACAAAAAGTCCTTACCCGCATATCCTTTGAAAGCTGGTGAGTGGCTCCAGCAAGTCCATCCCGAGCAGCTCGGATGTAAGCATCAGCTGACCTGAAAGCGTTGAATGCCTCTTCGGTGAAATTTGGGTCGCGCATAGCTGCTCTCCGCTGCCGATGATTCATTGCACTCTCCACTTCGGAGTTGGTGATGGAGACATTATCCGAATCCTCTAGGAGATGACAATCCAGCATTGCTCCCGCATCCCCTCTAGACCTTGTGGCAGGGTCTAGGGCCAGATTAGTCTGCCCATGGCTGGCCAGGTCTCCGGATACAGTCCGGCGTACACTCCTCCTGCGATATGGCACAGCATGAAACGTCACCATCCGATCTATCCACTGAGTGTGTGTTAAAGAATTATACCTCTTTGACGAAGGACAGGTCCCAGCAGTATCATCATTTGCCTTTCTTTTCAGAGACGCGCCGTGTGCGAGTGTCGTCTCCCTAGAAGACGCCTTTGCCACAACATGATGGGATGAGCGTCGCCCCTTGGGAGCACGATACAGTGCGAGAGGTGAGTCGCAAGGGAAAAACTCTCTTTGAGGGGGTGTCTCCTGGGTTCTTACATGGGAGGAGGGGAGAAGGCCGGGGTAATTGGCTATAATGGCCACTTCCATGCCGTCATAGCTCGTCTGATGAAAGGCTCCTTCCTTCAATTCTATAAATATATCCGGATCCTCTTCAAATCCGGGATCTAGGTCTTGATTATGGTTCTTCGGTTGTGGAGCGGGGCTGTAGATCCCTGCGACGACCTTTCTCCATTCCTGTTAAGGGTAGCCATATTAAATTCGACTAAGCTTAATTAAAGAAAAAGATTGAGTGAGTCCTATGATTGTAAACTTACCCCGTCAATGGGGTTATACATGGAGAAACCTTCTCGACATTTAAGGCGAGTGAAGTCTTCCTTCTCCCCTTTGTAAAGATCAACCAACATGGCACCCAAAGCGGCAAAATTGTCCGGACCCTTGCACCCACATCATGATGCGTCGTCCTCCCCGTTGTAATGCCACATGGGAAGCCTTCTGAATTGAAGTGGCTGGATGCATCTCGTTATTGAAATCGCAATTACCTTAACTATAGAGAGTCCAAAGTGGGCGAGTATTCTGATCTTGCTCACTAGCCTCTTAATCTCCACACTGTCCTCTTCTTCATAGCTTCGGGGATGCCAACTGGCGCGCTTCTTTAAGGAGCAGTGGAAAATTCAGGAAGACCTGGCCGGATTGGGCCTGGGACAACAACGTCTTCGATGTAGAACCACTCCGAGGGCCACTCTTCGGATGCCTTCTTCGGAGTGCCGGACAGGTATCTTGTCCCGGATATGCGCCATATTTCGGCGGCGCCCACTGAAGGAAATATGCCCTAGAGGCAATAATAAAGTTATTATTTATTTCCTTATTTCATGATAAATGTTTATTATTCATGCTAGAACTGTATTAATCAGAAACATAATACATGTGTGAATACATAGACAAACATAGTGTCACTAGTATGCCTCTACTTGACTAGCTCATTGATCAAAGATGGTTAAGGTTTCCTAACCATTGACATGAGTTATCATTTGATAAACGGGATCATATCATTGGGAGAATGATGTGATTGACTTGACCCATTCCATTAGCTTAGCACTTGATCGTTTTAGTTTACTGCTATTGCTTTCTTCATAACTTATACATGTTCTTATGACTATGAGATTAGGCAACTCCCGATTATCGGAGGAACACTTTGTGTGCTACCAAACATCACAACATAACTGGGTGATCATAAAGGTGCTCTACAGGTGTCTCCGATGGTACTTGTTGAGTTGGCATAGATCGAGATTAGGATTTGTCACTCCGATTGTCGGAGAGGTATCTCTGGGCCCTCTCGGTAATACACATCACTATAAGCCTTGCAAGAAATGTGACTAATGTGTTAGTTGCGGGATGATGCATTATGGAATGAGTAAAGAGACTTGCCGGTAACGAGATTGAGCTAGGTATAGAGATATCGATGATCGAATCTCGGGCAAGTAACATACCGATGACAAAGGTAGCAACGTATGTTGTTATGCAGTTTGACCGATAAAGATCTTCATAGAATATGTAGGAGCCAATATGAGCATCCAGGTTCTGCTATTAGTTATTGACCGGAGACGTGTCTCGGTCATGTCTACATAGTTCTCGAACCCGTAAGGTCCGCACACTTAACGTTTGGTGACGATCGGTATTATGAGTTTATGTGTTTTGAGTACCGAAGGTAGTTCGGAGTCCCGGATATGATCATGAACATGATGAGGAGTCTCGAAATGGTCGAGACATAAAGATTGCTATATTGGATGACTATGTTTGGACTACGGAAATGTTCCGGGCAAGTTCGGGCATATACCGGAGTACCGGGTGGTGGTGGTGGTGGTGGTGGTGGGGGGGGGTTACCGGAACCCCCCGGAGAATGTAATGGGCCTACTGAGCCTTAGTGGAGAAGAGGAGGGGCGGCCAAGGCAGGGCCGCACACCCCCTCCCCCTCTAGTCCGAATTGGACAAGGAAGGGGGGGCGGCGCCCCCTTTCCTTGCCCCCCCTCTCTCCTGCTTCCCCCTTCTCCTACTCCTACTAGGAAAGGAGGAGTCCTACTCCCGGTGGGAGTAGGACTCCCCCTTGGCACTCCCTCCTCTTGGCCGGCCGCCTCCCCCCTAGCTCCTTTT
>NC_041381.1:191429512-191444905 GCF_002162155.2 Triticum dicoccoides
CCAGACCTCAAACAGTCTGATCTCTGTGCATCAGTGTTATCCCTGGATCAGTAATGCTGACACACACAATACTTGAAGGATTTATAACAGAGTAGCAATCACACACTTATTACATCGAATGTCTCAAAAGAGAACTTACTACAAATAGTATGGCTTAAGGCCATCTAATAACGATAACAACAGAAGGCTTGGAAGATAAGCGAGTCCATCAACTCCAATGGCATCAGTGAGTATAGAACCACGACCTAAAGGCACCTTACTCATTGTCTGAAAAGTCTGCAACATGAACGTTGCAGCCCGAAACGGGTCAGCACATGGAATATGCTGGCAATGTAACACATAGAGGATAATGAAAGAATAATGCTATACTACATGCATATATGGCTGGTGGAAAGCTCTATGGTTACAGTTTTGCATAGAGCCAATTTTTCCCTACTGCAAAGAAGTAACATTTTATTTAACTATCATGGTGGTTGTTAAACATTGAGAAGGGTACTCCAACTCAATCCCAATTAAGCATCATCATTAAACCCAACAAGATTAATTAAGTAACATGATGAGATTCACATGATAATCCAAGTACTAGATACTCAAAACGTCCATAACCGGGGACACGGCTAACCATGATTAGTTTATACACTCTGCAGAGGTTTGCACACTTTTCCCCGCAAGACTCGATCTCCTCCGCTTGTTTTCTCGCACTACATGGTGTTTGAGAAACGGATGACCGAGACACAATCTTTCAGAAACATTAACTCTCTACTCCGGGTAGACCGTACCAACCTACACCCCTGACATCTGCTAGTCTACCTCTTCAAGAGCTCACGCAACTTAATCAACTATGCTAGAGCCCATAGTAGCTTGTGGCTACACATGGAAGTTTCTAGCATGAATAATCTCATGATCCCTTTGAGCCTGGGTGGCGGTCCATAGGAGAATCACACGGTACCCCGGGATTTCCAAAAATACAGGCAACACTGGGTTCCCCAGGTGCCTCAATCCACCCAGATGTGAATTTAAGTTGCCACCTTAAGTAAACCATTAATTTAACAATCTCACATCTGTCATGGAAACACTCACCCAATCCACGTCTACTAGCATAGCATGGCATTATAAGCAAACGTAGAAATAACTCCCAAAGGTTCGATAATAAACAGGTAATAGGTTCTACCTCATCTACTTCCCAAAACCCACATATTAATCAGATCCTAATCATGCAATTGTTCGAGGATTGATCTAATGCAATAAAACTGGGTAGTAAAGAGGTATGATCAAAGTGTTACTTGCCTTGCCGATGATCCGTGAAACCTAGAGATTCGAAGTAGCAAGCGACGCACTCCGGGTACTCTATCGCAAACAAACAAGCATACAATAAGCACTCATTTAATGCACAGGTAAAACTCAAATAAGAGATCTAACCAGAAAGTTCAACTTAAGAACTCCGGTTTGCAAGAAGAATCAAATCAAACGAAGCAACGAAAGTCAAACGGCGAAAGAAACAAGCTTCGTTTACTAATCTGGACCTAAGTCAAATTTTACAGTAGCAAAAACTTGTTTGAGTTGGTTAAACGGAAAGGGGGTTTCGAGACGAAACTCTAGGCGCTTGAATCGCCTGATTCCGATAAACGAGCGAAAAGTTATACTAAAACGAAAATCGGATCAGAAATCGTGATCAGAAATAATCACGGAAAATCTGAGAAAAAGAAAAACAAACGAACAGGCTAATGAACGAATGTTCGAAATCTGCGAAAAAATTGAAAATCGTTGGGTAAAACGAACGAACGAACGGGCGTTCGCTGAATAATTAAACCGGAAAAAATAAAACCGAAGTAAAATAAATAAACCGCGGATCTAAAAAGAAAAACCATATGGTTTTCCGAAGAAAACCGACGGCGACGGCGGCTACCTCCGGCAAGCCCGGCGAGGGCGGCGGCGGCGGGCGGCTCCGGCGAGCCGGCGGGGCGGCGGCGGGGCGACGGGTGGCAGCGGCGGCGGCGGCGGCCGACGGGACGGCGAGGTGCGGCGGCGGCGAGCGGGGCGACGGGATTCGGCGACGGCGGCGGCACGAGTTTCGAGGTAGGGCGGGGCGGCGGCTAGGGTTTCGGCCTAGGGCGGGCTGTTGGCCTTTAAAGGCCGCCCGGGTGCAGTGTCCAGGTCAGACACGACCCGGTAAGGCGGTTCCTCTTTTTTTAAACATTACGCGCAGAAAAACAATTAAAAGAAATACTAAACAGACTCCAAAAATCCCAAAATAAATTTTCCCCGACTTCTAAAATCAAGCCGGTTTAGACGAACATTTATTTGGGGCCTAAATGCAATTTTGAAAAACGCGCATTTTTCCTAAATTCAAATAAAATAGCAATAAACTCCAAAATAAAATCTTATTTGATTTTATTATTAAATCCTCAAGATTTCTTTATTTTGGGAAATTCATTTTATTCCCTCTCTCATATTTTCTTTATAGAAATAATTGAAGATAAAATAAATAAAATTAAATGATCCTATTTTCAAAATTTGAGAAAACTCAAATATGAAAATAACGAAATCCCCAACTCTCTCCGTGGGTCCTTGAGTTGCGTAGAATTTCTAGGATCGAGACAAAATGCAATAAATATGATATGCAATAATGATCTATTTTATAACATTCCAAATTGAAACTCCATACGGCCAAAAGATGCAAAGTTGATAATGATAGTGCAACTTATCTGTGGCACTGCCGTTTAGGTCATATTGGTGTAAAGCGCATGAAGAAACTCCATACTAATGGACTTCTGGAATCACTTGATTGTGAATCACTTGGTACTTGCGAACCATGCCTCATGGGGAAGATGACTAAAATGCCGTTCTCCGAAACAACGGAGCGAGCAACAGATTTATTGGAAATCATACATACTGATGTATGTGGTCCAATGAATATTGAGGCTCGCGGCAGGTATCGTTATTTTCTCACCTTCACAGATGATTTGAGCAGATATGGGTATATCTACTTAATTAAACATAAGTCTGAAACATTTGAAAAGTTCAAAGAATTTCAGAGTGAAGTGGAAAATCATCATAACAAGAAAATAAAGTTTCTACGATCTGATCGTGGAGGAGAATATTTGAGTTACGAGTATGGTCTACATTTGAAACAATGTGGAATAGTTTCACAACTAACGCCACCCAGAACACCACAACGTAATGGTGTGTCCGAATGTCGTAATCGTACTTTACTAGATATGGTGCAATCTATGATGTCTCTTACTGATTTACCGCTGTCGTTTTGGGTTTATGCTTTAGAGACGGCTGCATTCACGTTAAATAGGGCACCATCTAAATCCGTTGAGACGACGCCTTATGAACTGTGGTTTGGCAAGAAACCAAAGTTGTCATTTCTTAAAGTTTGGGGCTGCGATGCTTATATGAAAAAGCTTCAACCTGATAAGCTCAAACCCAAATCGGAGAAATGTGTCTTCATAGGATACCCAAAGGAGACTCTTGGGTATCGAGGAAGTCCTGGATTAGGGGGTCCTCGGACAGCCGGACTGTTGGACTATGAAGATACAAGATTGAAGACTTCGTCCCGTGTCTGGGTGGGACTCTCCTTTGCGTGGAAGGCAAGCTTGGCAATTCGGATATGTAGATTCCCTTCTCTGTAACCGACTCTATGTAACCCTAGCCTCCTCCGGTGTCTATATAAACCGGAGGGTTTAGTCTGTAGGACAACAACAATCATAATCATAGGCTAGCTTCTAGGGTTTAGCCTCTACCATCTCGTGGTAGATCAACTCTTGTAATACTCATATCATCAAGATCAATCAAGCAGGAAGTAGGGTATTACCTCCATAGAGAGGGCCCGAACCTGGGTAAACATCGTGTCCCCCGCCTCCTGTTACCATTAGCCTTAGACGCACAGTTCGGGACCCCCTACCCGAGATCCGCCGGTTTTGACACCAACATTGGTGCTTTCATTGAGAGTTCCACTGTGTCGTCACCATAAGGCTTGATGGCCCCTTCAATCATCTACAACGACGTGGTCCAGGGTGAGGTTTTCCTCCGTAGACAGATCTTCGTGTTCCGCGGCTTCGCACTGCGGGCCAACTCGCTTGGCCATCTGGAGCAGATCGATAGCTACGCCCCTGGCCATCAGGTCAGGTTTGGAAGCCTGAATTACACTGCCGACATCCACAGAGACTTGATCTTCAACGGATTCGAGCCCACGACAGGTGCACCCTATAGTCATGATGAGCATGACCTAGATCTACCATCGGACGGTGTTCAGGAGATCACACCTACAGCTGCCCTGGCTTTAAATCCAGTGCAGATCGTGCCATCCGAGGACGGGAGGATGGACCCCGCCACGGAGGCCGCACACTCAGCGGCGATAGAGCCGAACACAGATTTCACTTCCAATGAGGTCTGTGTCATCGGACCCTCGGACTCGTCTCCGGGTACAGGCTCCGAACCACGTGTATCCGTGCCCATCGATCTAACTGGGCATCGATCATGGAGTTTAGCTCCGTGGATATCTTTCAGCACTCGCCCTTGGGTGACATGCTAAACTCATTAAAATCTCTCTCCTTGTCAGGAAACCCTTGGCCGAACTATGTCCGGCTTGAGTGGGAAGCAGACGACGGAGGAATTCGTTAGCCATCGACCACCCACTTAATAGCCACTGTCGACGACTCAACCGACATGCTTGATTTTGACTCCGAAGACGTCGACGGTATGGACGACGATACCAGGGTAGAACGGGAACCACTCCCGCAGGGCGCTGGACAACCACCTCATTATATGACATATACATGGTGGACACACCCAAAGAAAACAATGGCGAGGAGCAGAAGGATGCAACAACTCCTGAGAAGCAGCCAAAGCACCGACGTCAGCGGCGCCACTCTAAACCCCACCATAGCAAAAACAACAATACTGGTACAAGAAAGAATAACACCCCGGATGATGCCAAAGACAAAGACGACCCCGCAGACCCAGCGATGAAGTAGGACGGGCAAGGAGACGGCAAACACAGTCCAGGGCTGCTGTCCCATCATAGCGATGCCGAAGACAAAACTTATAAACCTATCTCCAGAGAGGAGAACAGTCCGGACGACGACGCACACATCATCCCGGTTGGAACAAGAACACCTCCACAAAAGGCTTATTGCCACCGCGAGGAGCTTGAAGAAGTAGAAGCAACGGCTTAAAGTCGCGCAGGATATGCTCAACCACCGATGGAACAAAGTGCTCGACACTGATGAAAGATACGGCGGTGATCGCCACACAAAGAGCTACCCATAATGCAAGCTGCTGCCCGAATTCGACGATTAGGCTATCGCGCCCATTCGACCGAAAAACAATATGGCCGATCTGCCGGACCGACCCCCCCGTGGCCGAGATAGAGCGGCTAAGGACGCCGCACACAAGTCAGCACATGATCTACGTGAGCACCTGGACAAACGAGTTGGTATGACCAGGTCCATCTATGGATCTAGGAAACGTGTTCCTACGTAGGATCAAGGCCACCAAACCAACTATACTGATCGACTACCAACTCAGAATCAACACTACAGCCGTCGGACTCACGCCACGACACATCCAAGTACAGGGACGCCGCACACCCCCTGTGCTTGACCGATGAGGTGCTGGATCATGAAATTCCAGAGGGGTTTAAACCCATAAATATCAAGGCATACGACGGATGACAGACCCTGCGGTCTGGATTGAGGACTTTATTCTTCACATCCATATGGCTCGCGGAGACGATCTCCACGCCATCAAATACCTGCCCCTCAAGTTGAAAGGACCAGCTCGGCACTGGTTGAAAATCCTTCCTGAAAATTCCATTGGAAGCTGGGAGGAACTCGAGGACGCTTTCAGGGCTAGTTTTCAAGGGACATTTGTCCAACCTCCGGATGCAGACGATTTAAGTCACATAATTCAACAACCCAGAGAGTCAGCTCGTAAGCTTTGGAATAGATTTCTCACCAAGAAGAATCAAATCATCGACTGTCTGGATGCCGAAGCCCTAGTAGCTTTCAAATACAGTGTCCGGGACAAATGGCTTGCCAGACACCTCGACCAGGAAAAGCCAAGGACAATGGCAGCCCTAACAACTCTTATAACCCACTTTTGCGCGGGCGAGGACAGTTGGTTGGCCCGAAGCGGCACCAGCGATCCAGGCACGTCCGAAATAAGGAATGATAATGGAAAACTGCGACGCAATAAAAACAAGCATCGAAATAATGAAGACAACCCAGACAACATAGCGGTAAACGCCGGATTCAGGGGCTCTAGACCCGGTCAACGGAGAAAGCCATTTAAAGGCAGCAGAGATGGACCGTCCAACCTAAATAAAATTCTAGACAGGTCCTGTCAGATTCATGGCACCCCCGAGAAACCTGCGTATCACACCAACAGAGAATGCTGGGTCTTCAAGCAGGCCGGCGAGCTAAACGCCGAACACAAGGGGAGGGAGCCGCAAAGTGAAGATGAGGATGAACCTCGCCAGCCGAACACTAGGGGACAGAAAAAATTTCCACCGGAGGTCAAAATAGTGAACATGCTTTACGCCACCCACATACCAAAGAGGAAGCGCAAACGCGCACTCCGAGATGTATATGCTGTAGAACCAATCGCCCCCAAATTCAATCCATGGTCAGCCTGCCCGATCACTTTCGATCGCAGGGATCACCCGACTAGTATCCGGCATGGAGGTTCGGCCGCCTTGGTGCTCGACCCAATAATTAATGGATACCATCTCACCCGAGTCCTCATGGATGTCGGCAGTAGACTTAATCTAATATATCAGGACACTGTCCGCAAGATGGGGATAGACCCGTCAAGAATCAACCAAAGCAGTACTACCTTTAAAGGAGTAATACCAGGCGTAGAGGCCCGCTGCACGGGCTCTTTGACGTTAGAGGCTGTATTCAGTTCTCCCGACAACTTTCGAAGCGAAGAACTAATCTTCGACATCGCTCCGTTCCGAAGCGGTTATCATGCACTACTCGGAAGAACGACCTTCGCTCGTTTCAATGCAGTACCGCATTACGCTTATCTCAAACTTAAGATGCCCGGTCCACGTGGCGTCATCACAATCAGCGGAAACACAGAGCGTTCTCTTCATGCGGAAGACTAGTGGCGGCTCTAGCAGCCGAACGACCTCTCCAACCCGAGTAACGCATCGGTCTTCGAGACCATGGACACGGCTAGGCGCGTTCGGTGCACACCTAGTTATAGCAGCCCAGATAAACCTGAGCGTGATTAATGGCTATGCCCCCACATGTAGTGCTAGGGGTTGCCCACATGTAAAAGGTCCATAGTTCGGCTCGACCCTATTTACACTCAAGAGATTGAAAACGGTTCATTAAGATTAACCGACTTTACGCACAGTCACACCAGATTCTTTCACCTGGATTTTTCTTTTTTACAGATGACCATCGTGCTATACCCTTCCAGGATACGGCACAATAGAGACAAAGGCGCAGACGCGCAGCAGGGCCCCGTCCAAAGGTTTCTTTTTAGATTAAGACCCTGTGTAAACCTTTTTTATTGTCTCTTGTTGCCTCACACCCTCCTGGCACTTAAAATGACCAAGAGAGATACCGACGTTACCGGTGAGCTTATGATTCACCGTTCTAAAATAGACGTTACAGAGACAGCAACCAGTGTTTTTTTGAGATCTATGCTCTCACCACAGGCGCTCTTTCATCATGCCAGATTGATGCACGTACCTTGAAATTCTGGGTTCATTATCGAGTGCGGTAATCAGCCCAGTATATGTTGTAATGTCCGAATACCTTTGGGAGTGTTCGGCGTCGCGAGTTTGGCCTTATATGCATCAGCTCCGAATCATGTCTTTGGTCAATAGTTGGGTTTGCCCGGCTCCCATGTTTTGCTACCTTACATTCCGCTCTATCGACTAAGGTGGCACAGGGAGAACTACTGTGATTGTGCTCTGAGTTCATCTGGATGAGCACCTCAGTAGAGAAAGCCGAAAACTAACTGTCATGATAAAGCGAGAGACTGGTCAACCACTTGATGACTCAGCGGAATCCTCGGGATTCCTCCGCATTAACGAAGGACTGGTTTCCCGGTCACGTATGTAAACGCACCGTGTTCGGATAAGCGTGGACATACCAGGGGCTATATAGTAGTCCCACCGTCAAACTCCTATGGCTAAGTGAAAGTGTTAAAGCTATATAGTCTGATTGCCTCATTCGCCGCGCCACCACCTCCTTAACGGACCAAGACGTTGGATCAAGTGTGATTACGTGCTTTGCCAAATACCCCCACATTATATGCGAGGGGGCTGAAGCCGACGACTGCAAACTTTCAGGTTAAATACATATATACATAAGCGGCCGCACATGAGGCACTACAATACTTTACGGGCAAAAGTATAAATATAGCCTTTATTACCAAAAGCATGGTTTTTACAATCAAGATACATGTCATTCGAACATGGTATTCTTTGAGCACTGAGCCTCTATTAAAAGGGCACCTTCTAAGACTTCTTCAAAATAGTGCTCGGGCGAGTCCTGGCCCCTGGGCGGACCCCTGGTTGCAATATCGGAGGCCTCCATCTTCGCCCAGTATGTCTTAACACGGGCAAGGGCCATCCGCGCACCCTCTATGCACGCCGACCTCTTGACAGCGTCGATATGCGGCACAACATGAATAAATCATTGCACCAAACCAAAATAACTATCCGGACTTGGTTCCTTCAGCCACAGGTGATCCACGTCGGCCTTCATGGCAAGCCCGGATAACCTATGGAGCTCGGCCCATTCGGCCATTTGCTCATTCAACAGTTGTGGACGCCTTGGAGTACTGAACTGCAACCAGAACAATCTTTCCACTTCATGATCTTCTCGATCTTCGAAATACCGCGTCGCATCAGCAACACTCTTTGCCAAATCCAAGTATGCGTCTGAAGAACTCCACAATTGATCAAGAGTAGCATACTTCGGATCGTCGAATTTTGTTCGCAATAAAAAGGGCTTCCCAGCCACGATCTCACCGGCTTGCCGGAGCTCCTCCCGAGCTGCTCTGATCTCAGAGCGAGTTTCCTTTGCTGCTTGTAAGGCCTTCTTTAGGTCAGCCATTTTTGCTTGGTTTTCCCTTTCGAGAAGCTCATATTGGCTAGCGGCATTTTGCAGCTCAAGAGCTATGTTGGCTATTCTATCCTCACTTTGGTGATGAGCAACCTGTTTGGCTTTTAATTCATCAGTTGCCTTCATGGCATCCATATTGCTTCTCCTGGCTTGCTCCTTGGCCCGGGCAAGCTCTGCCCGAAGGGTCTCCACGGCGGCAGCACCATCTGCAGTCAAAGCATATCATAAACCCTAGCATCATGCTCTTATTAATATTCACTAACCAGCCGAATATACATACCCTATGCCTCGTCAAGCCGTTTGTTCACAAGCATGATGTCTGCATCCGCCACATCGAGTTGCCGCTTCAGCTCGGCAAATTCAGCAGTCCGGCCAGCCGTCGGAGCTGCAGCCGCCTGCGTACAAAATTGGCACCATCATTACCTGAGACTATGATCCTCTGCTCGCCTCATCCGGATGGCAACCAGAGTCTCAGGGGCTACTATCTATACAAAGTGCACCTTGCATTTATGGTAAAACCAAAAAATACCACTTTGCGTACCTCAAAGCCTCTTAGCAGGCTCATAAAAGCTTCATCCAACCCGCTTTTCACGGATGAAATCCTCTCAACCACCGTACCCATTAAGGTACGATGTGCCTCTGAGATAGCCGCTTGCTGCAGAAGACCCATCAATGTGTCCGGTTGTATATCATACAGTCCGGGGCTTTCTCTATTGGTCTCTCTAGGAGCTGAGAACCCCGGACTTCGGGCGGCCGAAGAGTTACCTTCTGGACCTTGAGGATCGGGAGAGATCCTCCAGGACGACACCTCAGGGTCGTCCACCTCATGAAGCGGAGAAGTAGGAGGAGGCGTTTTGCTCTCCATCATCTCCGGAAGAAGATCCCTCGAGGATGAACATTGTTGAGGAAGGCTATAAGCCAAACTGCAAAACATATGTCTCGGTTATTATTCTCAGGAAAAGAACAGGGTACGCTTACTAAAGTACCTTTGTTCACTTACGGCTCGGTTAACGGCTGGCCCCCCTATAAGCACTGTGCGACAATGCTGCCCTCCGAGGCAGGGCTCCCTGATGAAGGTTTTGTCCCTCGTTTGGAGACCTCTTCTTCCAAGTCTTCGGGGGTGGTCCTTTTCTTCCCTTGGGGATAGGGGATACTAGATTATCCTCCCCGTTCATCCTCTGACATGGGGATACTAATTTTCCTAGTTAGGATGCGTAACGTACCTCCAGCATGAAGTTCTCTTTTGGCTTCCCCATTCCTCTCCTTGTCCTCCCCTGATGGCACTTGATAAGGTGCGCGAGCCAGCATCTTGGTTAGTACAGGATCCGGCGAATCTTTGGGAAGAGGGGCCGAACACCTGATCCTCTCCGCCTTTCTTATCCAGTCTTGGCCGAGAATGGTTTTTTAGAATAATGTTGTGACAAATATAAGGACAGTATGTTCGGTCGTGGAATTACTTACTGTGGTATCCGGATGGTTGCAGTCGAGGCCTGCATCCTCTGTTGTGTCCGGACACTTTATTCGTGATCCGAAGAATAATTGATACATTCCTTCGAGCGTCCTGCCGAAGAAGTGCTGAACAGTTCGCGGTCCTTCCGAGTTGAACTCCCACATACGGAGAGGTCGACGTTGGCACGGCAAGACCCGACGAACTAACATTACTTGGATTACTTTGACAAGATTGATATCCTTCTTGAGGAGATCCTGAATGCGGCTTTGCAATGTCCGCACGTCATCAACCGATCCCTAGTCCAGCCCCTTGTTGACCCATGATGCAAGTTGTGGCGGGGGAGCAGAGCAGAAGGCTGGAGTAGCCGCCCACTTTTTACCTTGGGGTGCTGTGATGTAAAACCACTCCCGTTGCCATAGGTCAGAAACTTCCGGGAAGGAACCCTTTGGCCATAAAGCATCAACACCTTTGCTTATTATAGCACCTCCGCACTTCGCGTGTCGCCCGTCGATCATCTTCGGCTTCACATTGAAGGTCTTGAGCCATAAGCCAAAGTGTGGGGTAATGCAGAGGAAGGCCTCACACACAACGATGAACACTGAGATGTGAAGGAAGGAATCTGGAGCTAGATCATGAAAATCTAGCCCATAATAGAACATGAGCCCTCTAACAAAGGGATTACGACCGAAGACTAGCCCTCGAAGGAAGTGGGAGATGAATACGACGCTTTCGTTGGGTTTGGGAGTAGGAATAACCTACCCTTGAGCAGGAAGCCTGTGAAGGATTTTGGCGGTCAGATACCTAGCCTCCCTAAGCTTCTTGATGTCCTCCTCTATGACGGAAGAGGCCATCCACCGGCCTTGAAGGTTGGATCCGGACATGGTTGAAGGTCCGGAACACTTGGACTCAACCTTGGGTGTTGGAACTCAAGGTGGGGGAAGGGAAGGATCAGGCGTGGAAAGAAAAGGACAGGGCTTGACCTCTTTATAAAGAGGATGAATGTCAAGCGTCCTCCGCGCGGCCGTTTGGAACTTGCCTAAACCAAGGAGTCGTACTAATGGAGCGGTTGGGTTACCCACGCCCATATTGATAAGAATCCCGTGATAAGGGGGACACGATCTCTGCTTCGATAAGACATGCCAATAAAACCACCTCACAAAACGTGTAGTGGCAGGTTGGAAAAACGGTTTGAATAATAACCGGGCTGTGACATGATGTCACACTGGGAAAAAGTCGTCAGCAGATTAGACTCGTGGAATATTGTACTCTCTACGGTGGTGTGTGGAATTTGTTTTGCAGAGCCGAACACGATTCTTGTGTTCAAGATCTACTTTGGAGTATTCGGAGAAGGAACCCGCCTTGCAATGTCGAAGACAATCTACGCGCCCGACTCATCGTCATTGAAGCCTGGTTCAGGGGCTACTGAGGGAGTCCTGGATTAGGGGGTCCTCGGATAGCCGGACTATATGCTTATGCCGGACTGTTGGACTATGATGGTACAAGATTGAAGACTTCGTCCCGTGTCTGGGTGGGGCTCTCCTTTGCGTGGAAGGCAAGCTTGGCAATTCAGATATATAGATTCCCTTCTCTATAACCGACTCTGTGTAACCCTAGCCCTCTCCGGTGTCTATATAAACTGAAGGGTTTAGTCCATAGGACAACAACAATCATAATCATAGGCTAGCTTCTAGGGTTTAGCCTCTACGATCTCGTGGTAGATCAACTCTTGTAATACTCATATCATCAAGATCAATCAAGCAGGAAGTAGGGTATTACCTCCATAGAGAGGGCCCGAACCTGGGTAAACATCGTGTCCCCCGCCTCCTATTACCATTAGCCTTAAACGCATAGTTCGGGACCCCCTACCCGAGATCCGCCAGTTTTGACACCAACAGGTACACCTTCTATCACAGATACGAAGGCAAAACATTCATTGCTAAGAATGGATCCTTTCTAGAGAATGAGTTCCTCTCAAAAGAAGTGAGAGGGAGGAAATTAGGACTTGATGAGGTAACTGTACCTGCTCCCTTATTGGAAAGTAGTTCATCACAAAAACCAGTTCCTGTGACGCCTACACCAATTAGTGAGGAAGCTAATGATATTGATCAAGAAACTTCAGATCAAGTTACTACTGAACCTCATAGGTCAAACAGAATAAGATCCGCACCAGAGTGGTACGGTAATCCTATTTTGGAGGTCATGTTACTTGACCATGGCGAACCTACTAACTATGAGGAAGCGATGATGAGCCCAGATTCCGCAAAATGGCTTGAGGCCATGAAATCTGAGATGGGATCCATGTATGAGAACAAAGTGTGGACTTTGGTTGACTTGCCCGATGATCGGCAAGCCATCGAGAATAAATGGATCTTTAAGAAGAAGACTGGCGCTGACGGTAATGTTACTGTCTACAAAGCTCGACTTGTTGCGAAAGGTTTTCGACAAGTTCAAGGGGTTGACTACGATGAGACTTTCTCACCCGTAGCGATGCTTAAGTCTGTCCGAATCATGTTAGAAATTGCCGCATTTTATGATTATGAAATTTGGCAAATGGATGTCAAATCTGCATTCCTGAATGGATTTCTAGAAGAAGAGTTGTATATGATGCAACCAGAAGGTTTTGTCGATCCAAAAGGTGCTAACAAAGTGTGCAAGCTCCAGCGATCCATTTATGGACTGGTGCAAGCCTCTCGGAGTTGGAATAAACGTTTTGATAGTGTGATCAAAGCATATGGTTTTATACAGACTTTTGGAGAAGCCTGTATTTACAAGAAAGTGAGTGGGAGCCCTTTAGCATTTCTAATACTATATGTAGATGACATGTTGTTGATTGGAAATAATATAGAATTTCTGGATAGCATAAAAGGATACTTGAATAAGAGTTTTTCAATGAAAGACCTCGGTGAAGCTGCTTACATATTGGGCATCAAAATCTATAGAGATAGATCAAGACGCTTAATTGGACTTTCACAAAGCACATACCTTGATAAAGTTTTGAAAAAGTTCAAAATGGATCAAGCAAAGAAAGGGTTCTTGCCTGTGTTACAAGGTGTGAAGTTGAGTCAGACCCAATGCCCAACCACTGCAGAAGATAGAGAGAAAATGAAAATGTTCCCTATGCTTCAGCCATAGGCTCTATCATGTATGCAATGCTGTGTACCAGACCTAATGTGTGCCTTGCTATTAGTGTAGCAGGGAGGTACCAAAGTAATCCAGTAGTGGATCACTAGACAACGGTCAAGAACATCTTGAAATACCCTAAAAGGACTAAAGGATATGTTTCTCGTTTATGGAGGTGACAAAGAGCTCGTTGTAAATGGTTACGTCGATGCAAGCTTTGACACTGATCCAGACAATTCTAAATCGCAAACCGGATATGTGTTTATATTGAACGGTGGAGCTGTCAGTTGGTGTAGTTCTAAACAAAGCGTCGTGGCGGGATCTACGTGTGAAGCGGAGTACATACCTGCTTTGGAAGCAGCAAATGAAGGAGTCTGGATGAAGCAATTCATATTCGATCTAGGTGTCATACCTAGTGCATCAGGTCCAATGAAAATCTTTTGTGACAATATTGGAGCCATTGCCTTAGCGAAGGAATCCAGATTTCACAAGAGAACCAAGCACATCAAGAGACACTTCAATTCCATCCGTGACCAAGTCCAGGTGGGAGACATAGAGATTTGCAAGATACATACGGATCTGAATGTTGCAGACCCATTGACTAAACCTCTCTCATGAGCAAAACATGATCAGCACCAAGACTCCATGGGTGTTAGAATCATTACTGTGTAATCTAGATTATTGACTCTAGTGCAAGTGGGAGACTGAAGGAACTATGCCCTAGAGGCAATAATAAAGTTATTATTTATTTCCTTATTTCATGATAAATGTTTATTATTCATGCTAGAACTTTATTAACCGGAAACATAATACATGTGTGAATACATAGACAAACATAGTGTCACTAGTATGCCTCTACTTGACTAGCTCGTTGATCAAAGATGGTTAAGGTTTCCTAACCATTGACATGAGTTGTCATTTGATAAACGAGATCACATCATTTGGGGAATGATGTGATTGACTTGACCCATTTCATTAGCTTAGCACTTGATCATTTTAGTTTACTGCTATTGCTTTCTTCATAACTTATACATGTTCCTATGACTATGAGATTATGCAACTCCCGATTACCGGAGGAACACTTTGTGTGCTACCAAACGTCACAACGTAACTGGGTGATTATAAAGGTGCTCTACAGGTGTCTCCGATGGTACTTGTTGAGTTGGCATAGATCGAGATTAGGATTTGTCACTCCGATTGTCGGAGAGGTATCTCTGGGCCCTCTCGGTAATACACATCACTACAAGCCTTGCAAGCAATGTGACTAATTAGTTAGTTGCGGGATGATGCTTTACGGAACGAGTAAAGAGACTTGTCGGTAACGAGATTGAGCTAGGTATAGAGATACCGACGATCGAATCTCAGGAAAATAACATACCGATGACAAAGGGAACAACGTATGTTGTTATGCGGTTTGACCGATAAAGATCTTCATAGAATATGTAGGAGCCAATATGAGCATCCAGGTTCCGCTATTGGTTACTGACCGGAGACGTGTCTCGGTCATGTCTACATAGTTCTCGAACCCGTAGGGTCCGCACGCTTAACATTTGGTGACGATCAGTATTATGAGTTTATGTGTTTTGATGTACCGAAGGTAGTTTAGAGTCCCGGATATGATCACGGACATGACGAGGAGTCTCGAAATGGTCGAGACATAAAGATCGATATATTGGATGACTATGTTTGGACTTCGTAAATGTTCCAGGCAAGTTCGGGCATATACTG
>NC_041381.1:191445221-191472388 GCF_002162155.2 Triticum dicoccoides
GGGGTTACCGGAACCCCCGGGGAGTGTAATGGGCCTATTGGGCCTTAGTGGAGAAGAGGAGGGGCGACCAAGGCAGGGCCATGCGCCCCTCCCCCTCTAGTCCGAATTGGACAAGGAAGGGGGGGCATTCCTTCCACCCTCTCTCCTCCTTCCCCTACTCCTACTAGGAAAGGAGTCCTCCCGGTGGGAGTAGGACTCCCCCTTGGCGCGCCCTCCTCCTGGCCGGCCGCCTCCCCCTAGCTCCTTTATATACAGGGGCGGTGGGGGGGGAGGGGCACCCCAAGACACACAAGTTGATCATTGATCTTTAGCCGTGTGCGGTGCCCTCCTCCACCATAATCCACCTCGGTCATATTGTAGTGGTGCTTAGGCGAAGCCCTGTGTCGGTAGCTTCATCAACACCGTCATCACGCCATCATGCTGATGGAACTCTCTCTCGAGGCTCTACTGGATCGTGAGTTCGTGGGACGTCACCGAGCTAAACGTGTGCAGATCGCGGAGGTGTCGTATGTTCTGTACTTGGATCGGTCGATCGTGAAGACGTACGACTACATCAATCGCGTTGTCATAACGCTTCCGCTTATGGTCTACGAGGGTACATGGACGATACTCTCCCCTCTCGTTGCTATGCATCACCATGATCTTGCGTGTGCATAGGATTTTTATTGAAATTACTACGTTCCCCAACACCCACCTTGAATATGGATCCCTCCGGGGAGCGGGGAATGAGGCAGAAATATTTCTTCCATAACTCGAAATGGGCCTCGCAGCCTAGGAACAGCTCGCAAAGAGCAACGAAGCCTACAATGTGCAAGATGGAGCCCGGCGTAGTTGGAGGCCGTAGTACTCCAGAAGACCTCTAAGGAAAGTATGAATCAGAAATCCCACACGTCTTAGCAGGAAAGAAACAAAGCACACCTGTTCCCCTTTAGTAGGATTGGGGAAGTTCTCCGCCAGGGTTTCGCCATTGATGGAAGTTAATCCCGGCTGAACAGGGACTAGATCCAAGGGAGGGAGATATCCTTGCATCTGAAGCTTGGTCAGCTGGGCGTGGGATATTGAGCAGCTCCCCGAATCACCTTTTTGAGGGCCGTGGGGGCACGAGGAAGAACTAGGAGCGCCAACCATGTTTGGATGAGTTCCTGTGGCAAGCTCTAAGGATTTTCGCCTGGTGAGGAATGGTATCAAAGATTCAATCTCTTTAAATAGACGCCGTCCCCGTATGGACAAGGGGTTACTTGCAAAAATGCTTAGACCCCTCGTATTCGTTCGACATGTGGAGGCCGAGGCGACGGCGGCACAAAAGCTGAAGGGTATAGTATTTAATGTAAAAGCCAAACTATATAATGGAGAACCCGCCTTGCAAAGCTGAAGACATGAAGCCGGATATAACATCTTCATTGAAGGCAAGTTCAGGGGCTAATGAGGGAGTCCTGGGTTATGGGGTCCTCAGGGAGCCGACCTATGTGATATGGGCCGTGAAGATACAAGACAGAAGGCCTTCCCCCGTGTCCGGATGGGACTCTCCTTTGCATGGATAACAAGCTTGGCGTCTGGATGTGTATTTTCCTTCCTCTGTAAACCGACTTTGTACGACCCTAGTCCCCTCCGGTGTCTATATAAACCAGAGGGTTTAGTCCGTAGAGGCAATCATAATCATACAGGCTAGACATCTAGGGTTTAGCCATTACGATCTCGAGGTAGATCAACTCTTGTAACCCCTATACTCATCAAAGTCAATCAAGCAGGAAGTAGGGTATTACCTCCATTAAGAGGGCCCAAACCTGGGTAAACATCGTGTCCCCTGCCTCATGTTACCTTCGATCCTTAGATGCATAGTTTGGGACCCCTACCCGAGATCTGCCGGTATTGACACCGACAACAGCTAGCATCAGTGCTGACATCCTTAGGAGCATACCTCGACAGAACCCTGAACTTCTGCATGTACTCCTTGACAGTGCCACTTCCTTGGTTTAGGGCTCAGAACTCACGCTTCTTGATGGCCATGATTCTGGAAGGAATATGGGACTTGCGAAATTCTGCCTTGAAGTCATTCCAAGTGATGGCTTGCCCAACATGCATGACCTTGAATCCATCCCACCAAGCTCTAGCAGTTCCCCCGAGACAGTGGGCAGCATAAGCCACCCTCTCACGGTCTTTAGTGCAGCCGACTAGTTCCAACATATGCTCAATGGTGCGAACCTAGTCGTCTGCATCCAGGGGTTCAGCAGTCTCGATGAAAGTGGGTGGTGCATGCTTCTTGAACTCAGCCAACATGGAACGTCCATTGCCGTTCCCAGCTGGCTGGTGGTTGTTGGTGACAGCTTGGGCCATTATCTGGAGGGCTGCAATGTTGGCTTGGCATTCCTCTTGGAATGCTTGGAGAAGCTGAGCCATGTCCATGTTCGGAGGTGGTGGTGGTGGTGGAGCTTGTCCTTGGGTTTGGTCCTGGCTGGCTCCTCCTTGGGTGGATCCTCCGGCTCCTTGCTGCCGCGTAGAGTTACCAGTATGGGTAACAACAGGCATCCTGTTGGAGCAGTCAAGGTCTCATAATTGGGAAATATGAGGGGAAAGCAAGATAGATGGGGTGCCTAGTAAGGGGGTTGGTATAACACAAGCTATTTTTATGCAAGGGCCAAAAGGGCCAAACACATTCATTAAAAATCCAAATAGGTGCTGTAGTCGTTTACATGTTCCCGAAGGAATAGTACGACGTCCATCAAACACGTCCAAAATCAAACATAACACACCATGGTTTCATTTGAACCATTACATGGACTCGACTTCGCATAGGGGATACACGACCTATCCTAACTTAGGGTTACAAACTAGCACACCCTAGTCTAGACTGGTGCCTATGTGGTGGAATGCTCGATCGCGTACTCTGGCTCTTCTGGGTCTTCCTCCTTGTCGTCATCAGCCTGACTTTCTTCATTACTTGAAGGAGTGGGGGAGTGGAGGAGCTCAACGCGGCGTTGCTTTGCCGGTGTGATGAAGAGCTTGCGGTAGTCCCTTGCCGTCATTCAATGTTGCTAGGGTGGTTCTCCATCCTTGGTAGGTGCATCTACTGGGGGCCTTCCACCTCGATATGTGACCGCGGGTTGTCTAGGGGGAGTTCCTTCCTTCTTGATCCTATCCGTCTTCCCTTGAGCTTGGTGAAGAAGTGCCTTGGCTTTGTGGAGTTCCTTTCGGAGCTCCATCGACTCCGAGGCCAAGTGTCGTGCCAAGTTGTCGGCACAAAGGCTGAAGTAGGTGTGGAATCGAGTGGAAGTCCTTCCTCCAGTGGTGGAGCTAGTGCGCTGCTCTCATCTTCAGCCTCCATCCTATAAGGCAAGAAGCGGGTTGCCAACTCGTCTGCCATCTCTGGAAGAAGGTCTTGAAGGCGGGTGAGTGCCTTGAGTGTTTGATGTCGCTTGAAGCTACATCGGTATTTCCCCAAAGAGGAAGGGATGATATAGCACATCGTTGGTAGGTATTTCCCTCAGATATGAAACCAAGGTTATCAAACCAGTAGGAGAACCAAGCAACACAACGTAAGCAACCCCTGCACACAAAAAACAACACCTCGCAACCCGACGTGCTAAAGGAGTTGTCAATCCCTTTCGGGGTACGGCGCCTCAATATAGGCAAAGGACGTGAGGTAAATTTGTAGATGGGATAAATAGATCGCGAAACAGATAAATTGCGGCAAGGTATTTTTGTATTTTTTGGTTTAATATATCTGAAAATAAACGCAAGGAAAAAGTAGATCGCAAGGCAAATATATGAGAAAGAAGACCCGGGGGCCGTAGGTTTCACTAGTGGCTTCTCTCGAGAAAAATTAGTAAACGGTGGGTGAAAAAATTACTGTTGGGCAATTGATAGAACTTCAAATAATCATGACGATATCCAGGCAATGATCATTACATAGGCATCACGTCCAAGTTAGTAGACCGACTCTTGCCTGCATCTACTACTATTACTCCACACATCGACCGCTATCCACCATGCATCTAGTGTATTAAGTTCATGGCAAAACGGAGTAATGCAATAAGAACGATGACATGATGTAGACAATATTCATTTATCTATTGCGGCAGATATGGATCCCATCTTATTATCTTAGTAGCAATGATACATACATGTCAGTTCCCTTTCTGTCACTGGGATCAAGCACCGTAAGATAGAACCCACTACCGGGCACCTCTTCCCATTGCAAGATAAATAGATCAAGTTGGCCAAACAAAACCCAAATATCGGAGAAGAAATATGAGGCTGTAAGAGATCACACATATAAGAGATCAAAGAACTCAAATAACTTTCATGGATATAAAAAGATATAACAGATCCTAAACTCGAAGTTCATCAGATCCCAACAAACACACCGCTGATAACCCACAAGTGTAGGGGATCGCAATAGCTTTCGAGGGAAGAGTATTCAACCCAAATTTATTGATTCGACACAAGGGGAGCCAAAGAATATTCTTAAGTATTAGCAGTTGAGTTGTCAATTCAATCACACCTGGATAACTTAGTATCTGCAGCAAAGTATTTAGTAGCAAAGTAGTATGATAGTAATGGTAACAGTGGCAAAAGTAAAGATAATAGTTTTGTAGGAATTGTAACAGTAGCAACGGAAAAGTAAATAAGCAAAGCACAATATGTGAAAAGCTCGTAGGCATTGGATCAGTGATGGATAATTATGTTGGATGCGATTCCTCATGTAATAGCTATAACATAGGGTGACACAGAACTAGCTCCAATTCATCAATGTAATGTAGGCATGTATTCCGAATATAGTCATACGTGCTTATGGAAAAGAACTTGCATGACATCTTTTGTCCTACCCTCCTGTGGCAGTGGGGTCCTAGTGGAAACTAAGGGATATTAAGGCCTCCTTTTAATAGAGAACCGGAACAAAGCATTAGCACATAGTGAATACATGAACTCCTCAAACTATGGTCATCACCGAGAAGTATCCCGATTATTGTCACTTCGGGGTTGTCGGATCATAACACATAATAGGTGACTATAGACTTGGAAGATAGGATCAAGAACTCACATATATTCGTGAAAACATAATAGGTTCAGATCTGAAATCGTGGCACTCGGGCCCTAGTGACAAGCATTAAGCATAGCAAAGTCATAGCAACATCAATCTCAGAACATAGTGGATACTAGGGATCAAACCCTAACAAAACTAACTTGATTACATGGTAAATCTCATCCAACCCATCACCGTCTAGCAAGCCTATGATGGAATTACTCATGCACGGCAGTGAGCATCATGAAATTGGTGATGGAGGATGGTTGATGATGACGATGGCGACGAATCCCCCTCTCCGAAGCCCGGAACAGACTCCAGATCAGCCCTCCTGAGAGAGATTATGGCTTGGCGGCGGCTCCGTATCGTAAAACGCGATGAAACTTTCTCTCCGATATTTTTCTCCGTGAAACGGAATATATGGAGTTGGAGTTGAGGTCGGTGGAGCGTCAGGGGGCCCGCGAGACAGGGGGCGCGCCCAGGGGGGAGGGCGCGCCCCCACCCTCGTGGATAGGGAGTGGGCCCCTGGCCTTGATTCTTTCGCTAGTATTTTTTATATTTTCCAAAACTTATCTTCGTGGATTTTCAGGTCATTCCGAGAACTTTTGTTTTCTGCACAATAAACAACATCATGGAAGTTCACCTGAAAACAACGTCAGTCCGGGTTAGTTTCATTCAAACCATGCAAGTTAGAGTCCAAAACAAGGGCAAAAGTGTTTGGAAAAGTAGATACGTTGGAGACGTATCAACTCCCCAAGCTTAAAGCTTTGCTTGTCCTCAAGCAATTCTGTTGATAAACTGAAAGTGATAAAGAAAAACTTTTACGAACTCTATTTGCTCTTGTTGTTGTAAATATGTAAAACCAGCTTTCAAGTTTTCAGCAAGTATTATGAACTAACCATACTCACAATAACACTTAGGTCTCACAATTACTCATATCAATGGCATAATCAGCTAGCGAGCAATAATAATAAAACTCGGATGACAACACTTTCTCAAAACAATTATAATATGATATAACAAGATGGTATCTCGCTAGCCCTTTCTAAGACCGCAAAACATAAATGCAGAGCACCTTTAAAGATCAAGTACTGACTAAACATTGTAATTCATGGTAAAAGAGATCCAGTCAAGTCATGCCCAATATAAACCAATACTAATGAATGCAAATGACAGTGTGCTCTCCAGCGGGTGCTTTTTAATAAGAAGGTGATGACTCAACATAAAAGTAAATAGATAGGCCCTTCACAGAGGGAAGCAGGGATTTGTAGAGGTGCCAGAGCTCGATTTTGAAATAGAGATGAATAACATTTTGAGCGGCATACTTTCACTGTCAACGCAACAACTATGGGATGGCTATATCTTCCATACTACATGCATTATAGGCGGTACCCAAACAGAATGGTAAAAGTTTATACTCCCCCACCACCAACAAGCATCAATCCATGGCTTTGCTCGAAACAACGAGTGCCTCCAACTAACAACAGCCCTGGGGGAGTTTTGTTTAATTATTTTGATTTGCTTTGATCTTTTTGGATCATGGGACGTGGCATCCCGGTTACCGGCCCTTTCTCGTGAATGAGGAGCGGAGTCCACTCCTCTTGAGAATAACCCACCTAGCATGGAAGATACAGGCAACCCTAGTTGAAACATGAGCTGCTCGAGCATACAAAACAGAATTTCATTTGAAGGTTTGGAGTTTGGCACATACAAATTTACTTGGAACGACAGTTAGATACCGCATATAGGAAGGTATGGTGGACTCATATGGAATAACTTTGGGGTTTATGGAGTTTGGATGCACAAGCAGTATTCCCGCTTAGTACAGGTGAAGGCTAGCAAAAGACTGGGAAGCGGCCAACTGAGAGAGCGACAACAGTCATGAACATGCATTAAAATTAATTCACACCGAGTACAAGCATGAGTAGGATATAATCTACCATGAACATAAATATCGTGAAAGCTATGTTGATTTCTTTCAACTACATGCGTGAACATGTGCCAAGTCGATTCACTCAATTCATTCAAAGGAGGATACCATCCCATCATACCACATCATAATCATTTTAATAGCATGTTGGCACGCAAGGTAGACCATTATAACTCATAGCTAATTAAGCATGGCACAAGCAACTATAATCTCTAACGGTCATTGCAATTATGTTTACTTCATAATAAGCTGAATCAGGAATGATGAACTCATCATATTTACAAAAACAAGAGAGGTTGAGTTCATACCAGCTTTTCTCATCTCAATCAGTCCATCATATATCGTCATTATTGCCTTTCACTTGCACGACCGAACGCTGTGTATAATAATAATAGTGCACATGCATTGGACCAAGATGGAATCTGCAAGCATTTAACTCAAGAGAGAAGACAAGTAATATGGGCTCTAAGTTAAATAAACAATCATGCATATGGGAGCCACTAAACATTTTCAATATGGTCTTCTAGTCTCGATCCCCAAAGGAAAGGAAAGAAAATAAAACTATTTACACGGGAAAGCTCCCAACAAGTAAGAAGAAGAACGAGAAATCTTTTTGGGTTTTCATTCTAATTTCTACTACAAGCATGGAAATTAAACTAACTATTTTTTTGTTTTTTCTTAAGATTTATCAAACACACAAGAAGAAAGCTAGAAAAAGAAAATTAAACTAGCATGAATAATACAATGAAAGAGTATGAGCACCGACATCTAGAATAGTGTGTGAACATGAATGTAAAGTCGGTGAGAAATACGTACTCCCCCAAGATTAGGCTTTTGGCCTAAGTTGGTCTCCTGCCAAGGACCGCGGCTACTCTCCCCGGTGTACTGAGGGGTGTAATTAGGATACCACTGGCTGGCCATCTCCTCCGGATCCCACTGGTAAGATGATGCACGATAAGGGTCCAGTGAAGGTTTCGACTCAGGCCCAGGCTCTGGAGTGGATGCTTGGCCTCGATGAGTGTACATCGCTTCCGGCGTGACAAGATAATTAACTGTAGTCAAATCAAACAACAGAGGTGCAGGCAGAATAATAATCTCATTGTGTTTCTTATTAAATCTCAGGTTATACAGAAGCATCTTATCTTCGTTGTCAACAATAAACTCATGCGCTACCATGCTCCTATAATCTAAAATGTAAGGAGGCAATATTGTCTCCTCTTTTTCATGGTGCCTAATAGGTATCTCAAAATGTTTAGCAAGACGTGCATCATAGATACCTCCAAAGATGGGGCCCTTTGTACGGTTCAGGCTTAGACGTTTAGCAATAACGACACCCATACTAAAACTATTATCACCAAACAAGGCATGGACAAGAATAATAATATCAGGAACATTGAAGTTTCCACTATTTCCACGACCAATTAAGCATCGACTAGCAAATAAGGCAAAGTAGCATAAAACAGGAAAGTGTATGCTAGAGATTCTCGCATCAGAACCCTTCTTTGGATCCCCTATAGTAATGGTGTTAACAAAGCCATCCACATCTTTACGATGTGGTTCATCTAATTTACCCTCAAAGGGTATTTTACACACCGCGCAAAAATTACGTAAAGACATTTCCTTGAATTCATCATATAAATGAAATGATACTGAAGGCGGTGACTTCTTAGGATAATAATAAAAGCTTTCCATGAAAGTACTGGTGAATAAGAGATACTGATTGATCCGGTCGTGGAGGAAATCAGTGAGGCCTGCATTCTCGATCAAAGAATAAAAATCTTCATAAATTCTGGCTTCTCTCAAGAAATCGTCACAGGGCCATTCACACGACCGTACTTCCGCTATGCAAGGAAGATTATACTTGGCCTTTTCCTTCTCTTTAGATTGTTTTTCCTGGGAGCCTTGGCTAGAAGAGCCCCTCAAAAATCTCCTTAACATTTTCTGAAAATTTCTGAAATTTTAGTAACTTCAAAATAAAAGTGAATAAAACTAAACAAGATTGGTAGAAACTACTCCTACAAGTGCCTAGAGCCTATATCATGCATTAGAATTACTTGGGACCTCATAAATTTGACATGCAAGCTCAAGAACAGGGTCACCTATGCAGCAAAAATTTGCAATGAATAAAGCACTAGAACAAAAATAATTGGACCAATGGAGGAGTCACATACCAAGCAACAATCTCCCAAAGCAGTTTTGTGAATGGAGCTTTGAGCAAGGAGATCAAAAATCGCAGCAAAGTGAGCTAGAACTCGTGCTTGAGCTGGATGGGGATTTTTTTGGGAAGAAGATGGAGTGTGTGGGTGCAGGAATAAGTGGAGGGGGCCACCATGGGCCCACGAGACAGGGGGGCATGCCCTCCACCCTCGTGGACATGTGCTTGCCCCTCCTGTAGTGTTTTCAGTGCCTAAAATCCTCAAATATTCCATAAAAAATCATACTAAATTTGCAGGGCATTTGGAGCACTTTTATTTTTGGGATATTTTTTATTGCACGGATAATTCAGAAAACAGACAGATAATACTATTTTTGCTTTATTAAATCTAAATAACAGAAAGTAAAAAGAGGGTACGGAAGGTTGTGCCTTCTAGTTTCATCCATCTCATGATCATCAAAATGAATCCACTAACAAGGTTGATCAAGTCTTGTTAACAAACTCATTTCGAATAACACGGAACCGGAGAAATTTCGAATAACACTAAGTTACCTCAACGGGGATATGAACATCCCTAACAATAAGAATATCATACTTTTTCTTGACAGTAGGAAGAGGAAATTCAAAATCTCCAATAATGATAGTTGGACTTTTTCCAATAGAGTTGATGCTATGAACTTGAGGTTGTTTCCTCGGAAAGTGTACCGTATGCTCATTACCATTAACATGAAAAGTGACATTGCCTTTGTTGCAATCAATAACAACCCTGCAGTATTCAAAAAAGGTCTACCAAGGATAATCAACATACTATTGTCCTCGAGAATATAAAGAATAACAAAGTCCGTTAAGATAGTGACATTTGCAACCACAACAGGAACATCCTCACAAATACCGACAGGTATAGCAGTTGATTTATCAGCCATTTGCAAAGATATTTCAGTAGGTGTGAACTTACTCAATTCAAGTCTACGATATAAAGAGAGAGGCATAACACTAACACCTGCTCCAAGATCACATAAAGCAATTTTAACATAATTTCTTTTAATGGAGCATGGTAGGGTTGGTACCCTTGGATCTCCAAGTTTCTTTGGTATTCCACCCTTAAAGTATAATTAGCAAGCATGGTGGAAATTTCAGCTTCCGGTATCTTTCTTTTATTTGTAATGATATCCTTCATATATTTAGCATAAGGGTTTACTTTAAGCATATCAGTTAAGCGCATACGTAAGAAGATAGGTCTAATCATTTCAGCAAAGCGCTCAAAATCCTCATCATCCTTTGTCTTGGATGGTTTAGGAGGAAAGGGCATGGGTTTCTGAACTCATGGTTCTCTTGCTCTACCGTGCTTCCTAGCAACAAAATCTCTTTTATCATAACGTTGATTCTTTGATTGTGGGTTATCAAGATCAACAGCGGGTTCAATCTCTACTTCATTATTTTTGCTCGGTTGAGCATCAACATGAACATTATCATTAACATTATCACTAGGTTCATGTTCATCACCTGATTGTGTTTCAGCATCAGAAATAGAAATATCATTGGGATTCTCAGGTGTGTCTACAACAGGTTCACTAGAAGCATGCAAAGTCCTATCGTTTTTCTTTTCTTCTTTTTAGAAGAACTAGGTGCATCTAAATTATTTCTCTGAGAATCCTGCTCCATTCTCTTAGGGTGGCCTTCAGGATACAAAGGTTCCTGAGTCATTCTACCAGTTCTAGTAGCCACTCTAACAACAAAGTCATGTTTATTATTTAATTCATCAAGCAAATCACTTTGAGCTTTAAGTACTTGCTCAGCTTGAGTGGTAATCACAGAAGCATATTTGCTAATGAGTTTAAGTTCACCTTTAACTCTAGCCATATAATCACTCAAGCGTCCTATCTCGAAAGAATTATTCTTTAATTCTCTACCAACATAAGCATTAAAACTTTCTTGTCTAGCCATAAAGTCATCGAATTCATCTAAGCATGGGCTATGGAATTTAGTAGACGGGATTTCAACTTTATCATATCTATAGAGAGAATTTACCTTTACTACCTATGTCAGGTTATCAAGACAATGTGTTTCTTCAACAGGCGGTATATTAAGACCATGTATTTCTTCAATAGGTGGTAAATTCTTAACATCTTTAGCTTTAATACCTTTTTCTTTCATTGATTTCTTTGCCTCTTGCATATCTTCAGGACTGAGAAATAGAACACCCCTCTTCTTCGGAGTAGGTTTAGGAATAGGTTCAGGAGTTGGCTCAATTGCCTCAGGAATTGGCTCAGGAAGATGTTGGGTTTCGTAGTAATTTCAAAAATTTTCCTACGCGCACACAGGATCATGTGATGCATAGCAACGAGAGGAGAGTGTTGTCTACGTACCCAACGCAGACCGACTGCGGAAGCGATGACACGACGTAGAGGAAGTAGTCGTACGTCTTCACGATCCAACCGATCAAGCACCGAAACTACGGCACCTCCGAGTTCGAGCACACGTTCAGCTCGATGACGATCCCCGGACTCCGATCCAGCAAAGTGTCGGGGAAGAGTTTCGTCAGCACGACGGCGTGGTGACGATCTTGATGAACTACAGCAGCAGGGCTTCGCCTAAACTCCGCTACAGTATTATCGAGGAATATGGTGGCAGGGGGCACCGCACACGGCTAAGGAATCGATCACGTGGATCAACTTGTGTCAACTTGTGTGTTTAGAGGTGCCCCTGCCTCCGTATATAAAGGATGGAGGAGGAGGAGGCCGGCCAAGGCAAAGGTGCGGCCAGGATAGGGAGTCCTACTAGGATTCCAAGTCCTAGTAGGAGTCCACCAATAGGGGAGGAAGGGAGAAGGAATAGGAGGAGAAGGAGAGGTGGCCGGCCCCCTTTTCCCTAGTCCAATTCGGACCAAAGGGGAGGGGGGGCGCAGCAGCCTTTTTCCTCTTCCCACTAAAGCCCATCAAGGCCCATTACTTCTCCCGTAACTACCCGGTACTCCGAAAAATACCCGAATCACTCGGAACCTTTCCGATGTCCGAATATAGTCGTCCAATATATCGATCTTTACGTCTCGACCATTTCGAGACTCCTCGTCATGTCCCCGATCTCATCCGGGACTCCGAACTCCTTCGGTACATCAAAATGCATAAACTCATAATATAACTGTCATCGTAACCTTAAGCGTGCGGACCCTACGGGTTCGAGAACAATGTAGACATGACCGAGACATGTCTCCGGTCAATAACCAATAGCGGGACCTGGATGCCCATATTGGCTCCTACATATTCTACGAAGATCTTTATCGGTCAGACCGCATAACAACATACGTTGTTCCCTTTGTCATCGGTATGTTACTTGCCCGAGATTTGATCGTCGGTATCCAATACCTAGTTCAATCTCGTTACCGGCAAGTCTCTTTACTCGTTCTGTAATACATCATCTCACAACTAACATATTAGTTGCAGTGCTTGCAAGGCTTATGTGATGTGCATTACCGAGAGGGCCCAGAGATACCTCTCCGACAATCGGAGTGACAAATCCTAATCTCGAAATACGCCAACCCAACATCTACCTTTGGAGACACCTGTAATGCTCCTTTATAATCACCCATTTACGTTGTGACGTTTGGTAGCACCCAAAGTGTTCCTCCGGCAAACGGGAGTTGCATAATCTCATAGTCATAGGAACATGTATAAGTCATGAAGAAAGCAATAGCAACATACTAAACGATCAGGTGCTAAGCTAATGGAATGGGTCATGTCAATCAGATCATTCAACTAATGATGTGACCTCGTTAATCAAATAACAACTCATTGTTCATGGTCAGGAAACATAACCATCTTTGATTAACGAGCTAGTCAAGTAGAGGCATACTAGTGACACTCTGTTTGTCTATGTATTCACACATGTATTATGTTTCCGGTTAATACAATTCTAGCATGAATAATAAACATTTATCATGATATAAGGAAATAAATAATAACTTCATTATTGCCTCTAGGGCATATTTCCTTCAGTCTCCCACTTGCACTAGAGTCAATAATCTAGTTCACATCGCCATGTGATTTAACAGCAATAGTTCACATCACCATGTGATTAACACCCATAGTTCACATCGCTATGTGACCAACACCCAAAGGTTTTACTAGATTCAGTAATCTAGTTCACATCGCTATGTGATTAACACCCAAGGAGTACTAAGGTGTGATCATGTTTTGCTTGTGAGAAAATCTTAGTCAACGGGTATGTCATATACAGATCCGTAAGTATTTTGCGAATTCTATGTCTACAATGCTCTGCACGGAGCTACTCTAGCTAATTGCTCCCACTTTCAATATGTATCTAGATCAAGACTTAGAGTCATCTAGATTAGTGTCAAACTTGCATCGGCGTAACCTTTTACGACGAACCTTTTTCCATAATCGAGAAACATATCCTTATTCCACTAAGGACAATTTTGACCGCTCTCCAGTGATCTACTCCTAGATCACTATTGTACTCCCTTACCAAACTCAGTGGTATGGCATACAATAGATCTGGTATACAGCATGGCATACTTTATAGAACCTATGACTGAGGCATAGGGAATGACTTTCATTCTCTTTCTATTTTCTGCCGTGGTCGGGCTTTGAGTCTTACTCAACTTAACACCTTGCAACACAGGCAAGAACTCCTTCTTTGACTGTTCCATTTTGAACTATTTCAAAAATTTATCAAGGTATGTATTCATTGAAAAAATCTTATCAAGCGTCTTCATCTATCTATATAGATCTTGATGCTCAATGTGTAAGCAGCTTCACCAAGGTCTTTCTTTGAAAAACTTTTATTCAAGTATCCTTTCATGCTTTGCAGAATAATTCTACATTATTTCCGATCAACAATATGTCATTCACATATACTTATCAGAAATGTTGTAGTGCTCCCACTCACTTTCTTGTAAATACAGGCTTCACTGTAAGTCTATACAATAACTATATGCTTTGATCAACTTATCAAAGCGTATATTCCAACTCCGAGATTCTTGCACCAGTCCATAAATGGATCGCTGGAGCTTGCACACTTTGTTAGCTCCCTTTGGATCGACAAAACCTTCCGGTTGCATCATATACAACTCTTCTTCCAGAAATCCATTCAGGAATGCAGTTTTGACATCCATCTGCCAAATTTCATAATCATAAAATGCGGCAATTGCTAACATGATTCGGACAGACTTTTAAGCATCGATACGAGTAAGAAAATCTCATCGTATTCAACACCTTGAACTTTGTCAAAAAACCTTTTTCGACAAGTCTAGCTTTGTAGATAGTAACACTACTATCAACGTCCGTCTTCCTCTTGAAGATCCATTTATTCTTAATGACTCACCGATCATCGGGCAAGTCAATCAAAGTCTACACTTTGTTCTCATACATGGATCATATCTCAGATTTCATGGCCTCAAGCCATTTCGTGGAATCTGGGCTCATCATTGCTTCCTCATAGTTCGTAGGTTCATCATGGTCTAGTAACATGACTTCTAGAACATGATTACCGTACCACTCTGGTGCGGATCTTACTCTGGAAGACCTACGAGGTTTGGTAGTAACTTGATCTGAAGTTTGATGATCATCATCATTAACTTCCTCACTTATTGGTGTAGGAATCACTGGAACTGATTTCTGTGATGAACTACTTTCCAATAAGGGAGAAGGTATAATTACCTCATCAAGTTCTACTCTCCTCCCACTCACTTCTTTCGAGAGAAACTCCTTCTCTGGAAAGGATCCATTTTAGCAACGAATGTCTTGCCTTCGGATCTGTGATAGAAGGTGTACCCAACAATTTCTTTTGGGTATGAAGACGCACTTCTCCGATTTGGGTTCGAGCTTATCAGGATGAAACCTTTTTCACATAAGCATCGCAGCCCCTAACTTTAAGAAACAACAGGTTAGGTTTACTGCTAAACCATAGTTCATACAGTGTCGTCTCAACGGATTTAGATGGTGCCCTATTTTAAAACGTGAATGCAGCTGTCTCTAATGCATAACCCCAAAACGATAGTGGTAAAGAGATATCATAGATCACACCATATCAAATAAAGTGCGGTTACGACGTTCGGACACACCATAACGATGTGGTGTTCCAGGTGGCGTGAGCTGTGAAACTATTCCACATTGTTTTAATTGAAGACCAAACTCGTAACTCAAATATTTGTCTCCGCGATCAGATCGCAGAAACTTTATTTTCTTGTTACGATGATTTTTCCACTTCACTCTGAAATTCTTTGAACCTTTCAACTATTTCAGACTTATGTTTCATCAAGTAGATATACCCATATCTGCTCAAATCATCTTGTGAAGGTCAGAAAATAACGATGCTTGCCATGAGCATCAGCACTCATTGGATCGCATACATCGGTATGTATTATTTCCAATAAGTCAGTAGCTCGTTCCATTGTTCCGGAGAACGGAGTTTTAGTCATCTTGCCCAAAAGGCACGGTTCGCAAGCATCAAGTGATTCATAATCAAGTGATTCCAAAATTCCATCAGTATGGAGTTTCTTCATGCGCTTTACACCAATATGACCTAAACGGCAGTGCTACAAACAAGTTGCACTTATCATTATTAACTTTGCATCTTTTGGTTTCAATATTATGATTATGTGTATCACTACGATCGAGATCCAACAAACTATTTTCATTGGGTGTGTAACCATATAAGGTTTTATTCATATAAACAGAACAACAATTTATTCTCTTACTTAAATGAATAACCGTATTACAATAAACATGATCAAATCATATTCATGCTCAACGCAAACACCAAATAACACTTATTTAGGTTCAACACTAATCTCGAAATTATAGGGAGTGTGCGATGATGATCATATCAATCTTGGAACCACTTCCAACACACATCGTCACTTCACCCTTAACTAGTCTCTGTTTATTCTGCAACTCCCGTTTTGAGTTACTAATCTTAGCAACTGAACTAGTATCAAATACTGAGGGGTTGCTATAAACACTAGTAAAGTACACATCAATAACATGTATATCAAATATAGTTATGTTCACATTGCCATCCTTCTTATCCACCAATCACTTGGGGTAGTTCCGCTTCCAGTGACCAGTCCCTTTGCAGTAGAAGCACTTAGTCTTAGGCTTAGGACCAGACTTGGGCTTCTTCACTTGAGCAGCAACTTGCTTGCTGTTCTTCTTGAAGTTCCCCTTCTTCCCTCTGCCCTTTGAAACCAGTGGTCTTGTCTACTATCAACACTTGATGTTTTTTCTCGATTTCTACCTTCGTCAATTTCCGCATTACGAAGAGCTTGGGAATCGTTTCCGTTATCCCTTGCATATCATAGTTCATCACGAAGTTCTACTAACTTGGTGATGGTGCCTAGAGAATTCTGTCAATCACTATCTTATCTGGAAGATTAACTCCCACTTGATTCAAGCGATTGTAGTACTCAGACAATCTGGGCACATGCTCACTAGTTGAGCGATTCTCCTCCATCTTTTAGCTATAGAACTTGTTGGAGACTTCATATCTCTCAACTCGGGTATTTGCTTGAAATATTAACTTCAACTCCTGGAACATCTCATATGCTCCATGACGTTCAAAACGTCTTTGAAGTCCTGATTCTAAGCCATTAAGCATGGTGCACTAAACTATCAAGTAGTCATCATATTGAGCTAGCCAAACGTTCATAACGTCTGCATCTGCTCCTGCAATAGGTCCGTCACCTAGCGGTGCATCAAGGACATAATTCTTCTGTGCAGCAATGAGGATAAACCTCAGATCACGGATCCAATCCGCATCATTGCTACTAACATCTTTCAACACAATTTTCTCTAGGAACATATCAAAATAAACATAGGGAAGCAACAACGCGAGCTATTGATCTACAACATAATTTGCAAAATACTACCAGGACTAAGTTCATGATAAATTTAAGTTCAATTAATCATATTACTTAAGAACTCCCACTTAGATAGACATCCCTCTAATCCTCTAAGTGATCACGTGATCCAAATCAACTAAACCATGTCCGATCATCACGTGAGATGGAGTAGTTTCATTGGTGAACATCATTATGTTGATCATATCTACTATATGATTCACGCTCGACCTTTCGGTCTCCGTGTTCCGAGGCCATATCTGCATATGCTAGGCTCGTCAAGTTTAACCTGAGTATTCTGCGTGCGCAACTGTTTTGCACCCGTTGTATTTGAACGTAGAGCCTATCACACCCGATCATCACGTGGTGTCTCAGCACGAAGAACTTTTGCAACGGTGCATACTCAGGGAGAACACTTCTTGATAATTTAGTGAGAGATCATCTTATAATGCTACCGTCAATCAAAGCAAGATAAGATGCATAAAAAGATAAACATCACATGCAATCAATATAAGTGATATGATATGGCCATCATTATCTTGTGCTTGTGATCTCCATCTCCGAAGCACCGTCATGATCACCATCGTCACCGGCGCGACACCTTGATCTCCATCGTAGCATAGTTGTCGTCTCGCCAATCTTATGCTTCCACGACTATCACTACCGTTTAGTAATAAAGTAAAGCATTACATCGCGATTGCATTGCATACAATAAAGCGACAACCATATGGCTCCTGCCAGTTGCCGATAACTTGGTTACAAAACATGATCATCTCATACAATAAAATTCAACATCATGCCTTGACCATATCACATCACAACATGCCCTGCAAAAACAAGTTAGACGTCCTCTACTTTGTTGTTGCATGTTTTACGTGGCTGCTACGGGCTTAAGTAAGAACCAATCTCACCTACGCATCAAAACCACAACGATAGTTTGTCAAATAGACTCCATTTTAACCTTCGCAAGGACCGGGCGTAGCCATACTTGGTTCAACTAAAGTTGGAGAGGCAGTCGCCCGCAAGCCATCTCTGTGCAAAGCACGTCGAGGGAACCGGTCTCGCGTAAGCGTACGCGTAAGGTTGGTCCGGGTCGTCTCGTCCAACAATACCGCTGAACCAAAATATGACATGCTGGTAGGCAGTATGACTTGTATCGTCCACAACTCACTTGTGTTCTACTCGTGCATATAACATCAACATCATTAACCTAGGCTCTGATACCACTGTTGGGTTTCGTAGTAATTTCAAAAATTTTCCTACGCGCACACAGGATCATGTGATGCATAGCAACGAGAGGAGAGTGTTGTCTACGTACCCAACGCAGACCGACTGCGGAAGCGATGACACGACGTAGAGGAAGTAGTCGTACGTCTTCACGATCCAACCGATCAAGCACCGAAACTACGGCACCTCCGAGTTCGAGCACACGTTCAGCTCGATGACGATCCCCGGACTCCGATCCAGCAAAGTGTCGGGGAAGAGTTTCGTCAGCACGACGGCGTGGTGACGTTCTTGATGAACTACAGCAGCAGGGCTTCGCCTAAACTCCGCTACAGTATTATCGAGGAATATGGTGGCAGGGGGCACCGCACACGGCTAAGGAATCGATCACGTGGATCAACTTGTGTCAACTTGTGTGTTTAGAGGTGCCCCTGCCTCCGTATATAAAGGATGGAGGAGGAGGAGGCCGGCCAAGGCAAAGGTGCGGCCAGGATAGGGAGTCCTACTAGGACTCCAAGTCCTAGTAGGAGTCCACCAAGAGGGGAGGAAAGGAGAAGGAATAGGAGGAGAAGGAGAGGTGGCCGGCCCCCTTTTCCCTAGTCCAATTCGGACTAGAGGGGAGGGGGGGCGCAGCCTTTTTCTCCTCTTCCCACTAAAGCCCATCAAGGCCCAATACTCTTCCCCGTATTCCCGTAACCCCCCGGTACTCCGGAAAATACCCGAATCACTCGGAACCTTTACGAACTCCGAATATAGTCGTCCAATATATCGATCTTTACGTCTCGACCATTTCGAGACTCCTCGTCATGTCCCCGATCTCATCCGGGACTCCGAACTCCTTCGGTACATCAAAACTCATAAACTCATAATATAACTGTCATCGAAACCTTAAGCGTGCGGACCCTACGGGTTCGAGAACAATGTAGACATGACCAAGACACGTTTCCGGTCAATAACCAATAGCGGGACCTGGATGCCCATATTGGCTCCTACATATTCTACGAAGATCTTTATCGGTCAGACCGCATAACGACATACGTTGTTCCCTTTGTCATCGGTATGTTACTTGCCCGAGATTTGATCGTCGGTATCCAATACCTAGTTCAATCTCGTTACCGGCAAGTCTCTTTACTCGTTCCGTAATACATCATCTCGCAACTAACATATTAGTTGCAGTGCTTGCAAGGCTTATGTGATGTGCATTACCGAGAGGGCCCAGAGATACCTCTCCGACAATCGGAGTGACAAATCCTAATCTCGAAATACGCCAACCCAACATCTACCTTTGGAGACACCTGTAATGCTCCTTTATAATCACCCAGTTACGTTGTGACGTTTGGTAGCACCCAAAGTGTTCCTCCGGCAAACGGGAGTTGCATAATCTCATAGTCATAGGAACATGTATAAGTCATGAAGAAAGCAATAGCAACATACTAAACGATCAGGTGCTAAGCTAATGGAATGGGTCATGTCAATCAGATCATTCAACTAATGATGTGACCTCGTTAATCAAATAACAACTCATTGTTCATGGTCAGGAAACATAACCATCTTTGATTAACGAGCTAGTCAAGTAGAGGCATACAATTCTAGCATGAATAATAAACATTTATCATGATATAAGGAAATAAATAATAACTTTATTATTGCCTCTAGGGCATATTTCCTTCAGAAGAGTCCAATTATTTTCATTAGTCAACATATTATTCAATAGTAATTCAGCTGGTCGACTGTTCTTTCCCTGAAAACACAACCAGCACAACTATCCAAGTAGTCCTTGGAAGCTTCGGTTAGTCCACTATAAAAGATATCAAGTATTTCATTTTTCTTAAGAGGATGATCAGGCAAAGCATTAAGTAATCAGAGAAGCCTCCCCCAAGCTTGTGGGAGACTCTCTTCTTTGATTTGCACAAAATTATATATTTCCCGCAAGGCAGCTTGTTTCTTATGAGCAGGGGAATATTTAGCAGAGAAGTAATAAATCATATCCTGGGTACTACGCACACAACCAGGACCAAGAGAATTAAACCAAGTCTTAGCATCACCCTTTAATGAGAACAGAAATATCTTAAGGATATAATAATAGTGAGACTTCTCATCATTAGTAGACAGGGTGGCTATATCATTCAACTTGGTAAGATGTGCCACAACAGTTTCAGATTCAAGGCCATAAAAAGGATCAGATTCAACCAAAGTAATTATTTCAGGATCAACAGAGAATTCATAATCCTTATCAGTAACACATATAGGTGAAGTAGCAAAAGCGGGGTCAGGTTTCATTCTAGCATTAAGAGATTGCTGCTTCCATTTAGCTAATAACTTTTTAAGATCATATCTATCCTTGCAAGCAAAGATAGCTCTAGTAGCTTCCTCATTCATAACATAACCCTCAGGAACAACAGGTAATTCATAATCAGGGGGAGAACTTTCATCATCACTATCATCAATAATAGCATCTCCAATAATTTCATTCTCTCTAACCCTAGCAAGTTGTTCATCAAGAAATTCACCTAATGGCAAAGTAGTATCACGCACAGAAGTAGTTTGATCATAAGTACCATGCATAGCAGAAGTGGCATCATCAATAACATGCGACATATCAGAATTCATAGCAGTAGCAGGTTTAGGTGTCGCAAGCTTACTAATAACAGAATGAGAATCTAGTGCAGAGCTAGATGGCAGTTCCTTACCTCCCCTCGTAGTTGAGGGCAAAATCTTAGATCTTTCGTCTTTTAGGTTCCTCATAGTGATCAACAGATATAAATCCCAAGTGACTCAAAGAATAGAGCTATGCTCCCCGGCAACGGCGCCAGAAATTAGTCTTGATAACCCACAAGTGTAGGGGATCACAACAACTTTTGAGGGTAGAGTATTCAACCCAAATTTATTGATTCGACACAAGGGGAGCCAAAGAATATTCTTAAGTATTAGCAGTTGATTTGTCAATTCAGCCACACCTGGATAACTTAGTATCTGCAGCAAAGTATTTAGTAGCAAAGTAGTATGATAGTAATGGTAACAGTGGCCAAAGTAAAGATAATAGTTTTGTAGGAATTGTAACAGTAGCAACGGAAAAGTAAATAAGCGAAGCACACTATGTGAAAAGCTTGTAGGCATTGGATCAGTGATGGATAATTATGTTGGATGTGATTCCTCATGTAATAGCTATAACATAGGGTGACACAGAACTAGCTCCAATTCATCAATGTAATGTAGGCATGTATTTCAAATATAGTCGTACGTGCTTATGGAAAAGAACTTGCATGACATCTTTTGTCCTACCCTCCCGTGGTAGCGGGGTCCTAGTGGAAACTAAGGGATATTAAGGCCTCCTTTTAATATAGAACCAGAACAAAGAATTAGCACATAGTGAATACATGAACTCCTCAAACTATGGTCATCACCGAGAAGTATCCCGATTATTGTCACTTCGGGGTTGTCGGATCATAACACATAATAGGTGACTATAGACTTGCAAGATAGGATCAGGAACTCACATGTATTCATGAAAACATAATAGGTTCAGATCTGAAATCATGGCACTCGGGCCCTAGTGACAAGCATTAAGCATAGCAAAGTCATAGCAACATCAATCTCAGAACATAGTGGATACTAGGGATCAAACCCTAACAAAACTAACTTGATTACATGGTAAATCTCATCCAACCCATCACCGTCTAGCAAGCCTACAATGGAATTACTCACGCACGGCGGTGAGCATCATGAAATGCGTGATGGAGGATGGTTGATGATGACGATGGTCCCCCTCTCCGGAGCCCCGAATGGACTCCAGATCAGCCCTCCCGAGAGAGATTAGGGCTTGGCGGCGGCTCCGTATCGTAAAACGCGATGAAACTTTCTCTCCGATTTTTTTTTCTGCGAAACAGAATATATGGAGTTGGAGTTGAGGTCGGTGGAGCGTTAGGGGGCCCACAAGACAGGGGGGCGCGCCCAGGGGGGAGGGCGCGCCCCCACCCTCGTGTACAGGGTGTGGGCCCCCTGGCCTTGATTCTTTCGCCAGCATTTTTTATATTTTCCAAAACTTATGTCCGTGGATTTTCAGGTCATTCCGAGAACTTTTGTTTTCTGCACAATAAACAACATCATGGCAGTTCTGCTGAAAACAGCGTCAGTCCGGATTAGTTTCATTCAAATCATGCAAGTTAGAGTCCAAAAATGGGACAAAAGTGTTGGGAAAAGTAGATACGTTGGAGACGTATCAACCGCCAAAAGGCTTACATCATATGGATCTCCAAGAGACCATTGTATTGATAATCAAGAGAGAGAGAGAGAGAGAGGAAGCCATCTAGCTACTAACTATGAACCCGAAGGTCTACAAAGAACTACTCATGCATCATCGAAGAGGCACCAATGGAAGTGGTGAACCCCTGTCTAGATTGGATCTTGTGGTTCTGGACTCTACGACAGCTGGATGAAAATTTCGTCGACTCCCCTAGGGTTTCTGGAGTATTGGGGTATTTTTAGAGCAAAGAGTCAGTCCAGGGGGCGTCCGAGGTGGGCAGTACCCACCAGGGCGTGCCTGGGCCTCCTGGCGCGCCCTGGTGGGTTATCCCCTCCTCGGGACTCCCCCTAGGTGCAACCAGGGTCCGTTGTGTTCCTTCTGGCCCATAAAAAATCATCGTAAATTGGCGTGGCATTTGGACTCCATTTGATATTGATTTCCTGTGATGTAAAAACATGCAAAAAACAACAACCGACACTTGGCACTATGTCAATAGGTTAGTACCAAAAAATGATATAAAATGACAATATAATGATTATAAAACATCCAAGATTGATAATAAAACAACATGGAATAATCAAAAATTATAGATACGTTGGAGACGTATCAGTGTTGCCGTCTCGACGGCGAGGACGAGTGTTTCCATCTGTGGTCCCTCGAAGAACCAACTTGTTGGAGGGTCATTAGCCTTCATGATTACTTCCACATGGTATTTCGTCTCGGTTCCAATGCTCATGGTAGGTGAAAATGGGGGCTGGGTGAAACTAGCACTTCCGGAGGATATCCTCGAGAAGCACATAGAATCTGTTTGTCAGGAAGTCTTCGGGTACGACAGCCATCTACAAAGGTTGAATGGGAGAGGTCAATAAGGGAAGTATATCTTGGGTTGGGTAAGCTTCAGAAAAGAAGAGAAGTTTAGCTGGTTTGAAAAAATGGTTTGTCCTAATTAACGCCCATGCTAACTAAGGCTTCCTACAGTTAGGATGGTTCTGATACCAGCTCTGTGGGGACCCCGACTCATAAGTCGTGATCACTGAATGCACGTGTATAGTGATCCTAGAGATCAATGCTCACTGAACACACAGAAGCTGAATAACAAGAGTCTTACATCCATACATACCGTCTTACACAAATTATGACCATTACGGTCAAGTCTTACATAGATAAAGCCTTAAGGGCTGAACATCTGATAAAACACAAGTAGCGGAAATCTTCGTCGATAAGTAGAACCCATGCCATCTGCCTTAACCTTATAGGCATTCTGACTGGGAAGCTTCCTAGTTCACAAGTTCATCACCAAAGAACTCTTCCTCAAACTCCTGCTCTTCCATGCCTGGCCAATTAAATAACCAGTGGCAAGCCAATGAGTACTTTGAATGTACTTGCAAGCAACCCATGTTTCGGTTCAAGGTACAACAATGCATGATATAGGTAAATTTTTGTAGAAAGCTAGTTTTGAGTGCTATGACATGTTCAACAACTTGTAAGACATGCATCATGAGGGTTCAAGTAACCATGAGAACAGGTTACGTATATCAACATAAATAGAGTTGGAAACAGTCCAACTTAGTCAGTATGTCAAGTCTTTTGACGTGACCCAGGTAGTCCTTCCCACTTATCCATACACACCCACCAGGTTTTGTAAACATGTGGACGTAGCCCAAGAGCGGTTACCCAACTATCCTTGACCGTGGACACGTCTATTCGAATAGTTTTACACTCTGTAGAGGTTGCACACTTTACCCACAAGATCCGGGAAGCTTTCGTGTCATCCACGATCCCACAGTACCTCAAGTACTCGGGGGAAGCACCCGATCACTATCTTTCCCTATGCGACACTAACATAGGGTCCACTCGTTGGTACATGGCCTTTGTGTATAAGCATCAAAATCTTGGGACTCTGCCATTTTACCACACATACACGCAGGGACCAACGGTGTGTCTGGTGCCCTGTGAAAACAGTCACGACCGCCTACCCAAGCACGACCCCGTCCCGAGAGTGACCTCATGTCACTAGTAATGTGGGCACCATGCTAGCATCGGCCTAGGTAATCAATAATGCCCTTTCCCATATAAGGGTAGAGTGGTTGCGCATGTAAGGTTGAGATAACAGTCGCAACTTAAACCAATCCGTTTACTCAACTCAACATCTCCCTCGGTGTCGGTGGGACACGACACCTATGGGATCACAAGAATCCCTACTACGGTTGGGGGCGTTGGGTTGTGAGAAGAGCAGGATTAGTAATTGGCACAAGGATCGTTTACCCAGGTTCGGGCCGCGAGGATGCGTAACACCCTAGTCCTGCTTGGTGGATGTATTGAGTGTTCTTGAGCTCTTAAACTAGCTATGGGTGTTGTGTGGTTCGAAAGATCCGAATCCTTTTCCCGTATGCCATGGGCCTCCTTTTATAGGCGAAAGGGGCTACCACAGTGGCATACATGACGTGGAAAGCCTACAGTGCTACGAGCTTATCGCTCGTATTACAGGACAAGACGCATTTAATGCGTGGCTTAGGTGTCCCTTCACTTTATCGGGGACGGGAGCGAGGCCCGTCCCGTCCGTCGCCGCTCCTCCTTGCTTCTACACGCGCCCTGGCCAGCGATGCATGCGGTGCCATGTAGGCAGGCAAGCAGCTGAGGTGGCGCGGTGGTGTAGCCTCCACGAAGATCTGCATGCCGCCACGCAGGTGTGTGCTGAGTTGGCCTGGAAGCTGCATGTTGCCACGCAGGTGCCTGCCCAGCTGGTTGGGCTGGCAGCTGCATGCGAACGACGGCGGGGACTTGCTTGGTGCGGGCCTGGCAGCGGCCCTGCTGTCGCCTCTGGCAAGGGTCTTGCCGTGGCGCGCTGGCGTCCCCGGCAAGGATCTTGCCGGGGGTCTTGTGGGTTCCTTTGGTGAGAATCTTGGTGAGGATTGTTGCCTCTCAATCCCCATCTGATCTTGAGTATTCTTTGTCTTCACAAAGATCTGCATGCCTCCATGGAGGTGCCTCCCGAGCCCTGGCCCAACGTGGGTGTTGGCGTTGGAGACCGTGGGCTCGAGGGTGGCTCGCTCCGCTGGTGTGGGCGAGCTGCCCCGGCAAGGGGCTTGCCGGGGCTGCTGAGGCTGCCTCCGCAAGGGTCTTTCCGGGCAAACCTGCTTCGTCCATCAGATCTCTGTGGCCTTGGTCCTTGGTGTTGCCTTGTTTGTCTCGAGCCTTCAGCTTCCTTCCAACTTCCCTCCTTTGCCCTGCTATGTGCGGCCATGGCGCGTGGCTCCGACTGCCCATGCACAAGTAAAGGGGTCAAAAGGAGAGCCCCTACTTTTGTAGACCGACAGGAGCCCCCGGGCCTGGGCCATACATAAGCGCGACATGTTGTTGGGCCAGGCCCAGAACAATGTGCGGGCAGGCGGGGCAGATTTTACCGCGATAACGTTCCGTCCGCTGCGCTTCCCCACGACCTGCATTGAATGCGTGACGTGGGGGTCACGCGTGCGCGCGTGATCAAAGCACGCTGGCGTCATCTCGTGGTGGACAGTGAAGAGGCGGCTTGCATGTCTCTTTGAGACTACAGGGTCGCTGCTCATTTACTGCCCTCACTCAGGAACCGCCGCTCCACGCGTCCCACTGCGCCCATCTCTCGCTCCACGTTCGCTGCATGCATGATGTAGAGCGAATGACAGGCACGCGGGATACGGGAAGACGTGCGCGCGGGGGCTGATTCCCACACGCCTTCAATTGAGCGGGGAGGGCGGTCAACGGCCCTGCCCATTGTCACTTCAACGGACCTGATTGGCTGAGAGGGGCGGCCGAGCCTTGCTCCCATCCCTTTACAAAGAGGGGAGCGAGAGGAACGACGCCTCTCAATCTTTCGTCATCTGCTTCTCCCCATTCTTGCTTCCTCCTCCCTTCTGTCATGGCGAGGGGGCGTGGCGATGCTTCATCGGTGGCGGCGAGGGTCTCGGCTAGGCAATGCATCGCCCCTCCCCAAGAGCTCATAGCGGCGGAGCTGGCCGTTAGAGGGAGGGGGAGGGGGCGAGGCCGAGGTCGTCGCGGTGGCCGAGGGAGAGGAGGACGGGACGGTAGATCGGCTTCGCCTCTGCCAGCGGCCCCTCCCCCGGTGGAGGGCCACGTCGGGGACAACCCTTACGAGTTCTTCATCAGGCTGCATCAGCCGTCGCCTTCACCTTCCGACTCCATTTGCACGGGAGATGGAGCTGGATCCACCGCAGGTGTTGCGGTTGCATATGAGGGGTTGTGGGAACAGCGGCGTATGGGCCGACGTCGAGTTTCCTGCCCCTCATATCATGTACCTTCGCCGAGGGTGGAAAACTTTTGCCCGCATCCACAGCTTGACGGAGGGGCTCACTCTCCATTTCAAATTAATGGAGAGTGGCCTCCTCTCCGTCAAGATCTTCGGGCACTTTGGGACCCGCGTGAGGTGCTGCGTGGAGAGCTCTTCTGACGATGGAGATTCCTCCTCGAGCGAGAGTGGCGAGGAGGACAGCGGCAGCAAAGCTGCAGGGTTGCAGGCGGCGGGATGACGGGTCCGACTAAGCGTCGGGCACCGCTCCGGGCGGCACCGGCGACCCCATCATCCGTGTCACCGACTCCTTGAACTTCTCGGGGTCGTCTCCTTGGGCGGCTGGTGTTGGGAGGCTGCGAAAGAGGAAGAGGGCGGGTGGCAAGGCCGTCAAGTCGGAGTACGTGGGCACCAACGCCTTCATCGCGTATTGACGTCCTGCCGCCTCGTCTTCG
>NC_041381.1:191472788-191504977 GCF_002162155.2 Triticum dicoccoides
CCTTGGTGCTTTCTGCCGCTCGTAGCTTGCCTAGGCGCTTCTTTTGCCCTTTTTCGCTTCCTTGACCTGCCTCCTGGGGAGAGGGACAAGAAAGGGATTACGGGCACCTTATATCTTTTTAGTCTTGTAAGCCTTCGGGTCTTCGTTAAATTTAGAACTTGCAATCCCCTTGCTCCTGTTTTTCATTCCATATGAACTGTACCTGTACGGGATGTTTTTAATGAAAAAGGGATGTTTGCTGGGTTTTTCGTTCGTGGGCGAACCCCGCGACAAGGAGAGAATCCTTGTTATCATTTAAAAGTAAACGTTTTTCGCCCGGCAACAGGCCTTGCCGCCCCCCACTCTGCTCGACCTTTCTCATGCTCTTGGCGGAGGCAGGGATGTGGTGGGTTAGGCTCCTCATTCCATTTCCTTGCTGCCGCGACTACGACCAAAGCCGGACCCAGGAGATAATCCTTGGGTTCGGAAAAAGGGGAGCACGGTAGTCTAGAAATAAAATGAGGTTCCACATATCCCAGTCCATAACGAAACACATGATAGAGGACAAAAGACTTATCTAGGTTTGCAGCCCTCGGTGACATTGGCTTGCCGTGGTTGGATCCTTGTACTTGCATCCCTCGGTAACTTTGGCTTGCCGGGGTCAGGATGCCGGTCCGTTCCTTTCTTCCAAACAGCCCGGCGGAAACGCTTATGTGCCCTGCAAACCAAAGAGGACAGGAAAGAACAGAGAGACACGCACTCGACCTCTAAGCTAGGGGTTAGCCGCTGCTAAGCACTATCAACCCTAACCGAGGTGGAGACTTGACCTAGCATGCATGCTATAACTTAGGGCGCTAGTGCTTCGTTTATTTATGGTCAGGGTCTGCGCCTGGCTTTGTACAAAGGGTTACATGCCTTGCCGGCAAGGCTTGTACAAAAGGTGGCTTGCCGGGAGGCCCGACAGCTGCGCCTTATGGGTAAAACTTGCAAAGACGCTCGATGTTCCAGGAGTTGCTCACTGGAATGGCATCTTCGATCTCCAAGCAGACTGCGCCGGGCCTGGTGACTCGTGCTACCCGATAAGGGCCTTCCCACTTCAGTGTCAACTTGTTGGAATTCTTGGCCGACTGAACATGCCGAAGAACAAGGTCGCCTTCCTCAAAGCTCCGGGCATGAACCTTGCGGCTATGGTAGCGGCGCAAGGCTTGCTGGTAGCGTGCTGCTCTCGCAGCCGCCCGGAGACGATCTTCCTCAAGGAGCATTGCATCGTCTTGTCGCAATCGCTCTTGCTCAAGCTCATCATAAGCGAGCACTCGAGGTGACCCGTATATGAGTTCCGTGGGGAGAACTGCTTCTGCCCCGTAGACCGGGGCAAAGGGTGTCTGGCCGGTGGCTCGATTTGGCGTCGTTCTGATTGACCAAAGAACCGCCGGCAACTCGTCAATCCAGTGCCTTCCACTCTTGCGCAGCCTGTCAAAAGTCTTCGTTCTCAAGCCTCGCAGAACTTTAGCATTTGCTCTATCCACTTGGCCGTTGCTTCGTGGATGTGCCACGGAAGCAAAACAGACCTTGCTGCCGAGGCCCTCGATATATTGCATGAAGACATGGCTTGTGAACTGTGTGCCGTTGACGGTGATAATCCTGTTGGGTATCCCAAAACGGCAAACTGGTCCCTTGAAGAACTTGATGGCTGACTGCGCTGTCACCTTCCTCACTGCTTCCACTTCCGGCCACTTTGTGAACTTGTCGATTGGGACGTACAAGTACTCAAAGCCCCCGACGGCACAAGGGAAAGGTCCCAATATGTCGAGCCCCCAGACCGAGAAGGGCCAGGAGAGAGGGATGGTTTGAAGGGATTGAGATGGTTGATGAAGGTTCTTTGAATGGAACTGGCATGCTTCACACTTGGTTACTAGAGTCGTCGCATCCTGGAGGGTGGTGGGCCACAAGAAGCCTTGTCGGAAAGCCTTGCCGGCAAGGGCCCTCGACCCTATGTGGGAGGCACATATGCCTCCATGTATCTCTGCCAACAGCTCTAGTCCTTCCTCCCCGGAGATGAACTTCAATTTCACCCCATTCGGTCTTGTTCTGTACAACGCGTTGTCAACGAATTGGTACAGAGCAGACCGGCGGGCTACTCTTTCTACCTCTTCCTGCTCCTCAGGAAGCTCTACTTTTTGGAGGAATCGGACGGTGTGCTGCGCCCATGCCGGAGCCGGTGGCTCGACGGCAAGGACCAAAGGCATCTCTTCTGCCACAGGAGCGACCGTCTCTACGGCTGCGGCCTGAGGCCCTGCCGGAGTTGGTTGCCCCGCGATAGGATTGACATCCACGGCAACATCTACGCCAGCGGCTCGGGGGAGCTCGGTGGGGAAGTACTTGCCTGGGCCTAGCTTCCTCCGCTTGCCCTGCCCGATTGATGGTTCGACGGATGGTTGAGTTAACTGAAGCACAAAAGTACCTGGTTCCATAGGTAGCTTGAGGGCAGCGCGCTTTGACAAGTAGTCGGCAATGTCGTTTTCCATCCGAGGGACGTGCTCCGCCTGTATACTGTCAAAGCGCTCTTCTAGTTTCCTCACTTCATCCACGTAAGCTTCCATCAACGGGCTTTGGTAATCTTTGTTGATTTGCCTGACAATGAGCTGCGAGTCGCCCCTGGCGATGAGCTTTTTAACTCCGAGGCCCGCCGCGATCCTGAGACCGGCAAGCAAACCCTCGTACTCGGCGGTGTTGTTGGTTGACATCTCCCGAGGAAAGTGCATTTTGATGACATACTTGAGGTGCTCTCCGATGGGTGCGACAAGTAGTACACCGGCACCGGCGCCTTGCAGCGAGAAAGCCCCATCAAAGTACATGACCCAGTTGCGGCTCGTTTCCCTGTCGGGGAGAGTGGTCTCCTGTTCCTCTTCATCGGGCGTCGAGGTCCATTCTGCGACAAACTCCACCAAGACTCTGCTCTAAATCGTCGAGGTACTTTCGAATTTTAAACCGAAACTCGACAGATCCAGGGCCCATTCCACGATCCTCCCCGTTGCATCTGGATTATGTAGTATCCGCTGTAACGGGAGGCGGGTGACCACAGTGATCTCGTGTTCTTGGAAGTAATGACGCAGCTTCCTCGAGGCCATAAGGAGGCGGAAGAGCAGTTTTTGCACGCGTGAGTACCTCGACCTAGCCCCCCAGCAAGAGGGAGCTGACGAAGTAAACTGGGTGCTGCACCATTTTCTTCTTCTGCGTCACTTCACCCGGTCGCGTGGGCCCTGTCGTACTGACGTCGGCCTCTGCCGGGGACTCAATCTTGCCGGGACCGAGCCCTACTGGGGAGGGTTCTGGCTCGCCATCTGTTGACTCTGCTGCTGCCGTTGCTTCTTCATCGACCTCTCTTTGTGCCACTAGTGCAGCACTAACCACCCGATTTGTTGTCGCTAGATACAGCAGCAACGGTTCTTGTGGTTTGGGCGCAACCAATACTGGGGTAGAGGAAAGGTACTTCTTTAAATCTTGCAGCGCTGCCTCGGCCTCTGGGGTCCACTCCACTTTCCCCGTTTTCTTCAAGATCTTGAAAAAAGAAGGGAACGCTCCGCAGACTTGGAGATGAATCAACTCATGGCGGCAACACAACCAGTGAGCTGGCGCACGTCCTTGATCCGTTTGGGTGCCTCAATCTGCTCGATGGCCTTGATCTTATCTGGGTTTGCTTCAATCCCGCGTTGGGACACAGAGAACCCGAGAAGCTTGCCGGACGGAACACCAAAGACACACTTCTCAGGGTTCAATTTGAGGTTGATCTTGCACAGGTTTCCAAATGTTTCCTCCAGATCTTGCACAAGTGTTGCTTTGTCCTTGGTTTTGACCACTATGTCATCCATATAAACTTCCATATTTCTATGTAGCTGGGGCTCAAAACCAATTTGGACCGCTCTTGCAAAGGTTGAGCCAGCACTCTTCAACCCGAAAGGAATCCGTGAAAAGCAGTACATACCACATGGGGTGATGAATGTTGTCTTCTCCCCGTCTTCTTTCGTCATGAAGATCTGGTGGTACCCTGAGTAGGCGTCGAGGAATGATAAGAGGTCACACCCAGCCGCGGAGTCGACAATCTGGTCGATGCGCGGCAACGGGAAGGGATCCTTTGGACAAGCCTTATTGATGTCTGTGTAATCAATACACATCCTCCACTTTCCGTTTGCCTTGCGCACCACTACCGGGTTGGCCAACAATGTCGGATGGAGCACTCCCCTTACCAAACCTGCCGCTTCTAGTTTTCTGATCTCCTCCGTGATGAACTCCCGCCTTTCTAGAGCTTGCTTCCTGACCTTCTGCTTGACGGGCCGTGCACGAGGACAGATAGCAAGATGGTGCTCAATCACTTCCCTGGGAACGTCGGGGATGTCGGAGGCTTGCCATGCAAACACATCAACATTTGCCCGCAGGAAAGTGACGAGCTCACTTTCCTATTTGCTGTCGAGGGTGGAGCTTATGGTAAAAGCTCCCCCCGTGCCATGCTCCTTGACGGGCACCTTCTTGGTCTCTGGTGGTGCAGCTCTGGACTTCTTGCTCTTGCCGGTGGAACTCTCTGGCACGTCCTCAACGGGAGCGCAACACCCTGAAGAGGTGCGCTTGACGAAGTGGGTGCGAGGGGTCTCGCCGGTCTTCCTTCCTCCCGGGGCTCCATCGGCAGGAGCAGGTGCCTTGGCGGCAGCTGCTGCAACTGCTTCCCGGTAGAGTTGGTCGGTGCAAATCAATGCGTCTCTCTTGTCGGAGGGGATGGTGATGATGTTCATCGGCCCGGGCATCTTCAACATGTTGTAGGCGTAATGTGAAGCTGCCATAAACTTGGCTAGTGCCGGGCGGCTGAGGATCCCGTTGTAGGGCAAGGGGATCTCGGTTACATCAAAGACAATCCTCTCCGTCCTATGGTTCAGCTCGCCTCCGAACGTTACGGGCAGCGTAACCTTTCCTTTCGGCTGGCTCCTCCCCGGGTTGACCCCTTGGAACGTGCCCGTCTCCTCGAGGTCTCCATCAGGGATCTGCAGCCTCTTGACCACAACGGGCGAGATCAAGTTCAGACCGGCCCCGCCGTCAACTAGCATCTTCGTCACCTTGAGGTTGCGGATTGTTCGTGAGACAAACAATGGCAAGCACCCGACCGCAGTAGTGCGGTCTGGGTGGTCCTCGGTGTCGAAGATGATAGGCATGCTGGACCACCTCAGCGGCTTCCGTGCGTGGACTGATGGCTCCACCGCTGTGATCTCACGCGCCCACTGTTTGAGTTGGCGGTGGGATGTATGCAGGGAGGCGCCACCGTCGAAGCACATGGCTTCTGTGGCTTTCTGAAACTCGTGGTCGCCGGACTCATCGTCCTTGTCATGATTATCGTCTTCCCGCTTCTTGTCGCGGCCCCGGGCGGGCCTCTCCTGCTGACTGTCCTTGTCACGGCGGCCCCCTTGGCCGCCATGTTTCTTGCCGGATCCTTCGGCACCCTCTTGGCCTTTCTCCTTGTCCCGCCATTCATGCTTGGCTTTCTGCTTCTCAGCGAGCAGCTTCACTTGCTGGCAGTTCTGGAGATCATGGCCTTTGGTGCGGTGGATCTTGCAATATTGCTTGTTGGAGTCCCCTGGCTTATCGACAGCCGCCAAGGCCCGACAAGCGGCACACCCGGCAACCTCCTTGCCGGGGTCACTTGCCTTGGGTTTCTTGGTGGCGCCAGTGTCGTCGGACCCCTCGACGGCAAGCACGGTCTTGCCCCTGCGCTTTCTGTTACGGCGCCGGCTCTTCTTCGCCGGGGTGGCGGTATCATCCGTGGAGTCGGTTTCCACGCCGGCGTCTTTGCCGGGGTACTTCCTTCCCTCTTCAGCACGAGCGCACCGATCGGCCAGAACATAAAGCTCGGCCACATCCCTGACCTTGTTCATTGCCAGCTCCTCGCGCATCTTACGATTGCGCATATTCTGATGTAATGCACTGATTACGACGGCAGGATGAACGTCGGGGATGTTGTACTGCACTTGGTTGAACCTTTGGATGTACTTGCGCAAGTTTTCTCCTTCCTTCTGGGGATGATATGCAAATCACTCACCTGTCCATGAGCTTGGTGGCCTCCCGTAAAGGCGCCAACAAACTCATGACACAGATCCGCCCAAGAAGAAATGTAGTCCACTGGCAAGTGCATCAACCATGACATAACATTGGGCTTGAGTGCCAACAGGAAGTAAATGGCAAGCACCTTATCATCGCGGGCCCTAGCAGCTTGCATCGCGATGGTGTAGATGCTGAGGAACTCCGACGGGTGAGTCTTGCCATTGTACTTCTCGCCAACATTGGGCTTGAACGTGCGGTGGGAGGGCCACTGGAACTGCCGCAGCTCACGGGTGAAGGCCGGACAACCCACCTCGTAAGGTAGGCCACCGTAGCCTCCCGGTGCCGGGTGGTCCGTAGTGGGCCCTGCCTGCCTATCCGACTGGTGGCGCATGTCACGCCGACGCTCGATGGTGGTTCGAGCATCTTCATGAACTCGCTCCCGAAGAACATGGCGTTGGTCACGGTGGGTTCGCTGGTCGGACGACGCTATGGAGATATCATCACGAGCATCGTCGCAACGGACCGACACCCGCGGTGGCCGGGATGGAGGAGGGGAGTGCACCGTGGCCGCATCGCCTCCGGCCCGGCCTCCGCTAGCGTGCGGTGGCCCGACGGAGCGATGGCCTATGGGTCCTGGCGGTCGCAACTCATCGTTGTTGGCGATGCCGACGAGGCTCCGGACCACCGCACGCCAAAGATGTCGGTGGGAAACGACACCTATGGGATCACAAGAATCCCTACTATGGTTGCGGGGGGCGGGGTTGTGAGAAGAGCAGGATTAGTAATTGGCACAAGGATCGTTTACCCAGGTTCGGGCCGCGAGGATGCGTAAAACCCTAGTCCTGCTTGGTGGATGTATTGAGTGTTCTTGAGATCTTGAACTAGCTATGGGTGTTGTGTGGTTTGAAAGAGCCGAATCCTTTTCCCGTACGCCATGGGCCTCCTTTTATAGGCGAAAGGGGCTGCCACAGTGGCATACAGGCGGTGGAAAGCCTACAGTGCTACAAGCTTATTGCTCGTATTATAGGACAAGACGCATTTAATGCGTGGCTTAGGTGTCCCTTCACTTTATCAGGGACGGGAGCGAGTCCCGTCCCGTCGGTCGCCGCTCCTCCTTGCTTCGACACGCGCCCTGGCCAGCGATGCATGTGGTGCCATGTAGGCAGGCAAGCAACTGAGGTGGCGCGGTGGTGGAGCCTCCACAAAGATCTACATGCCGCCACACATGTGTATGTGCTGAGTTGGCCTGGAAGCTGCATGTTGCCACGCAGGTGCCTGCCTAACTGGTTGGGCTGGCAGCTGCATGCGAACATCGGCGGGGACTTGGTTGGTGCGGGCATGGCAGCGGCCCTGCTGTCGCCTCTGGCAAGGGTCTTGTCGGGTGGCCCGACAAGGGTCTTGCCGGGTGGCCCAGCAAGGGTCTTGCCGTTGCGCGTTGGCGTCCCCGGCAAGGATCTTGCCGGGGGTCTTGTGGGTTTCTTTGGTGAGAATCTTGGTGAGGATTGTTGCCTCTCAATCCCCATCTGATCTTGAGTATTCTTTGTCTTCACAAAGATCTGCATGCCTCCATGGAGGTGCCTCCTGAGCCCTGGCCCCATGTGGGTGTTGGCGTTGGAGACCGTGGGCTCGAGGGTAGCTCGCTCCGCTGATGTGGGCGAGCTGCCCCAGCAAGGGGCCTGCCGGGGCTGCTGAGACTGCCCCGGCAAGGGTCTTTCCGGGGAAACCTGCTTCGTCCATCCGATCTCTGTGGCCTTGGTCCTTGGTGTTGCCTTGTTTGTCTCGAGCCTTCAGCTTCCTTCCGGCTTCCCCCCTTTGCCCTACTATGTGCGGCCATGGCGCGTGGCTCTGACTGCCCGTGCACAAGTAAAGTGGTCAAAAGGAGAGCCCCTACTTTTGTACAATGACACTCGGGCATAAGTGGCACCCAACGGGGTTTTTGAAAAGTCTTTTGAAAAATACTTTGTTCTCATCACCATGCATATACGCGACTCATTTGCGTAGCCACTACTTTAGCATCTATCTACTCCCACCCGCATAACCCTCATAGGAAGGTAGGGCCATGCACAATGCAAGTATCAATAAGAAAGTAACGGAGGCGGCCAACCAAAGTGGTCACAACCTTAACACGATCCTGATACATTGATAATAAAGGTGCTATATGACATGCTTAAAAGGGGGTTTCTTAAACATGGTCAAAGGGCTGCTTGCCTTGGTTGGCTTGGTATTCAAAGTCTTCAAATCCTCATTCTTCTTCTCCAACTACTTCATCAAATACGGGATTTATTCGTCACAAAAGAAACAATGGAAAAATAAGGTAATAGTAAAACAGAAAAACCAAAGTGCTCAGAAAAATGTCAATTTATTTTTGTTAAATTCTAGGGAGAAAACTAAGAAGGAGAAAATTCCTAGTTTTGGATTTGGAGTTAAGGAATAGTAGAAATTGATTTTCATAGGGGAATATAAATGCTCAAATTTGAATTTGAATTTGAACAATACAGAAAAGTGTGATAGATTTGAGTGAAAGTTACACCATTAGATAGGTGGGATCATTATAAGATTTTAGGAGTTGGAATTATTGCATTTGGATAATTATTTTATCGTGTGGAATTTTTAGAAAGTTGACAGAAAAAGAAAAAAGAAAGAGGGCACTGTGCCTCTAGGCCGGGAAGGCCACAACGCAGCAGGCCCAGAAGGAAATCGGCCCGGGCGAGCCAGAGCGGCACGCGCGCGCCAGGTTTAAACCTGACGGGTGGGCCCCGACTTCAGTGAGAGAGAGGAAGGCGAGGGATAGGTGAGGATGACAGGCAAGGCCTGCCTGCCATCTCTGACCTCGCGACCAGAGGGCCAACGAGCTCACCGACGATGTTTCCGGGCACGGCGGGACGAGCTGATGGCACGAGTGGCTTCCTCGTCATATTGCCGTTCGGGTGGTGCTGGAGGGGGTCGCCGGGGTGACCTGGTTCATCGGTGATGAGGAGGCAGGGCGGCGGCGCGTCGGGAGGTGGTCGCTCCGGCCGGTTCCGGCTGCAAACGAAGGGGAAAAAGACAGGGAAAGGATCAGTGGGATGAGGTGGTTCCAAATAGAGGCGGAGGAGCGGCAGAGGAAGTCTGTACCTCGCGAACTCCGGCGAGCTGAAGCAGCGGAGCTCGAGCTCGATCTTGAGCTCGGGTGCTCCTGGAGAAGCACTGGGGGTGCAGGGGGGTGGTTTGGTTGTACAAAGGGCGAGCGATGAGGAGAGGAGGGCATGGGGAGGCCTTTAAATAGGCGGGCACTGGCTCACCATGGACCCGTGCGCCGGCAAGGTCGTTGTCGTCGCTAGGGGTCACGCGGGCTCGTGCGTGCTTGTCTGGGGCATTTGTAGAGATGGTTTAGAACCAGGGGAAGGAAGAGAGAGAGAGAGAGAGAGAGAGAGAGAGAGAGAGAGAGAGAGAGCGGTGGAGTGCCAGGGCATCATGCGTGTGAGCTCTTCCATTGGAGCTCTCGGGCGGCCGGTGCGCGTGCGAGCAGGGGCAGGAGGAGGGAGAAGGAGGAGGGGCCTGACTAGCTGCCATGCTACGGACGCTGAGGCGCATCATTGGGTGCGTTGGGGAGGCGCGAGGTGGCTGGAGGTGGTTGGTAGGGGGCGGCTATAGTGCGGGAGCGCACTGTAGCATGCTCCATAGCATGTGTGTGGCCGGCATGGCCATTTTTTTGGCAAAGTGGGCACGACCAAGTGTGTTTGGTAGCTCTAGGGGGAGTAAAGAATGTGGGGAAAGCCTTGGATGCCATGGATGGCCACTGGAGTGAGGAGGGAGGTGAGAAAGAGAGAGAAAGCTCCTGACCAGGGAGGTAAATGGGGTGTTTTACCCCTCAATCATTGAGCAATGGCCAGGGGAGAGTTACTGGAGCTAGAAGATGACTAGGAGGGGCTGTGGTAAAATTTTGAGCCCATGGAGATTAGTGGAAGAGATCAAAGTGATGCTTTTGGAAAATTGGTAGAAGGTGTTTGATGTTGGTTTGGGCAAGTAGATGAAGTCCGCTTGGCATGAGCCTTGACAGGGTCAAATGGCATGAAGAAATAAGGTGTTCCACAAAGTTTGAGTCCATTTGGGTAAAGTTGCCAATGCAACTTTTGTACACCCTAGAAATCAATGGAGATATTGTTGGCATGCCTATCGTATCAGTTAAAATAGGAGATCATTGCTATCATGGTTTATGTGATTTGGGTGCTAGTGTAAGTTCTATTCCTTTTACCTTATACCAAAAAATTATAAATGATATATCACCCACTGAAATAGAAGACATTTATGTTACTATTAAACTGGCTAATAGAGACACCATCACACCACCTGGGATAGTTAGAGATGTTGAAGTCTTGTGTGGGAAAATAAAGTACCCTACTGATTTTCTAGTCCTTGGTTCCCCACAAGATGACTTTTGTCCCATTATCTTTGGTAGACCTTTCTTGAACACTATCAACGCTAAGATAGATTGTGAGAAATAAACGGTCAGTGTTAATTTTGGTGATGTGTCTCATGAGTTTAATTTCTCTAAGTTTAGTAGACAATCTAATAATATAGAATCACCTAGTAAATATGAAATAATTGGTCTTTCTTCCATTGCACTACCTCCTACTGATCCCCTAGAATAATATTTGCTTGACCATGAAAATGGTATGCACTTACTTGAAAGAAATGAAATAGATAAAATTTCTTTGAACAACCACCTCTCCTTAAAGACAATTTGCCTATTGAAACCCTAGGAGGTTCTCCACCTAAAGGTGATCCTGTTTTTGAATTAAATCAATTGCCCAACACTTCGAAATATGCTTATCTTGATGAGAAAAAGATATATCATGTTATTATTAGTGCTAACCTTTCAGAACATGAAGAAGAAAGATTGTTAAAAATTCTAAGGAAGCACCATGCATCTATTGGATATACTCTTGATGATCTTAAGGGCATTAGTCCCACTCTCTGTCAGCACAAAATTAGTATGGAGCCTGATGCTAAACCCATTGTCGATCACCAACGACGGTTGAATCCTAAAATGAAGGAAGTGGTAAGAACTGAAATACTAAAGCTTTTGGAAGCAGGTATAGTCTATCCCATAGCTGATAGTAGATGGGTAAGCCATGTTCATTTTGTCCCTGAGAAGGGAGGTATTACTGTTGTTCCTAATGATAAAAATGAACTTATCCCACAATGAATTATTACTGGCTATAGAATGGTGATTGATTTTAGAAAATTAAATAAAGCTATTAGAAAAGATCATTACCCATTGCCTTCCATTGATAAAATGCTAGAAAGATTGTCTATGCACACAACTTCTGTTTTCTTGATGGATATTCTAGTTTTTCTCAGATACCTGTTTTACAACATGATCAAGAGAAAACCACTTTTACTTGCCCTTTTGGAACCTATGCTTATAGATGTATCCCTTTTGGATTATGCAATGCACCTGCTACCTTTCAAAGATATATGACTGCTATATTCTCTAATTTTTTTGAAGGATTGTTGAGGTTTTCATGGATGATTTTTTCGTTTACAGAACTTCGTTTGATGATTGCTTAAGCAACCTTGATCGAGTTTTGTAGAGATGTGAACAAACTAATTTTGTCTTGAATTGGGAGAAGTGCCAATTTATGGTTAATGAAGGTATTGTTTGGGGCCATAAACTTTCTGAATAAGGTATATAGGTGGATAAAGCTAAAATTGATGCAATCGAGAAAATGCCATGTCCTAAGGACATTAACGGTATTTGTAGTTTCCTTGGTCATGCTGGTTTCTATAGGAGGTTTGTTAGGGCATATCTCTCTCTAAGTGGTTTTGGTGTTTGATGACAATGCGTTTGTGGACTAATTGTGTGCATTGAGCATTTCAAATATTCCTTCATATGGCATGAGATGATTTCTTACCCTTAGTGGTTAAAGAGAAGATGATGTTTTTCCTTTGTTTCATTTTCGATGGACTTGAGTCGTAGGATATACCGTACTTCCAAGAGGGTCTCTGTATAGGAAAGGTTTTGGTGGAATCATCACGTACACATCCTCTTTGCACCCTAGATCCTTTCCGCTTCGTTGGAGTGTCCTCTGTTGTGTTGAGACTGGCTCAAGATGAAGCCAACGGTAGTACCCCCTGTATATGTGTCAGGGAACGTAGCATGCAATTTCAAAAAAATTCCTACGCTCATGCAAAATCTATCTAGGAGATGCATAGCAATGGGGAGGGGGGGAGTGTGTCTACATACCCTCATAGACCGTAAATGGAAGCGTTTGACAACGCGGTTGATGTAGTGAACTTCTTCTAGCTCCGACCGATTGAGTACCGAACATACGACACCTCCGTGTTCTGCACACGTTCAGCTCGGTGACGTCCCTCGCCTTCTTGATGTTGTTGTGTTGTGCTATGGTGCCCCCATCACATATATATAGGTTGGAGGGAGAGGGCAGGCAGCCATGGGGCGCCCCAAGTAGGATTCGAATCCTACTTGGGGTTTTTCCAAGTGTAGCCCCTCTTCCATAAATTGCTAGAGGGGGAAGGAAAGGGGGAAGAAGGAAGTAGTACTTTCCACTTTTCCTTTTTCCCTTCCCTTCTTTCCTTTTCCTCTTTGGTCGGACCATATGGGCGGTGCACCAGACCCTTGTGGCTGGTGCATTTCCCCTCTTGGCCCAAAAGGCCCATATCTTTTGCCGGGGATGCCCGGAACCCCTTCCGGTGACCCGATATGTACCAGGTACTCTCCGGAACACTTCCGGTGTCCGAATACTATCATCCTATATATCAATCTTTACCTCTCGACCATTTCAAGACTCCTCGTCATGTCTATGATCTCATTTGGGACTCCTAACAACATTCGATCACCAAATCACGTAACTCATATAATACTATATCGTCATCAAACGTTAAGCGTACGGACCCTACGGGTTCGAGAACTATGTAGACATGACCGAGACATCTCTTCGGGCAATAACCAATAGCGGAACCTAGATGCTCATATTGGATCCTACATATTCTACGAAGATCTTTATCGGTCGTACCGTTATGAGAACATACGTAATTCCCTTTGTCTATCTGCCCGAGATTCGATCGTTGGTATCTTCATACCTAGTTCAATCTCGTTACCGGCAAGTCTCTTTACTCATTCTGTAATACATCATCCTGCAACTAACTCATTAGTCACTTTGCTTGCAAGGCTTCTTATGATGTGTATTACCGAGAGGGCCCAGAGTAAACTCTCCGATACTCGGAGTGATAAATCCTAATATCGATCTATGCCAACCCAAAAAACACCTTCGAAGATACCTGTAGAGCATCTTTATAATCACCCAGTTACGCTGTGACGTTTGATAACACACAAGGCATTCCTCCAGTATCCGGGAGTTGCATAATCTCATAGTCGAAGGAATATGTATTTGACATGAAGAAAGCAATAGCAATAAAACTGAACGATCATGATGCTAAGCAAACGGATGGGTCTTGTCCATCACATCATTCTCCTAATGATGTGATCCCGTTCATCAAATGACAACACATATCTATGGTTAGGAAACTTGACTATCTTTGATTAACGAGCTAGTCTAGTAGAGGCTTACTAGGGACACTGTGTTTTGTCTATGTATCCACACATGTATCAAGTTTCCGGTTAATACAATTCTAGCATGAATAATAAAAATTTATCATGAAATAATAAAATATAAAATAACAACTTTATTATTGCCTCTAGGGCATATTTCTTCCAGTCTCCCACTTGCACTAGAGTCAATAATCTACTTTACATCACCATGTGATTTAACATCCATAGTTCACATCGCCATGTGACCAACACCCAAAGAGTTTACTAGAGTCAATAATCTAGTTCAAATCGACATGTGATTATCACCCAAAGAGTACTAAGGTGTGACCATGCTTTTCTTGTGAGAGAGGTTTAGTCAACGGGTCTGTCATATTCAGATGCGTATGTATTTTGCAAATTTATATGTCTACGATGCTCTGCATGGAGCTACTCTAGCTAATTGCTCCCACTTTGAACATGTATCCAAATCGAGACTTAGAGTCATCTGAATCGATATCAAAGCTTGCATCGACGTAACTCTTTACGACGAACTCTTTACCACCTTCATAACCGAGAAACATTTCCTTAGTCCTCTTGAAGGTAGCTAAGGATAATTTTGACTGCTGTCTAGTGATCTACTCCTGGATCACTATTGTACCCCCTTGCCAAACTCATGGCAAGGTACATAACAGGTTTGGTACACATCATGACATACTTTATAGAACCTATGGCTGATGCATAGGGAATGACTTTCATTCTCTGTTTATCTTTTGCCGTGGTCGGTTTTGAGTTTTTACTCAACTTCACACCTTACAATACAGACAAGAACTCCTTCTTTGACTGATCCATTTTTGAACTCCTTCAAAATCTTGTCAAGGTATGTACTCATTGAAAGTATTATCAAGCGTCTTGATCTATATCTATAGATCTTGATGCCCAATATGTAAGCAACTTCACCGAGGTCTTTCATTGAAAAATTCTTATTCAAGTATCATTTTATGCTATCCAGAAATTCTATATCATTTCCAATCAACAACATGTCATCCACATATAATATCAGAAATGCTACGGAGCTGCCACTCACTTTCTTGTAAATACATGCTTCACTGTAAGTCTGTATAAAACCATATGCTTTGATCACCTCATCAAAGTGTATATTCCAACTCCGAGATGCTTGCACCAGTCCATAGATGGATCACTGGAGCTTGCACACCTTGTTAGCACCTTTAGGATCGACAAAACCTTCTGGTTGCACCATATACAACTCTTCTTAGAGATATCCATTTATGGAATGCAGTTTTGACATCTATTTGCCAGATTTCATAAAATGTGGCAACTGCTAACATGATTCAGATGGACTTAAGCATCACTACGGTTGAGAAAGCCTCATCATAGTCAACTCCTTGAACTTGTTGAAAACCTTTTGCGACAAGTCGATCTTTGTAGACAGTAACATTACCATCAGTGTCAGTATTCTTCTTGAAGATCCTTTATTCTCTATAGATTGCCGATCATCGGGCAAGTACACCAAAGTCCGCACTTTGTTCTCATACATGGATCCTATCTCAGATTTCATGGCCTCAATCTGGGCTCATCATAGTTGCTTCATAGTTTGTAGGTTCACCATGGTCTAGTAACATGACTTCTAGAACAGGATTACCGTGCCACTCTGGTGTCGATCGTGTTCTGATTGACCTACGAGGTTCGGTAGTAACATGATCTAAAGTTTCATGATCGTCATCATTAGCTTCCTCTCTAGTTGGTGTAGGAATCATGGGAACGGCTTTCTTTGATGAGCTACTTTCCAAATTGAGAGAAGGTACAATTACCTCATCAAGTTCTACTTTCCTCCCACTCACTTCTTTCGAGATAAACTCCTTATCTAGAAAGGTTCCATTCTTGGCAACAAAGATCTTGCCTTCGGATTTATGGTAGAAGGTGTACCCAATTGTTTCCTTAGGGTATCCTATGAAGACGCACTTCTTAGATTTGGGTTCAAGCTTATTAGGCTGAAGCCTTTTGACATAAGTGTCGCAACCCCAAACTTTAAGAAACATCAACTTAGGTTTATTGCCAAAGCACAGTTCATATGGTGTCCTCTCAACGGATTTAGACGGTGCCCTATTTAACATGAAAGCAGATGTCTCTGATGCATAACCCAAAAATGATAGTGGTAAATCGGTAAGAGATATCATAGGTCGCACCATGTCTAATAAAGTATGGTTACAACGTCCGGACACACCATAATTACGTTATGGTGTTCCAGGTGGCGTGAGTTGTGAAACTATTCCACATTGTTTCAAATGAATGCCAAACTCATAACTCAAATATTTGCCTCCGTGATCAGATCGTAGAAACTTTATTTTCTTGTTATGATGATTCTCCACTCCTCTCTGAAATTCTTTGAACTATTCAAATGTTTTAGACTTGTGTTTCATTAAGTAGATATACCCATATCTACTCAAATCATCTATGATGGTTAGAAAATAACGATACCTGCCGCGTGCCTCAACACTCATCAGACTGCATACATCGGTATGTATTATTTCCAATAAGTCATTGGCTTGCTCCATTGTTCCGGAGAACGGAGTTTTAGTCATCTTTCCCATGAGGCATGAGTTGCAAGTATCAAATGATTCATAATAAAGTGATTCCAAAAGTCCATCTGCATGGAGTTTCTTCATGCGCTTTACACCAATATGACCTAAATGGCAGTGCCACAAGTATGTTGCACTATCATTATCAACTTTGCATCTTTTGACATCAATATTATTAATATGTGTATCACTATGATCAAGATTCAATAAACCATTCACATTGGGTGTATGACCATAGAAGGTTTTATTCATGTAAACAGAATAACAATTATTCTTTAACTTAAATAAATAACCGTATTGCAATAAACATGATCTAATCATATTCAAGCTCAACGCAAACACCAAATAACATTTATCTAGGTTCAACACTTATCCCGAAGGTAGAAGGAGTGTGCGATGGTGATCATATCAACCTTGGAATCATTTCCAACACACATTGTCACCTTGCTTTTAAGTAGTCTCTGCAACTCCTGTTTCGAGTTACTAATCTTAGCAACTGAACCGGTATCAAATACCTAGGGGTTACTACGAACACTAGTAAAATACACATCAATAACATGTATATCAAATATACCTTTGTTCACTTTGCCATCCTTCTTAACCGCCAAGTATTGGGCAGTTCCACTTCATGTGACCATTTCCTTTGCAGTAGAAGCACTTAGTTTCAGACTTAGGTCTAGCTTTGGGCTTCTTCATTCAAGGGAGTGGCAACTTGATTTTCATTCTTCTTGAAGTTCCCTTTCTTTTCCTTTGCCCTTTTCTTGAAACTAGTGGTCTTGTTAACCATCAACACTTGATGCTCTTTCTTGATTTCTACCATCGCAGATTTCAGCATTGCGAAGAGCTCGGGAGTCATTTTTGTCATCCCTTGCATATTATTGTTCATCACATAGTTCTAGTAGCTTGGTGATAGTGACTAGAGAACTTTGTTAATCACTATCTTATCTGGAAGATTAACTCCCACTTGATTCAAGCGATTATAGTACCCAGACATTCTGAGTACATGCTCACTGGTTGAGCTAGTCTCCTCCATCTTGTAGGCAAAGTACTTGTCAGAGGTCTCATACCTCTTGACACAGGCATGAGTCTGAATTACCAATTTCAGCTCTTAGAACATCTCATATGCTCTGTGTCGTTCAAAACATTTTGAAGTTCCGGTTCTAAGCCATAAAGCATGGCACACTAAACTATTAAGTAGTCATCATATCGAGCTTGCCAAACATTCATAACATCTGCATCTGCTCCTGCAATAGGTTTGTCACCTAGCGGTGCAGCAAGGACATAATTCTTCTATCCAGCAATGAGGATAATCCTCATATTACAGACCCAGTCTGCATCATTGTTACTATCATCTTTCAACTTATTTTTCTCTAGGAACATATCAAAAATAAATAGGGAGCTACATCGCGAGCTATATTGATCTACAACATAATTTGCAAATACTATCATGACTAAGTTCATGATAAATTAAGTTCAATTAATCAAATTACTTAAGAACTCCCACTTAGATAGACATCCCTCAAGTCATATAAATGATATGTGATCCAAATCAACTAACCCATGTCCGATCATCACGTGAGATGGGGTAGTCATCAATGGTGAACATCTCTATGTTGATCATATCTACTATATGATTCACATTTGACCTTTTGGTCTCCAGTGTTCAGAGGCCATGTCTATACATGCTAGGGTTGTCAAGTTTAACCCGAGTATTGTGCATGTCCAAAAAATGTCTTGCGCCCGCTTTATGTGAACGTAGAGCCTATCACACCCGATCATCACACGGTGTCTCAGTACGATGAACTATCGTAATGATGCATACTCAGGGAGAACAGTTATACCTTGAAATTTAGTTAAGGTGTCATCTTATAATGCTACCGTCGTACTAAGCAAAATAAGCTGCATAAAAGATAAACATCACATGTAATCAAAATATGTGACATGACATGGCCATCATCATCTTGTGCTTTTGATATCCATCTCCAAAGCAACATCATGATCTCCATCGTCACCGGCTCGATACCTTGATCTCTATCTTTGTGTCGTGGTCGTCTCACCAACTATTTCTTCTACAACTATCACTAATGCATAGTGATAAAGTAAAGCAATTACATGGTGTTTGCATTTCGTACAATAAAGGGACAACCATAAGGCTCCTACCGGTTGCCGATAACTTATGCAAAACATGATCATCTCATATAATAACGTATATCACATCATGTCTTGACCATATCACATCACAACATTCCCTGCAAAAACAAGTTAGACGTCCTCTACTTTGTTGTTGCAAGTTTTACGTGGCTGCTATATGGGCTTCTAGCAAGAACCGTTCTTACCTACGACACAAAAACCACAATGGTGATTTATCAAGTTTGTTATTTTAACCTTCAACAAGGACCGACCATAGTCATATTTGATTCAACTAAAGTAGGAGAAACATACACCCGCCAGCCACCTTAATGCAAAACTAGTTGCATGTCTGTCGGTGGAACCGGTCTCATGAACGTGGTCATGTAAGGTTGGTCCGGGCCGCTTCATCCAACAATACAGCCGAATCAAAATAAGACATTGGTGGTAAGCAGTATGACGATCACTGCCCACAACTCTTTGTGTTCTACTCGTGCATATTATCTACGCATAGACCTGGCTCGGATCCCACTATTGGGGAACGTCGCATCCAATTTCAAAAAATTTCCTACGCTCACGCAAGATCTATCTAGGAGATGCATAGGAAAAAGGGGGAGAGTGTGTGTCTATGTACCCTCATAGACCATAAGCAGAAGCGTTTGACAACGCGGTTGGTGTAGTCGAACTTCTTCTAGCTCCGACTAATCAAGTACCGAACGTACGACACCTCCGAGTTCTGCACACGTTCAGCTCGATGAAGTCCCTCGCCTTCTTGATCCAACAAGGTGTCGAGGTAGTAGATGAGTTCCGCCAGCATGACGACGTGGTGGCGGTGATGGGGAAGGGATCCATGCAAGGCTTCTCCTAAGCACCGTGAGAATATGATCGGGGGTGTAAAGTATGGAGGGGGGCACTGCACACGGCAAACAATTGATGTTCTTGTGTTGTGCTAGGTCCCCTCCCTCACATATATTGGTTGAGTGAGAGGGGAGGCAGCCATGGGGCGCCCCAAGTAGGATCAGAATCCAACTTGGAGTTTTCCCAAGTGGCGCCCCTTCCATAAATTGCCGGAGGGGGAAGGAAAGGGGGAAGAAGGAAGTAGTACTTCCTACCTTTTCTTTTTCCCTTCCCTTTCCTCTTTGGCCACCAACCCCTTGTGGCTGGTGGGTTTCCCCTCTTGGCCAAAAAGGCCCATATCTTTTGCCGGGGGTGCCCGAAATCCCTTCCGGTGACCCGATATGTACCCGGTACCCTCCAGAACACTTTTGGTGTCCGGATACTATCGTACTATATATATCAGTCTTTACCTCTCGACCATTTCGGGACTCCTCGTCATGTCCATAATCTCATTCGGGACTCCGAACAACATTCAATCACCAAATTACATAACTCATATAATACTATATCATCATGGAACGTTAAGCGTGCGGACCCTACGGGTTCGAGAACTATGTAGACATGACCGAGACATCTCTCCGTTCAATAACCAATAGCGAAACCCCGATGCTCATATTGGCTCCTACATATTCTACGAAGATCTTTATCGGTCGAACTGTTATGACATCATACGTAATTCTCTTTGTCTATCGGTAAATTACTTGCTCGAGATTCGATCGTCAGTATCTTCATACCTAGTTCAATCTCGTTACCGACAAGTCTCTTTACTCATTCAATAATACATCATCCTGTAACTAACTCATTAGTCACTTTGCTTGCAAGGCTTCTGATGATGTGTATTACCAAGAGGGCCTGGAGATACCTCTCTGAGACTTGGAGTGACAAATCCGAATCTCGATCTATGCCAACCCAACAAACACCTTCGGAGATACCTATAGAGCATCTTTATAATCACCCAGGTATGTTTTGACGTTTGATAGAACACAAGGCATTCCTCCGGTATCCGGGAGTTGCATAATCTCATACTCGAAGGAATATGTATTTGACATGAAGAAAACAATAGCAATAAAACTGAAAAATCATGATGCTAGGCTAATGGATGGGTCTTGTCCATCGCATCTTTCTCCTAATGATGTGATCCCATTCATCAAATGACAACACATGTCTATGGCTAGGAAACTAAACCATCTTTGATTAAAGAGCTAGTCTAGTAGAGGCTTACTAGGGACACGGCGTTTTGTCTATGTATCCACACATGTATCAAGTTTCCGCTTAATACAATTCTAGCATGAATAATAAACATTTATTATGAAATAAGGAAATACAACTCTAGGGCATATTTCCTTCAATAGGTAGGCGGTAGCACCGCTCCAGTACCGCTGTACTACCGCCTTGATTCGGGTCTCGAGATTCTCGTGTCGGGTTCAGCGGTAATCCAGCAGTGGTCCTCTGGTATACTACCGCTGCCCCCATTTAGACCAATGGACTAGCGGCAGTAGCATCGGTAGTAGGAGCGGTAGTACCGCCCCTACCACCGCTGCTAGTACCAATCGTGGTTTTCCTCTTCTGTCTCTCCCCTTGTGCTCTTGTAAGTTGCTGATCGCAGTCCGAGCGGCTGTACCGCTGCGAGCAGGTTTGAGCGGCAGTTGATACGTACATTTTGCATCATGCTTTTATATTGATATCTATCTCATTATGGGCTATTATTGCACATTATGGTACAATACGTATGCCTTTTCTCTTTTATTTTACAAGGTTTACATGAAGAGGGAGAACGCCGATAGCTGGAATTCTGGACTAGAAAAGGAGCAAATATTAGAGACCTATTATGTACAACTCCAAAAGTCCCGAAACTTCACGGAGAGTCATTATGGAATTAATAAAAAATATTGGGCGAAGAAAGCACCAGAGGGGGGCCACCTGCCATCCACAAGGGTGGAGGGTGCGCCCCCCCTGCCGTGTGGGCCACCTCGCAGGACCTTGATGCCCATCTTATGCTATATGGTGTGTTTTTACCTAGAATTTTTTTAGAAAGAAGCTTTTGGGACGAAGTGTTGCTGTTTCAAGGCGGAAACTGGGCAGAACCAATGTAGGGCTCCGGCAGAGCTGTTCTGTCGGGGAAACATCCCTCCGGGAGGGGGAAAGCGAAGCCATCGTCATCACCAACAATCCTCTCATCGAGAGGGGGTCAAGCTCCAGAAACATCTTCACCAACACCATCTCCTCTCCAAACCCTAGTTCATCTCTTGTATCCGATCTTTGTCTCAAAACCTCAAATTGGTACCTGTGGGTTGCTAGTAGTGTTGATTACTCCTTGTAGTTGATGCTAGTTGGTTTATTCGGTGGAAGATCATATGTTCAGATCCTTAATGATAATTAATACTCCTCTGATTATGAACATGAATATGCTTTGTGAGTAGTTATGTTTGTTCCTGAGGACATGGGAGAAGTCTTGTTATAAGTAATCATGTGAATTTGGTATTCGTTTGATATTTTGATGAGATGTATGTTGTCTTTCCTCTAGTGGTGTTATGTGAACATCGACTAAATGACACTTTACCATGATTTGGGCCTAGGGGAAGGAATTGGGAAGTAATAAGTAGATGATGGGTTGCTAGAGTGACAGAAGCTTAAACCCTAGTTTATGCATTGCTTCGTAAGGGGGTGATTTGGATCCATATGTTTCATGCTATGGTTAGATTTATCTTAATTATTCTTTCGTAGTTGCGGATGCTTGCGAGAGGGGTTAATCATAAGTGGGAGGCTTGTCCAAGGAAAGACAACACCCAAGCACCGGTCCACCCACATATCAAATTATCAAAGTAGCGAACGCGAACCATATGAGCATGATGAAAACTAGTTTGACAGTAATTCCCATGTGTCCTCAGGAGCGATTTGCTTTATATAAGAGTTCGTGCAGGCTTGTCCTTTGCTACAAAAAGGATTGGGCCACCTTGCTGCACCTTGTTTACTTTTGTTACTTGTTACCCGTTATTAATTATCTTATCACAAAACTATCTGTTACCGATAATTTCAGTGCTTGTAGAGAATACCTTGCTGAAAACCGCTTGTCATTTCCTTTTGCTCCTCGTTGGGTTCGACACTCTTACTTTTCGAAAGGACTACGATAGATCCCCTATACTTGTGGGTCATCAAGACTCTTTTCTGGTGCCGTTGCCGAGGAGTGAAGCGCCTTTGGTGAGTGGAATTTGGTAAGGAAACTTTTATATAGTGTAGAAATTTACTGTCACTTGTTACTATGAAAAATAATCCTTTGAGGGGCTTGTTCGGGGTATCTTCACCTCGACAGGAAGAGCAAATAGTTTCTCCTCAACCTACTGCACCTACTGAAAATATTTATTATGAAATTCCTTCGGGTATGATAGAGAAACTGCTAGCTAATCCTTATGCAGGAGATGGAACATTACATCCTGATATGCACCAAATCTATGTGGATGAAGTTTGTGGATTATTTAAGCTTGCAGGTTTGCCCGAGGATGAAGTCAATAAGAAGGTATTCCCTTTATCTTTGAAGGAGAAGGCATTAACATGGTATAGGCTATGTGATGATATTTGATCATGGAACTACAACTGATTGAAATTGGAATTTCATCAGAAGTTTTATCCTATGCATCTGGTTCGTCGTGATCGGAATTATATATATAATTTTTGGCCTCGTGAAGGAGAAAGTATCGATCAAGCTTGGGGGAGGCTTAAGTCAATAATATATTCATGCCCCAATCATGAGCTCTCAAGAGAAATTATTATTCAAAATTTTTATGCTCAGCTTTCTCATAATGATCGATCCATGCTCGATACTTCTTGTACTAGTTCTTTTATGAAGGATATTGAATTCAAATGGGATTTATTGGAAAGAATTAAACGCAACTCTGAAGATTGGGAACTTGATGAAGGTAAGGAGTCAGGTATAAACCTTAAGTTTGATTGTGTTAAATCTTTTATGGATACTGATGCTTTTCATGATTTTAGCACTAAATATGGACTTGACTCTGAGATAGTAGCTTCTTTCTGTGAATCTTTTGCTACTCAAGTTGATCTCCCTAAGGAGAAGTGGTTTAAATTTCATCCTCCCATTGAACTGAAAGTAGTAGAACCTATTAAAGTTCAAGAAGAAACTATTACTTATAATGTTGATCCTATTGTCCCTACTGCTTATATTGAGAACCCACCTTTTCCTGGTAGAATAAAGGATCATGCTAAAGCTTCAATTGTGGTTCGTAAGTGCTACACTAGTACACCCCCTGAGCAAATTAAAGTTGAACCTAGTATTGCTATGGTTAAAGATCTCTCGGTCAATAATATTGATGGGCATGCTATTTATTTCCGTGATGAAGCTGCTAGGATTGTTAAACCCGATACTAAAGATAAACATAGACCTGTTGTTGGCATGCCTATAGTTTCTTTAAAATAGGAGATCATTGTTAGCATGGCTTATGTGATGTGGGTGCTAGTGTGAGTGCGATACCCTATTGTGACGCCCGGATAATTAAGCTATAGTGAAACTCTGTTAAGGATGCCACGTTACCATGATTACTGATGCTAATGTCGCGTTAGTTCAAAACGATTCAAATTCAAATTTGAATTATTAACAAACATCAAAAGTTTTCAAGCATTAAAACTAAAATGTTTGGAATGTGACATAAGTACATATACTAAATTAGGTACAACTTTGGTATTTTACTAAAACTAAAGTATATTGGAAATAAGAGAAAACAGTAAAGGAAAAATAAATAGAAAGAAAAGGACAAAACAAAAACCAAAAAAGGGAAATCCCCCTGGCCAACTGGGTCGAACGGCCCAGCTGGCCACCGAACCAACCAACCCAGGCCACCCCCACTCCCCTATAACCCCTGAAACCCTAATCCCCTCCCCACTCGCTCCCACTCCCCCCCACGTCGCTCTCCCCTCTTCCCCCTGATCCAGATCTGGATTGGGGCTGGCCGCTGTTGGTGTCAAAACCAGCGGATCTTGGGTAGGGGGTCCCAAACTGTCTGTCTAAGGCTAATGGTAACAGGAGGCGGGGGACACAATGTTTACCCAGGTTTGGGCCCTCTCGATGGAGGTAATACCCTACTTCCTGCTTGATTGATCTTGATGATATGAGTATTACAAGAGTTGATCTACCACGAGATCGTAGAGGCTAAACCCTAGAAGCTAGCCTATGATTATGATTGTTGTTGTCCTACGGACTAACCCCTCCGGTTTATATAGACACCAGAGGAAGCTAGGGTTACACAGAGTCAGTTACAGAGAAGGAGATCTACATATCCGGATTGCCAAGCTTGCCTTCCATGCAAAGGAGAGTCCCACCTGGACACGGGACAAAGTCTTCAATCTTGTATCTTCATAGTCCAACAGTCCGGCCAAAGTATATAATCCAGCTATCTGAGGACCCCCTAATCCAGGACTCCCTCAGTAGCCCCTGAACCAGGCTTCAATGATGATGAGTCCAACGCGGAGATTGTCTTCGACATTGCATGGCGGGTTCTTCTCCAAAAATCCCTGGGCACCTGTTGCAATGAGCAGTGTCCGGCTTCCCATTAATGTTGCACTCCTCGGCTTCTGTGCCTTAATAATGCCAGTCTCCACGCATCGAGCGAATGCGAGAAGTCGGGGCACTTTTACATTTGTCATCCTGACCATGTTAGTAAATTGTCTATTAAAGAGACGGGGATCCTCAGATCCAAATCACAACATCTTCCCCCAGCGAGTATCCATCAGAGCATGCCCGCAAAGAGCCATTCCATCATGGCCGGCCGCCGCAGCTCCTCCTCTCGCTCCCGCAGCGCCAAGCCAGGTAATTGGGAGAAGTGTTCTGTCCCCCACGGTTGATTGGTGGAGTTGCAGACCCAGGGGTTTCTCCCGCCTGCATATATGGTCCCCGTCCGAGCCGGACTAGCCACTTATAATGGCGGGGAGCAAGCGGAGAGTTTTCCCAACCCATCCAGGGGGGAGCGGGTATGCCTTGTCCCTTACTTGCCGAGGGGACTCTGATTTCCAATCCATCCGTTCCTCCACGGGCTCCTGGAGTTCTACTGCCTCCAGCTACATAACTTCACTCCTGCCTCCATACTACACATCGCAGGCTATGTCGCTTTCTACGAGCTATTTCTGGGCTGCGAAGCTCATTTCGAGCTATGGAAGAGGCTATTCTGCCTCGTAGCCCACACTCAGGAGGGGTCGATATATCAAGTGGGCAGAGCCGAAATATGGCGTATCGCTTGGACCGGATACCTCTCCGGTACTCCGAAGAAGACATCCGAAGACTGGCCTTCAGAGTGGTTTTATATGGAGGACGTTCCCCTTACGGACCCTATTCGGATGGGCCTTCCTGAGTTTGCTAATGCCCCGTTGAAGAAACGCCACAGCTGGCGCCCCCTGAGCCCCCAGGAGGTAGATAACAGAGAAGTTCTTTACCTGATGGGCAGGATAAAAACGCTGGCCAAATCAGGGCTGACAATAATCGAGGTTATGTCAATATGTATAATGCGGGGGGTGCAGCCACTTCAGTATCGGGGGAAACCCATGTGGCACTTCAATGGAGAAGACAATGCCACCCGCTGCGGTCGTAAAGGTCCGGACTCCGCCACTGCTTTGGCGAAAATACTGTCTGATTTATACAAAGGAGAAGAAGAGGAGTTCATCAGTATTAAGCCACGAGACGGATTCTCCATGTATAACCCCCCAAGTTGGGTGAGCTGCTATCATTTACTCCAGTCATTCCCGCACTCTTTATCATAAATATTTACCTTGCTGACTCATAGCAGGAACTGCGAAAAGCTGTGAGGGAGGTCCACAGCCCGTCTCCACAGCCAGAGGACCCCGACCGGGCCCTCGACCCCGGACTCGAGGAAGATCTAGACGTATTTGTGGAGCTCGTCGACAGGATGTTCTATCAGCTAAGCTATGATGGTGCCTTGGTGTCCATCATAGCCAATTACCCTGGCCTACTCCCTGCATCGCACGTAAGTAAAAACCGGGTTCCCAACTTCCAAGAAGGATCCCTTCTTTGCATCTTACCCACCACACACGTATTGTGTCTTACAGGGACGGCCATCGGGGCACCGTGCCAAACCCGCGGTGACTCGTCAACAAGGGGCACCAAAGCCGGGTAGGCTCAAAAGGAAGGCGGTCATGATTGAGACACCGTCGTAGAGGTATGATTAAAAAATTGCTCCGTGATTATCGTCTTTACAATATAATAATGTCTGTGGTTCCTGGCAGAGAAAATGCTCGTCGGACTGTGTCTGGAGAGCCTGCCGGCCATGCCTCCACCAGTCGGACTCCAGTGCCGGACTTAGGGGCAGAGGGTAACGCGGGGACAACGCCGGATGGTCCTCCTACAGAGGATGCAGACAGATTGTCCGCTACGAATTCTGAAGTGGAGAGCGCCATGAATCACTGGCGCCGCCGGGCCATACTCCACCCCCCTAATTTCTCCGAAGAGGCATTCAATGCCTTCAACTTAGTAGATGCGTACATCTGAGGTGCTCAAGATGGCCTTGCCAGAGCCACGGACCAGTATGTAAAGGACATAATGGTAAGGAATTCTGATAATTATGTATATCAGTAGCCCTTGAGACTTGAAACAGTTGGCACAACTGATTTAAGGATCATTGTATGCATAGTTTCTTATGGAGAAGAATACCCAATTGACTCAAGAGCTGGAGGAGTGCAAAGCCCAGCTAAGGGACGCAGTTGCCGGAATGGAGGAGTCCAAGAAGGCCTCATCTGGTAATACTTGTCTTGATCGAAAAGAATGTAATGACATGTACCAGTTAGTATTCAGCATGCATGCAAATATAACAATAGATTCTGCAGACAACCCCGGAGGTAATTCGGAGATCGTATCGGGGGATGAGCAACATGCTCAACGACAGCTAGAGGCTGGCGAGCGTGTGCTTACACGGGTTATTCGAGAGAAAAATGATCTCCAGGACGCCAATACCCGCATGGACATTGAATTAAAAGATGTTCGGGCCCAGCTTGCTGACTCCGTGAAGGAGAATAAGAGGCTTTGACGTGGCATTTTTAGTAAGAGTTCGAACGAACCTTTATACAGTTTGGCAAAGAAACAAGCCAACAGATTTATGTCTGTAGGTATGCTGACAGGTCGTCCTGAAGAGGAGATTGTCGGTGTCAAAACCGGCGGATCTCGGGTAGGGGGTCCCGATCTGTGCGTCTAAGGTTGATGGTAACAGGAGGCAAGGGACACAATGTTTTACCCAGGTTCGAGCCCTCTCGATGGAAGTAAAACCCAACTTCCTGCTTGACTGATATTCATGATATGAGTATTACAAGAGTTGATCTACCACGAGATCGTTGTCGGCGTTCTGGGAACGGGGGTCCCCAGACTTGCCTGCCTGCGGCCTGCGGCATGGCTCAAAGGGGGCCCAGCACAGCCCATCTTCATCAACACAAGCTCAAGATCCTCGCGAGGGGCCAAGCCTCGCGGGGCATACGACACGGAGCTTCCTCAGGCACGGCCTCATCAGGATGGCTCACGAGGAGGCGGAGAGTTCAAGGCGGGGTACCTCGCGAGGTGCCCATGACGCAAGCCATGATGACCAAGGGCGCCAGTCGGGCGCCGGCCCGCGCAGTGTCCTCTTTTCCTCTTTGGTGCAAAGGGAGAAAGCACAGGCGAGAGCATCAAGCAAAGGCATCCATTTTGGTGCAACAAGACCAAGACCAGTCCAACGGCAGGATGGAGGTCACCATGGAGCCCAAGCAGGCGTCACCACCAGAGCCTTTGACAGGCGAGGACCAACTTTAGTCAGGATAAGTGTACCCGCTGTTCCCCTTCAAAATGGCCAATTGTTGGCGCCCTTCCCGCTCAATATTTTGGAAGAGGCCCAGGGCCTTTGCCTATAAATAGGACTAGCCACCCCCAGGGTAGAGGCATCTGGTATCGGGTAGTTGGCATACATCTAGGATAGAAAGAGAGAGATAGGGCGACTGAACTCCTCCTAGCAGTTCATCACACCAACCAAGAACAGACCCTCGCGAGGCTGTTCTTCCTTATCATCATCCCAAGAGGCAATCCACCACACCACACACTGGAGTAGGGTATTACACCACAATGGTGGCCTGAACCAGTATAAACCCTGTGTCTCTTGTGTTGATCTTTTCGTAGTTTAGATCCTAGCGATTAGGTGGGGAACAGGTAGGCAGAGGGCGTAATCTCCGCGCGCACCCCAGTGTTCGAACCTCAAGGGTCTGCCGGAACCCAAAATCTGACATTTTGCGCGCCAGGTAGGGGTGCACCGGAATTCGTCTCCTGTCGCCCTGTTCTTCTTCGACCATCGCGTCCATGTCAGACGCTTGTCGGGCCCGCGCCGAGCGCCGGGCCGCCCTCGCTTCCTGCGTCGCCCAGACGGCCCCCGTCGGCGGGCGCCCCCATCGTTCCCCGTCACCTGCCGTCAACGCCGCCACCGGCCCGGCGGGGAACGAGTAGCAAGCATCATCCCAGCACCCATCCATGAGGCGAGACGGCCGCACTGCTACACCCTCGCTCACCCATGCTGGTTCTTTGTCTCGAGCGCCCCGTGCGGCCATGGAGGCTCGAGCTGCGCTCATCGCGGCAAACGAGCTCCTACGCTACTGCCCAATCGACGACGTCTACGAGGAGTGGCTTGACCGAGTCGCCGAGCTCGTCCGCGCCGCTGGGGGCTCCCCCACGCCGTCCTTCTCGCTGCACCGCGCCACGCCTTGCATGGGCAATGAAGCTCCTGGGGCGCCTCAGCCGCCTCCCCCTTGAGAAGGCGCCCTGGCTCCAAGGCGCGCGGCCCTTGAGCGGAACCCGCTCCGTCAGGCGCCAACGCGGCAGGAGCAGAGCTGCCAAGAAGTCCCACGCCCCCGAGAAGCTGCTCGAGCGCTCCTTGCTCCGGCTCGTCCCGACCACGCTCCTGCTCCAGCACGTCAAGGCCCCGCGCTGCTCCCAACCGCAGTGCATGGAGACCCGCAGGACCAAGCTCTTCGTCACCCAAGGCCTCCCGTGGCCATAGCAGGCTGCCGCGCCTTCACCCCCGAGCTATGCAGCGTCGCGTGGCCCGGCAAGTTCAAGCCGGACCTGCCTCCCCGCTACGACGGCACGGCTGACCCGGCAGAGTTCCTCCAGCTCTACGAGCTGGGCATCGAGGCCGCCAACGGAGACGAGAAGGTCATGGCGAACTGGTTTCCCATGGCGCTCAAGGACGGGACCCGCACCTGGCTCTTGAATCTGGCAGCAGGCATGATCTCCTCCTGGGACGAGATGCGCACCCACTTCATCGCCAACTTCCAGGGTACTCACAACCAGCCACCCGCCATGAGCGACATGCGCCGTATCAAGTAGCAGCCAGGGGAAACCCTGCAGAAGTACATCCAACGCTTCAACAACGCGCGCCTCAAGATCCCCAAGGTGACCGAGGAGGCCATCATCTCAGCCTTCTCCGACGGTGTGCATGCCGTCAAGATGAAGGAGGAGCTGGCGATGCATGAAGACCTATGCACCTCCTTGGAGCTATTCAACTTGGCGACCAAGTGCGCTAGGGCTGAGGAGGGGCGCCTCTCCCTCCTCGAGCTGCCTGCTGCAGACCCAGAAGAGAAGAAGCCCAAGGCCAAGGACGTGAAGCGCAAGGGGGCTGCCGTGCTCGCGGAAGAGCCAGACACCAAGCGGGGCAGAGATCAGCCCGAACCCTCCAAGGGCAGTCGATACTGCGTGTACCACGACCTCCACACCCATAACACCAATGAATGCGAAGAGCTCCGGGCCGTGCATGAAGGAAGGGTCGGCCGACGTCCTGACCGCAACGACCGGGGTTACGGCCGGGGAGGAGGAAGGAATGCATGACGCTGGGAAGACCGCGGCCCACGCCAAGGGTGGCGCGACCAACCTCGCGAAGATCGTTGGCAGGACCCGCCTCGCGAGGGAGGCTGGAGGGATCAGCCTCGCGAGGATCGCCCGCAAGGGAACGCAGGCCTCCTTCCGCTGCCGCCGCAGCCAAGAAGAAACGAGGACCGTCATCAGGACGAGGGGGCTGGGGGCTTCCAGGAGCCACGCGCGATCGCCTGCGTCCTGGGCGGAGCTCAAGCCCCAGCCTCTCAGCGCATCTTCAAGCAGTTCGCCCGCGAAGTAAATGCAGCCCTTCCCAAGCTCGAGGCCACATGCCCTCTCAGGTGGTCGGTGTGCGCCATCACGTTCAGCTCTGTGGATCAGCTCAAGTGCGCGGCTACAGCCGGAGTCCTCCTGATGCTTTGTTCCCCAATCATCAGCAACGTGCTAGTCACCAAGACCCTCATCTATGGCGGGGCAGGACTCAACGTCCTGTCTGTGGAAACGTTCAACAATCTCCAGGTGCCCTACAATCAGCTTCAGCCAACCTAGCCTTTCTCCGGAGTCACCGACGGCTCCACGGTCCCGATCGGGCAGGTTCGCCTCCCTGTCACCTTCGAGGCACGCGACAACTACCGCACCGAGCTCATTGACTTCGACGTCGCCCACATTCGCCTGCCGTACAGCACCATCCTCGGGTACCCAGCACTGGCCAAGTTCATGGCCGTGACCCACCACGGCTACAACGTCCTCAAGATGCTAGGAAGTGGCGGAGTCATCACGGTGCCCTGCGAAGAGAGAGACGTAGTGTGCTCCCTGGAGCGAGCCTTTCAGGACGCGTCACTGGAAGACCCGGACCGCGGAAGCAGGAGGTTTCCCGAGGCCGCCCCCAAGAAGAAGAAGACATCATCCGACCCGGCCCCTCAGGAGGCAGGCCCCTCGGGGCCCGCTCTTGCTCAGGGGGGACCTACTTCTATCGCATAGGGAGGCGCGCCCGGTGCTCCCCTCAGGCAGGGCTCGGGGGCTCTCCCCTGGAGGGCCGCCGACCTCGCCAAGGTCACGAGGGTGGCGCTTGGGCACCATGTGGAGGCGTGTTTCGAAGCACGTTTCCCTCAAGAAGGAGCAAGGCAAGGAGGGCCAAACCCTAAGGAGTTCGTCAGCAAGGCCATTCAGGTGCTACAGGAGTCAATAGTCATGAGAGGTAGCCGCCGCCTACCCGCTGTGGCCCCCCATCCAGGCGAGGATGGTGGGCTGCGCGTCTGCATCGACATACCAGGGCTCAACCAAGCCGCGTCTCAGGAGCGCCTCTGGCCTTCGCAAGTGGGACACTGCGACGGTCCGCCCCACAACTACGTTCGCATGCCTTATGGCTTGCCGAATGCGGCTGCCGCATACCAGCGCCTCATGAGGGCCATCCTGGAGGCTCAAGAGGTCAGGCATTCCACAGCCCTGGTGGAGATGGAGATGATCCGCGAGGAGCCACCAGCGCCTCTGGAGCCTCCCGAGGCCCCAGGGCCTGGGGGCTCGTGAGGATCGGCTCCCGCAGCCCACCGAGTCTGCTACATCAACACCCCTCCATCTTCAGCATCATTAGGTGACATCTTTCAAGTTTCATTTCCAGCTGGGAGCGCCCTCAGGGCCACATTATTCCCAGGCCGCGTGGGCCCGTCCCTGCGGCGTGTATTCCTTTTATTTCATGTTCTTAGCTTACTTTGCTGGGGGCGCCCCTCGGGCTGCATTATCCCCAAGCCGCTCGGGTCAGACCCAGTGGCATGTACCCCTTTTGCATTTATCTTAGGGCCATGCTTTCGACCCATCATGCTTGCTATTTGGTGCCTGTTCACGGTACCTTTTCTTCTTGGATGTCGAAAGCTTGCGCGTTAAAGGAGGGGTGCCTGAGCATCGCGACTCAAGGCTCCTGCCGGCTCTCCAGCCCTCACCCTGTGGTCTTGTCCACGGCATCGCGACCTGGCATACCAGCGACGGCTGAGACCAGCCTGAGAGCCGGGACCCGAGGACGTAGAGTTTCGACATCTAACCCAGCCTGCGCGTTAAAGGGGGGGTGCCTGAGCATCACGACTCAGGGCTCCTACCGGCTCTCCGGCCCTCACCCTCTGGTCTTGTCCACGGCATCGCGACC
>NC_041381.1:191505297-191590713 GCF_002162155.2 Triticum dicoccoides
AGTTTCGACATCTAACCCAGCTTGCGCGTTAAAGGGGGGGGGGTGCCCGAGCATCGCGACTCAGGGCTCCTACTGGCTCTCCGGCCCTCACCCTCTGGTCTTGTCCACGGCATCGCGACCTGGCATACCAGCGACGGCTAAGACCAGCCCAAGAGCCGGGACCCGAGGACGTAGAGCACCGGCATCTAGCCAAATTTATAGGAACACACTCCAAGATAAGGCCGAGAGCCAGGCGCAACCCGCCTTGAGGTAGGGCCCCATGAGTCCCGCGCTGGCTCACGGGTGCCCAGATACACCTCGTCAAGCCCTACCGTGCCGGCTACGTGTCAGGGCGGGGCTGTATACACCCCGGGGGCTCCTCCCGGAGGGGAGCCCCCTCCCACGCACCAGGGGAAGCACCATGCTCCGCGCTGGCTGACGACACTGCGGAGGAGCGGCTATGCCCGCACACATACGGAAGCGCTATGCTCCACGCTGGGGATAAACAACTGAGGGTGGCCCCCGGGCCGCATCAACCTCAGGGAGCCCTGAGCTCAGTGTCTAGCCTCATCGCAACGCCTCCCCTCGGGGGTGCCGCGCGAGGGGGCTGGGCACGGGGGCTACGCCTGGGTCACGCCCAGACGCACGCCACCCAGCCAGGCCCCCCGGGCCTGGTTCGTCGCACGTCCCTCCCCGAGCGGAGCCAAGGTATGAAGGCCATTTGAGCGTCAAGGGGGACTCCCGAGCATCGCGACTCAGGAGCCTAACTGGTCACGTAGCCCCTCACTCCTTAGTTCCGAAAGGCTAACGGCGGTTGAGGTATGCGCGGGGCCGGGCTCTGCAGACATAGAACGGTAGATCAACCCGCATCTCACCTCCCTAAGGAGTCACCCCCACATCTCACCTCCCTACTTGTTTTTCAAGCGCCAAGGGGGACTCCTGAGCATCGCAACTCAGGAGCTTAACTTGTCACGTAGCCCCTCACTCCTTGGTCCTGTCCTGGTTTCCGGTCCGGGCTAACGGCGGCTGAGGTATGCGCGGGGCCGAGCTCTGCCGGCGTAGAACATAAGCAAGCAGGAAGGAAATAGCGCAAATTTCAAGGAATTCAAAAGCAAATATTACAGTCCATACTGTTATCGCAGCACCAAATGCAAGTTTTAACGCCTCCCCGAGGCATGATACATGTGCAGGAATTAAAAGCAGGACGAGAGCCACGACGGAGTCACTTGCCGGCGGTGGAGCTGCACGGAGCGGGTTCGCCTTGTGGAGCTGCAGGGCTGGCAGCGCTCCGTTTCGGCCTGGTGCTGAAGGCCCGGAACTTCCCCAGCAGAGCCTCCGCACGACCCTTCACGGCCTCAGCAGCGGCAGCGGCGTGCTCGCTGCTCGCTGGCTCCAGCAGGCTGTCGAGGTCGACATTGGGGTCGCGAAGATAGATGTGGGTGAAGACCCGCGTCACCACCGCAGAAGACAAGACGCGTGCCTCGGCCTCAGCCGTAGGGCCGAGGCCAAGGGTGACATCTTCAAGAGCACGAACCAGGAAGGGAAGCAGCTTGGCGGGGCCGTCCTCCTCGCCGGCCAGCGGGCTCTCCAGGCCGCTCTCATAAAGCGTCTTCAGTGAAGCGCGAGCCTTCTCCTCCATCTCCGCAAAGGCCACGTGATCCTTGGCAAGAACCCATGCCTTGCCGTCCAGCTCAACCTTCCTCGCCTCCAGCTCTTGCTCCAGTGCGCCTAGGCGGTCATGGCGCTTCTTGAGCTTGGCGTCCCGGTCCTTGACGGCCGCCTCGCGGGCCTTCATGCCTTCCTCCTGCTCTTGACGAGGGCGGGTCTCCTCGGTGAGCCTGTCCTGCAGGCCCTTCAGCTCGCTCTCCAGCACCTCGCAGTGACCTTGGACATTAGCCACCTCCCCCAAGGCGGCATCGCGGGCAGCCTTCGCCCCAAGGATGGCTTGCTTCTCCTCGTCGCAGGTCGTCGAAGCCTGGACCAACACCGCTCGAATTGAAGCATCGGAGCGAATCCAGCCAGAAGCTAGCTCCAAGCGCCCGGACACTAAACGAGGGTCGGCGCCCAGAAGATCCTACCGTAGATGGTCCAGTTCGGCAACAGCGCGATCCAGAACAGCGGTCAAAGAAGCAGCAGTCGGAGGAGTAGGAGGAGAAGAGGCAGCATGACCACAGTATCCTAAGGCGGAGCCTGCTGCGCCCCAATGGCTGTGGTGGCGGCATCAAGTAGGGGCACCTCGAGAGTCGCTTGGGCCATGGGGGGTGAGCTCGCCCCAACCGGCTCAGCCAGGCCTCGGGAGGGCGCCCGGGCAGGAGAGGCTCGTGCGTCACGCTCATCTTCTTTCGCGGGCAGAGGCGCTACCACGGATGGAACCTCAGGAGCCCCCTTCGGCTTCTTTGCAGAGGGCGCCAGCCTAGCCGGGAGATACGAGCGTCAAGCCTCAGCAACAAAACAATAAACAAGACAGGAATCAAGCACTTACAGGTCATCGCTTGTGGGCTCGAGCAGCCTCCGGCCGTACTTGAAGCCCGAGAGCCGGCTGCAAGGGTCAACCTCAAGGAGCGCGGGAGCAGGAGACACGCCTGCGGATCGCTTCGGGGCTGGGGCAGACCCGCGGGGGATCAACCCGGTCCGGTCCTTCTTCGAGATCGGGGGCAGGCTCCCGCCGCCCTGCTCATCATCATCCTCATCGTCATCGCTCAGAGAGAGGCGGAGGGTGCGGGACCTGTACAGGAGGGAGGGATCCCTTGACTCTGCCTCGGAGTCAGCCCCCTCTTCCCGCTCCCCTCCTTCCTTCTCTTCGCTGGAGTCGCCGGAGAACACGTCCACCGGGTCCTCGGGAGCCTCCGCGGGCACGGGCCCATCCCCATTGAAGGCGGGCATGGGCCCCACCACTTGCTCCCAGTCCTCGCAGAGGAACAGGGGCATAGGAGTGCCCTCCAACCTCGCCACGTCGCCCCCAACCAAAGACTGGAGAACCGCAGCCAGATCCTCATCGGCCAAGACTGCGGGGCTCGGGTGAGGCCTCCACATCGGAAGCGAGTATTGGCGGAGCGGAGCCAGCTGGTGCTCCAAGAACTCCCTCAGCAGCGATGCACCAGTCAGCCTCGCCGCCGCCATGCTGGCCGGCCTCAGATCCGCGTCCATCTTCTCCAACACCGGCTTCGCACGAGGATGCACAAGCTCCACTCGGGACCAGTCATCGGAGCTCACGGGGTGCCCCGAGGGCAGGATCAGCTGAGGGTGGATGCGCCCAGCATCCACCAAGACCCACTTGCTCCTAAAGCCCTCGATCCTTTTCCCAGGATTCGAAATGGCGATGGAGCTGCCGTATGCGACGAAGCTCGCACACGAGAGACGGAACTACGAGAGGTCCGGAGGGAGAAGTAGTGGCGCAGCAAGGCCACTGAGGGTTTCACCCCTACGTGAGCCTCACAATAATAGGCGAAGATTGCCAGAAGAAGGACGGAGTTGGGATGGAGGTGCAAAGCTTGAAGGTTATAGTGGCGGAGGACAGAGAAGAACTCAGAAAAGGGAGGCACCAGACCGGCGACAATGGCGCTCACGAAGAGCTGATAGAAGGTGCTCCCTTGACCTTCACAGAGGGCAGAGCCGACCTTGAACACCTTCGCCCCGTCGATGCCCTGCGCCGCTGCCATCTGGCACACCCGGGCAAGGCTCGCCTCCGACACGTTCGGTGGGTCCAAGGCAGACGAGTACCAAGCTCCGACCGGGGCTTGGCGAGGTGCCATGTCAAGCTAGGGCGCGCGGACGGTGTAGATCTGAAGATTTCGGAGGTGGGGAGGAGAAGCGCAAGAAAGGGGATCTGAGCAGCAACTGGAGAAAGCAAAGAAGGCAAGGGGCAGGTGCCGCTCCTTTATCAACTCGCGCGGTTGCAGAGGCACCCACGTCCAATCAACCGCCACGCGGCACCCAAGGCCGCAGGCTGTTAGGGCCCGCGACGCTTCGCACTTGCCCTTTCGCCTCTCTGCTCGGCCAAGTCCGGGCGTGCCGTTGGCCCGGGGGCTACTGTCGGCGTTCTGGGAACAGGGGTCCCCAGACTTGCCTGCCTGTGGCCTGCGGCGTGGCTCAAAGGGGGCCCAGCACAGCCCATCTTCATCAACACAAGCTCAAGACCCTCGCGAGGGGCCAAGCCTCGCGGGGCGGACGACAAGGAGCTTCCTCAGGCATGGCCTCATCAGACTGGCTCACGAGGAGGCGGAGAGTTCAAGGTGGGGTACCTCGCGTGGTGCCCATGATGCAAGCCATGACGACCAAGGGCGCCAGTCGGGCGCCAGCCCGCGCAGTGTCCTCTTTTCCTCTTTGGTGCAAAGGGAGCAAGCGCAGGCGAGAGCATCAAGCAAAGGCATCCATTTTGGTGCAACAAGACCAAGACCAGTCCAACGGCAGGATGAGGTCACCGTGGAGCCCAAGCCGGCGTCACCACCAGAGCCTTTGACAGGCGAGGACCAACTTTAGTCAGGATAAGTGTACCCGTTGTCCCCCTTCAAAATGGCCAATTGTTGGCGCCCTTCCCGCTCAATATTTGGGAAGAGGCCCACGGCCTTTGCCTATAAATAGGACTAGCCACCCCCAGGGTAGAGGCATCTGGTATCGGGTAGTTGGCATACATCTAGGATAGAAAGAGAGAGATAGGGCGACTGAACTCCTCCTAGCAGTTCATCGCACCAACCAAGAATAGACCCTCGCGAGGCTGTTCTTCCTTGTATTGTTCATCATCAGCCCAAGAGGCAATCCACCACACCACACACTAGAGTAGGGTATTACACCACAATGGTGGCCTGAACCAGTATAAACCCTATGTCTCTTGTGTTGATCTTTTCGTAGTTTAGATCCTAGCGATTCGGTGGGGAACAGGTAGGCAGAGGGCGTAATCTCCATGCGCACCCTAGTGCTCGAACCTCAAGGGTCTGCCGGAACCCAAAATCCGACAATCGTAGAGGCTAAACCCTAGAAGCTAGCCTATGATGATTATGATTCTGTCTCTAAGGACTTAACTCTCCGGTTTATATAGACACCGGAGAGGGCTAGGGTTTACACGGAGTCGGTTACAAAGAAGGAAATATAACATCCGGATCGCTAAGCTTGTCTTTCACGCAAAGGAGAGTCCCATCCGGACACGGTACGGAGTCTTGAATCTTGTATCTTCACGCTCCAATAGTCCGGCTAAAGTATATAGTCCGGCTGTCCGGATACCCCCTAATCCAGGATTCCCTCAGTAGCCCCTGAACCAGGCTTCAATGACGATGAGTCCGGCATGCAGTTTGTCTTCGGCATTGCAAGGCGGGTTCCATCTCCGAATACTCCAAAATAATTATCGAACACCTAAACCATGTCCGGATCTGCAAGATGATCTTCACATACCGCTGTAGAGAGCATACCATAAATCTGATCTGCTGGCAATTTTTGTACATCGTGCCCCTGCATCATGGCCCGGCCCAACATGAACCGGTTTTTCTTAGCCCATTTCGATACGCGTTGTGAGGCGGTTTTATTGGCACCCCCTGTCAAAGCAGAGATCGTGTTCCCCTTATCGCGGGATCTTCCATCGATACGGGCATGCGCAACCCCACGATGACTGTTGGTATGATTCCATGTTTTTAGATAAGTCCCAAGCAGTCACGCTGAGGACGCTTGATATTCACCCCCTTTATAAAGGGGCCGAGGCCTATACCTCTTTTCCACCACCCTTGCGCCTTTTCGCATCTCGAGTTCTAACACCCGATACCCAAGCTCAAACACCCCGGATCCTCCACTATGTCCGGATCCAACCCTCAAGGCCGGTGGGTGGCCTCCTCGGTCACAGAGGAGGACATTGTGAAGCTTAGGGAGGTCGGGTATCTGACTGCCGACATCCAGCACAGGCTTCCTGCTCTAGGGCAGGTCATCCCTACTCCCGAGCCCAACGAGAGCGTCGTATTTGTTTCTCACTTCCTCCACGGCTTGGGCCTCACCCTTGATCCCTTTGTGAGAGGGCTCATGTTCTATTTCGGGTTAGATTTTCACGATCTAGCTCCGGACGCTATCCTCCATATCTCGTCATTCATCATTGTGTGTGAAGCTTTTCTCCACGTCACTCCACACTTCGGCTTATGGCTCAAGACCTTCAATGTGAAGCCGAAGATGATTGAGGGGCGAAACGCGGAGTGCGGAGGTGCCGTAATTAGCAGGAACTCCGATGCCCCATGGCCAGAGGGTTCCTTCCCAGAGGTGTCCGATTTATGGCAGCGGAGGTGGTTTTACGTCATGGCTCCCAGAGGCACAAAGTGGGTAGCTGCCCCGACTTCCGTTCGGGCCCTCCGTCATAGCTGGCGTCATGGACCAATATAGGATGGGATTGGGGGTCTGCTAGTGATGTGCCAACACTGCAGAGCCGTATCCGGGAGCTTCTTGAGAGGGACATTAGCCTTGTCAGCATAATTCAGGTAATGTTAATCCGACGGATGTTGCCGTGCAAACGCCGGCCTCTCCGAATGTGGGAGTTCAATCCGGAGGGTCCGCGGACTATTCTGCACTTCTTCGGCCTGACGCTCGGACGGATGTGTAAATTATTCTTCGGACCACAAGTAAAGTGTCCAGACACCACCGAGGATGCAGGCCTGAGCTGCAATCGCCTAGATACCCAAGTAAGTAACCCCGAAACCGAACACTTCGTTTATATTTATCATAATCATTATTCTGAAAATCCTTCGTGGCCAGGAATGGCTTAGCAAGGCGGATAGAATCAGGTGTCCGGCGCCACTTCTCGAAGGCTCGCCTAGTCCCACCATAGCCAAGATGCTTGGCCGGGTGCTTAGCAAAATGCCCTCAGGGAAAGACGAAGGGAAGAACAAAGAAGCGGAACTTCACACATTGGGCATCCAAACCGGGGAAATTACTACCTCCCCGAAGGAGGATAGTCGGGGAGGGGAATCTAAGGCCTCCTCCCCTCGCGGGAAGAAGAGGGCCGCCTCTGAAGACTTAGAGACGAAGGTGCCCAGACAAGGGAAGAAAGATTCACCAGGGGGCCCTGCCTCGAAGGGCGTCCTCACTGCGCCATGCCTGCCAACAGGCCAGCCCTCAGCCGAGCTGTAAGTTAGTCGTAAATACGAAGGTACTGCTTCCTTTTCCAAGAACAATAACCCGGATCCATTCTTTGTAGTCCGGCTAGCAGCTCTTCTCGACAGAGTTCGTCATCGGGGAATCTTCTTCCGGAGATGATGGAGAGTGAGACCCCACCAAACTCTCCGCCTCATGAGGCGGGCGACCCCGAGGTGTCGTCATGGAGGAGTCCAGATTTGCCGAAGCCAGAAGCTAATACTTCGACCACCATGAGCACGGAGCGTTTGGCTCCCACGAGGGGTGATAATAAGGGTCCGGCACAGTTCGGTGTCCGGCCGGACACACTGACGGGCCTTCTGGAGCGAGCTTCTCTCCCGGAGTAGCACCGTTCATTAATGAGCATGGTGCTTGAGAAGATTTCATCCGCCACCAGCGGGTTGAATGAAGCTTTTACGAGCCTGCTCAAAGGCTTTGAGGTATGTAATGAAAATGCATAATTGTTGACTGTGATGCGCGCTAGGTGTGCTCCATATGGATAGTAGCCCCTGAGACTCTGGTTGCCAGCCCTAGGCGGCAAACGGAGGATCACATTTGTAAGTAATGATCGCGCTGTACTTATGCGTAGGTGTCTAAGGATCCGACAGCTGACCAGTCCGTTCAAGTTTCCGAACTGAGGAGGCAGATTGGAGTTATTGATGCTGACATCACGCTTGTGAACGAGCAGCTTAACGAGTCACAAGGTATGTGCTCTGCTTTCCTTATTATTTATAGGAAAAATTGAAAGGAGTATAATATTGATGTGATATGCTTGGAATGCAGATGTTGCTGCCGCCATGGAAGACCTGAGGGCGGAACTTGCCCTGGCCAAGGAACAAGCTTGGGCTAGTAATGCGGCTGCCCTAAAGGCGGCCGAAGAGTTGAGAGCCGAACAGGCTGCTCATCGCCGAAGCGAAGACAAAATAGCCGAGATGGCTGTGGAGCTGAAAAATGCCGCCAACCGGTATGAGCTCCTTGAGAAGGAGAATCAGGTGAACTTGGTTGACCTGAAGAAGGCACTTGATATGGCCAAGGAGACGCGGTCTAAAAGCAGGGATGCGTGGGAGGAGCTTCGCCAGGCCGGAGAAATCGCGGCTGGAAACCCCTACTTGTTGCGGATGAGGTTTTAAGATCTGAAGTATGCTCCCCTGGATCGACGCTAGAGCCCTGCGAACGCGTACACGGACTTGGCGAAGAGTACGGCTGATGCAACCAAGTTTTTCGAGGATCAAGATGATAAAGAAGTGGAGAAGTTGTTCTGGTCGCAATTCAGTGCTCCCGCGCGCCCATTGCCGTTGAGTGAGAAGATGGCTGTTGTGGTTGAGCTTCATAGGCTGTCCGGTCTTGCAATGCGGTCTGTAATAGACCATCTTTGGCCGAAGGAGCCTAAGCCAGACAGTTATTTTGGTTTAGTGCAACAATTCCTTGGTGTCATATGACAGATCGATGCCATGAGGAGGTCGGCGTGTATAGAGGGTGCACGGATGGCGCTTGCCCGCGTTAAAGCATTTTGGACAGATATGGAGGCCACCATCATTGCGACCCAGAACTCGGCGGGAGGCTAGGATCCGGCCGAGCACTACTTGGAGTAGGTAACAGAAGATACTCGCTTAATAGAGGCTCAGTGCTCGAAGAATGTCATGTTCGAGTGACAAATCGTTTCATTGTAAAAACAATGCTATATTTAATTATGAAGGCTATTTTTGCACTTTTTGCCCGAAAGTGTTATGGAGGCTCCTGTGCGGCCATTTTATGTATAAATTTAATCTGAAAGTTAGCAGTTGTTGGCTTCAGCCCCCACGTGTACAATGCGGGGGTGTTCACGAAAATATGCAAATCACACTTGATCCAACGTCTTGGTCCATTAAGGAGGTGATCGCACGTCGAACTAGGCAACCAGACTATATAGCTTTAACACTTTCACTTAGCCATAGGAGTTTCACGGTGGGGCTACTATGTAGCCCCTGGTACCTTCGCGTGCATCCGAATACGGGCGTGTGTGTACATGATCGGGAAACGGTCCTTCGTTAATGCGGAGGAATCCTAAAGATTCCGATAAGTCTTCGAGTGGTTGAACAGTCTCTCGATGTATCATGACAGTCGGTTTTCGGCTTTCTCTACTGAGGTGCTCATCCGGAATAACCAGGGCACAATCGCAGTAGTTCTCCTTTGGCCGCGTTAGCCGATAACAATGGAACATAATGCGGCAAACCCAGGAGCCGGGCAAACCCAACATTTGACCAAAGACATGATTCGGAGCTGATGCATATAAGGCCAAACTCGTGACGCCAAACACTCCCGAAGGTATTCGGACTTTGTGACATAAAATGGGCTGAAGAATGCCCTTTCATTATGAACCCTGCATTCCTAGGTACGTGCATTAGTCTGTCATGGCGAAATGCCAATAACGGCAGTACCCTCTGTGGGTATAGTACCCATGGGATGTGTAAACAACAAGAGATAATAAAAAAGGTTTACACAGGGGCTTAATCTAAAGAGAAACCTTTGAGCGGGGCCCTGCTACATGTCTGTGCCTTTGTCTCCGTTGTGCCGTGTCCTGGAAGGGTATCGCACGAATGGTGTATGTAAAAAGAGAAACTCATGTAGAAGAGTATAACGTAGGCGTGCGACGGATAGTAAAAGTGTAAGACATTGGCCTGTTAATAAGGTCAAGCCAACAGTGGGGCTTTATTAAATATCTATAGCCCCTGGTGTCCTCTATGGGATTACATATATGGCGCCCTAGCTCAGGTTTATCCGGGCTGCCGGACTCGTCTATTCGTGTCCATGGTCTTAACGACCAGTCATGCTTTCTGGTATTAGAGGCCGCTTAGAGTCCGGCTGCTGGAGCCATCGCGTATTCCTCCGCGCGTGAGGAGCGCTCTGTGTTTCCGTTAATGGTGATGATGCCACATGGACCGGGAATCTTGAGTGTAAGGTAGGCGTAATGCGGTACTGCGTTGAAGCGGGCGAAGGCCGTTCTCCCAAGCAATGCATGATAGCTGCTTTGGAGGGGAGCGATGGTGAAGAGTAGTTCTTCGCTTCTGGAGTTGCCTGGGGAACCCAATGTTACCTCCAGTACGACGGAGCCCCTGCCGTAGGCTTCAACGCCTGGTATCACCCCTTCAAAGGTGGTGTTACTTTGGCTGATTCTGGATGGGTCTATCCCCATCCTGCGAACAGTGTCCTGGTATATTAAATTAAGACTACTGCCGCCGTCCATGAGGACGCGAGTGAGATGGTATCCGTCGATTATTGGGTCGAGCAACAAGGCAGCTGATCCTCCATGCCGCATACTAGTCGGGTAGTCCCTGTGATCGAAGGTGATCGGGCAGGCCGACCAGTAGTTAAGTTTGGGGGCGACGGGCTCTACAGCGTATGCGTCTCCGAGCGTGCGTTCGCGCCTTCTCGTGGGTGTGTGAGTCGCGTGGATCATGTTTACTGTTTTTACCTCTGGTGGGAATTTTTTCTGTCCCCTAGTGTTCGGCTGGCGACGCTCATCCTCGTCTTCACTTGGTGTTTCCATTCCCTTGTGTTCGGCATTTAATTTGCCGGCCTGCTTGAAGACCCAGCATTTTCTGTGAGTGTGGTTCACAGGTTTGTCGGGGGCGCCATGAATTTGGCATAGTCTGTCTAGGACTTTGTTCAGACCGGACAGTCCCTCTTTGCTGCCTTTAAATGGCTTCTTTTGTTGACCTGGTTGAGAGCCCCTGAATCCGGCGTTGACCGTTGTGTTGTCCGGACTCTCTTCCTTGTTTTGACGTTTGTTTTTATTGAGCCGTGGCTTCCCATTGCCATCCCTGATTTCGGATGTACTTGGGTCGCTGGTGCCTTTATGGGCCAACCAGCTATCTTCACCTACGCAAAAGTGGGTCATAAGGCTTGTTAAGGCTGCCATTGTCCTCGACTTTTCTTGGCCGAGGTGTCTAGCGAGCCACTCGTCCTGGATGCTGTGTCTGAAGGCCGCTAAGGCTTCGGCATCCGGAAAATCGACAATTTGATTCTTCTTAGTGAGGAATCTGTTCCCAAGCTTGCGGGCGGACTCTCCGGGCTGTTGAATTATGTGACTTAAATCGTCCGCGTCCGGAGGCCGGACGTAGGTCTCTTGAAAATTGGCCCTGAAAGCATCCTCGAGTTCCTCCCAACTTCCAATTGAATTTTCATGGAGGCTTTTCAACCAGTGTCGAGCTGGTCCCTTCAACTTGAGGGGAAGGTATTTGATGGCATGGAGGTCGTCCCCACGAGCCATGTGGATATGCAGGATAAAATCCTCAATCCAGACCCCGGGGTCTGTCGTTCCATCATATGCCTCTATGTTCACAGGTTTAAAAACCTGTGGAAATTCGTGGTCTAGCACCTCTTCGGTGAAGCACAGGGGGTGAGCAACCCCTCTATATCTGGACATGGTGTGGTATGCCATCGGCTATTGTTGTGTCCGGTACTGATTCTGAACTGGTATCCGGTCGGTCTAATCGTTTTGGTGACCGTAGTCCTACGCCGGGGTGTGTCCTTTAGATCTATAGATGGACCTGGCTGCACCGGCCTTTTTATCCAGGAGCTCACGCAAATCGTGTGCGGCATTGGTGGATGCTCTATTGCGGTTACGAAGTGGTTTGTCCGGCCTCCTATCTGTATTGTTCTTTGGCGGAGCACCCTCATCGTCGAATTCTGACAGCAGCTTGCGTTTTGGGTAGCCCTTTGTGCAGCGATCGTCGCCGTACTTTTCTTTAGTGTCTAGCACTTTATTCCATCTGCAATTGAGCGTTTCCTGTGCGGCCTTAAGAATTTGCTTCTGCTTCTTTAGACTTCTCGCAGTGGCCATAAGCCTTCTGTGGAGGTTATCTCATTCCAAGCGTGTTTTCGGGATGATGAATGCATCGTCATCCGGACTGTGATCTTGTCCCGGGGCGGTTTGATGAGTTCGTCCCTCGGGATCATTGTGATCGGGCGTCTGCTCCGAATTTTGTTCGGCGTGACCTGGCTCATCCTGCTCTATTGCTGGGTCCGTATGGTCGTTGTTGCCTTCAGAGTTGACTAGGGTGCCGATCTTTCTAGCGCTGTTATCGCTATTTTTACTGTTGCTGGACTTGGAGCGGCGTCTGCGCCGTCGTTTTGGCTTTTGTCCGGGGGTTTTATCCTCCGGTTTGTCGCTGTTGTCTTCTTTAGGCATATCCCCCATGTATATATCATATGACGAGGTGGCAGTCCAGCGCCCCGTTGGTTCTGAGTCGTCTCCTGCGCCGACGTCCATACCGTTGGTATCATCGGGGTCGAAGTCAAGCAAGTCTGATACATCGTCGACAGTGGCTATGAAGTGGGTGGTGGGTGGGCAAAGGATTTCTTCGTCGCCTTCTTCCCCTCTGAGCCGAATATAGTTCGGCCAAGAGTCTCCTGACAAAGAGAGAGACTTTAATGAGTTCAGCATGTCGCCAAGGGGCGAGTTCTAGAAGATATCCGCAATGGTGAACTCCATTACCGGAGCCCAACCAGATTCAGCGGGTGAGGGAGTCCTGGATTAGGGGGTATCCGGACAGCCGGACTGTATACATCATCCGGACTATTCAAGCGTGAAGATACAAGACTCGAGACTTCGGCCCGTGTCCGGATGGGACTCTCCTTTGCGTGGAAGACAAGCTTGGCGATCCGGATATTGTGTTTCCTTCCTTGTAACCGACTCCATGTAGGCCCTAGCCCTCTCTGGTGTCTATATAAACCGGAGAGGTTGGTCCTTAGAAGGCCGATCACAATTACAATCATACCATCATAGGCTAGCTCCTAGGGTTTAGCCTCTACGATCTCGTGGTAGATCTACTCTTGTACTACTCATATCTTCAATATTAATCAAGCAGGAAGTAGGGTTTTACCTCCATCGAGAGGGCCCGAACCTGGGTAAACATTGTGTCCCTCGCTTCCTATTACCATTAGCCTAGGACGCACAGATCGGGACCCCCTACCCGAGATCCGTTGGTTTTGACATCGACATTGGTGCTTTCATTGAGAGTTCCTCTGTGTCATCGCTGCAAGGCTTGATGGCTCCTTCAATCATCATCAACAACACGGTCCAGGGTGAGAATTTTCTCCCCGAACAGATCTTCGTGTTCGGCGGCTTCACACTGCGGGCCAATTCACTTGGCCATCTGGAGCAGATCGACAGCTACGCCCCTGGCCACCAGGTCAGGTTCAGAAACTTGAATTACACGGCCGATGTTCGCGGAGACTTGATATTCGACGGATTCGGGCCTGTGCCAGAAGCGCCGGGCAGTCGCGACGAGCACGGCTTAGACCTGCTGTCGGACAATGCTCGGGATATCACCCCTGCCGTAGCCCCTGACCTAAATCCGGAGCAGGCTGCGTTGCCTAAGGAAGGAGGGATGGACCCCGCCCCGCAGGCCGCATACTCATCGGCGGTGGAGCCGAACACAGGCCTCACCTCTGTGGAAGCCTCTGACTCTGGACCCCCGGAGTCGTATCCGGTTGTTGGTTCCAGTCCGCGCACTCTCGAGCCAGCCGAGCCAGGTTGGGCCCCGGTGATGGAGTTTACCGCCGCGGACATCTTCCAGAACTCGCCCTTTGGCGACATGCTAAACTCATTAAAGTCTCTCTCTTTGTCAGGAGGCTCTTGGCCGAACTATGTCCGGCTTGAGTGGGAAGAGAGCGACGAAGGAATTCGCTGCCCACCCACCACCCACTTCATTGCCACGATCGATGATCTAACCGACGTGCTTGACTTCGACTCCGAAGACATCGACGGTATGGATGACGATGCGGGAGAAGTACAGGAACCACCACTCATAGGGCGGTGGACAACCACCTCCTCATACGATATATATATGTTGGATACTCCAAAGGAAACTAATGGCAATGAGGGAACGGAGGATAACCCCTAAGGGAAAAAAGCAAAGCATGGGCGTCGTCAACACCGCTCCAAGCCCCGCTATAGCAATACCGGCACAGAAGACGAAAACAATTCAAAGGGCGCCAAAGATGGATACAACCCCGATCAACCTGCCTTCAAGCAGGACGGACTGGCCATGGTAGGATACATGGAAAGGGACAACTATACGCCCCCCTTTGAGGACGAGGTAAGCCTCGGCAATGACGAATTCGGCGTGCCTGAAGATCCAGTGGAACAAGTTCGCTTCAAGCGACGGCTCATGGCCACGGCAAGGAGCCTGCAAAGGAAGCAACAACAGCTTAAAGCTGACCAAGATTTGCTCGTGGACAGGTGGACCAAGGTCCTAGCCACCGAAAAATACAGACTTGACCGCCCCGACAAAGGGCACACACGGCAGAACTGGCTACCTCAACGTAAGCAGGAGAACCCAAGGCACATACCCCGAAGTCAACACGCCACTACGGTCCAAGACAATATGAAGGATACACAAAGAGGCATCCTCAAGCCCCGGCGCAATGGTCATAAACATCAAGTCAGAGAAGCTGGTGCCAAGTCCAACAATTCCCAGTCCGGTCAGCGGACAAAGAACAGCTCAAACCTATCCGGCCCGAGCAACATACTCGATCAACCATGTGAAATTCATGGTACTCCTAGAAGGACAGCAGAGCACACCAATAGAGAATGCCAGATCCTCAAAACAAAGCGGCTGGTCCTGTGCCGGAAACAATAAGGGGAGGCGTGTAGTCAAGAGACCCCCCCCCCCAGAGCATAAAAATATGGCCGATCGCCCCTGATCACATCAACCACAGCAATTCAATTGTAGTACCTCTAGACCTAGTAGTCCGGGGGCTCCATAACACATAAAGCCCCCACGGGTATGAAGCCACAAATAACATCTTCTAAAAGATGCCAGGCGCAAAAGCCAAGTTTTATTGGCCTACCACTCTAACGGTTGTCTTCGGATCACCAAAAAAATGCTACGCCAAAGAGTAACTCTTCGACACCTTCCCCTCATATGGTAATTTACCGTATGCTAACGGGACGAACCACGTTGACTAGATTCCACGTGATAAACCATTAGGCCAACACCATGTGATATAATCACGCCCACGGGCAAGGCCGGACCCCGCCCTTAGAGCGGAAATCATACAGCTGCCGGAGTAGCGAGTTGCGCATGCCTATCAAAATTTTGATATGACAGCCAACTATCCGGACACCAACTGAGGAGTCTGCGCTACTTCATGGTATAACGGCTGGGTTCACCAGGGTCTGATCCGGAACCCTTAGACCAACCACAAGAGGACGTTCAGCTTCCTCCAAGCATTTGCCTTTACAAACTAACTTTGACATAGAACAGGATTGGCGGCGTGGAATCATCCAGGACACACAATGGCAGGAACATGCAGGTAGAAGGCAGTTCGGATTCACTCTTGATCCACTCACAACCCCCTCCAGTCCGGCCATCACAGGTTCCACCAAAAAACACCTCTTTTCATACATCGTACTCATATGCATAGACATATCAACCTACTACAATGCGTAGAGTTAAATAACACTTATCGGTCGTCGTTTATCGCCGACGCCTCTTTGCCAAAAAATGGTAGCCACGCTTCATATTACGCCCGGTTATGCCAGGGGCTTCACAGTATGGCAATAAAGTCCGACCACCTTTTCGATTGCTCGGCACCCCGAACTTATAGCACTATATGCATCAGCTCCGAATCATGTCTTGGGTCGTTGGTTGGGTTTGCCCGGCTCCCATGTTTTGGTAACTTACGTTCCATTCTATCGGCTAAGGTAGCGCTGGGAGAACTACTGTGATTGTGTCCCGGTTCTGCTGGACGAGCACCTCAGTAGAGAAAGCCGAAAACCGACTGTCATGATGCAGCGAGAGCTGGTCAGCTGTTCGAGAGGTTGTAAAATCCTTAAAGATTTATTCCGCACAACGCCATTATAAATGCAGAGTGTGATGGATCGGTCTTCTGATCAGGCGCCAATAGACCCCTAGTTCGGCCTTCCGAACACTAGGGGCTGCGCCGACCATACTCGAATTCCTATGGCTAAGTGAGAGTAATAAAGCCTTATAGTCCGATTGCCTGGTTCGTGGTGAGAAACACCTCCTTAAAAGGATCCAACTATGGGATAAAGAGCGTTCAGATATATCCCGAACACCCCCGTATTCGTTTTTACGTGGGGGCAGAAGCCGATGACTGGCCAACTCTCAGGATTTACATACAATAAACAGCCGCACAGGAAGAACATATGTTCAAACAAAACAGGCAATATATAATAAAAATGCCATTATCCCGTATTACAAAAAGTGGCACGAATGCCCTCAGGGAAATATAATGTCTTTGGCACACTTATCTGCCGCAAGGCGGGCCCCTTTCAGTACACCTTCATAGTACAGCTCGGGCTTGCGGTGCTCCTTACCCTCCGGCGGCCCCTCAGTCATCAGCTTCTCCGCATCAAGCTTCCCCCAATGCACTTTTGCACGGGCAAACGCCATGCGTGCACCTTCTATATAGACTGATCGCTTGATAGCATCAAGCTGAGGACAGGCTCCCACAATCCGCTTCATGAGTCCGAAGTAACTGCTTAGAATTGGCTCTGCAGGCCACAGCCGGACAACCATGTCCTTCATGGCTAGTTCGGCCGCCTGGTGCAGTTCGACCAGCTGCTTCAGCTGATCGATAAAAGGCACCGGATAGTTTGGCGCCCAATACTGCGACCAGAAATTCCTCTCCACAGACTTCTTCTCCTCGGTCCGGTAAAATTGGGCGGCATCTGATATGCTGCGAGGCAGATCCGCAAATGCCGCTGTAAAAACAAGAATTCAGCTTGTCGCTTAGAGTTCTCCCCGCTATCATGTAAACATGGTCATGAATACAACAAGCCTTACCAGCTGCAACTTTCCGGGCCTCCTGAATGTCCCGTACAGCACCTCGGGCTTCTTCCCGAGCATCTTCCGCGGCTTGGAGAGCTTGGGCGAGTTCGGATTCTTTCCCTACCAGACTCTACTCCAAGCCCTCGCTTTTCTTCACAGCCTCCTGGAGCTCCCACTCTGCTGTGATGACCCTGGCCTTGTGTTTTTCACGAAGCGCCTGCTCAGCGGCAGCCTTCTCGTTGGCATCAGCCACAGCCTTCTTCAGTGCCTCATATTCGGCACTCGCTCCTAGGGCATACAACAAAAATACTTTTCAATAGGCACAATTACTCATTCATGCCTAATGCAAGACAATGTTTCAACATACCTTGCTTATCCTCTAACTGCTTCTTCACACGGCCAAGTTCTTCCTCGGCCCGTTCCAGGCTCTGCTTTAGTTCGGACACTTCCACATTATGAGCGGACGTCTTGTCCGCACACGCCTATTTTCAAACAAAGAGGTACACGTCATTAACAAAGGATTTGACCCCCTGCCCGGCTCCCTCTCTTTCGCCGGACAGTGTATCAGGGGCTACTACTTATATTATGACGATTCCTCAAAGGTTTCTTAGGAAACATACCTCAAAGGCCTTTATAAGGCCAAGGCAGGACTCGTTCAGCCCGCTCTCGGCGGACTGAATCTTTTCAACCACCGCACCCATGAGGGTCCGATGTTCATCGATGATAGACGTGTTCTTTAACGCTGTCGACAGACCGCCTAGCAACTCTGCTTAGACCGAGGTTGCCAGCTGAGTAGGCAAGCCTCCCACCATCGAAGGTGGCTGCTCGCCCGATCTGGGAGCCTTAGAGGTCTCCTGGACCTTGTTCGGCTATGGGCCGAACCCAAGATCGCCCCCGCTGTTAGCACACTCAGGGGCCATCGCTCCCATGTGTCCGGCTCCAGTGATATGCCCCCCTGGTCCGGGCCCTGTTGAGATGACACCTCAGTGTCGCGCCTGGACTTTGGGGAAGGGGCCTCTGGAGTCGTCTCGCTCGCCAAGGCATCCGAGCTCAGCGAATCCTTCGATGATGACTGTCCGGCGCGAGACCTTGCCGGACTGTGCAAAATATGGCAACAGTTAAAACTACTATACCCAAAAACAATCCCGGACGCATATGCGTGTTCGGATTTTGTATACTTATGACTTCTCCAGGGGCTGGGCCCTGGTATCCCACTCCGACCTGCTATCGCCAGCTGTGGTAGATGCCTCTGGGAGGGAACCTTTCCACCTCTTGGGCGATCCGGCCTCCAGGGATGTGGAGGCCGTCCTTTTCTTCCCACCATCAGAGTGAGGCTCGTCCTCCTCTTCTTCCTCCTCTTCGTCTTCAGAAGAAGGGTCGTCGCTGGAGTCTTTGAATTTGGCGTCCGAAGCCTCGCGACGACGGAGGCCACTCTGGGTCTTTTTGACCTTCTTGGAGGCCTCTTTCTTTGGCGCCTCGTAAGGCGTGGGGACCAGGTCAGAAGAGGTCCGGACGGTTCCTCCGGCAGCGGGGCCGGACAATGTATCTGCTCCACCTTCTTTATCCATCCCTGAGGTCACGATGAAACACGATTAAGATGTCCCCCTCAGGACATGCCAACTGAAGCATGGATAGACGGAGCATAGTTATGACTTACCGGGCTTGTAGAATGGGATAATTGATACCCACGGTCCTCGGAGGAGCCCGGCCATGATTTGTCGGACTTAAAAAGCACCTTCCAGATATCCTTGGGAGGAATCGTAGAGCTCCCGAAGAGTCTGGTACGCGGTTGGGTCGTACTCCCACAAGTTGCAGGCTCGACGCTGGCAAGGGAGAACCAGGCGAACTAACATCACCTGGACTACGTCGACGAGCTTGATGTACTTGTCAACCACGCTCTGAACGCGTGTCTGGAGCAGCGACAGCTCATCGGACGAGGACCAGTTCGGGCCCTTCTTGGGCCAGGAAGTGAGCCGCAGTGGGGCTCCGGATCTGAACTCTGGAGCTGCCGCCCACCTTTTGCCACGTGCTTCGGTGATATAGAACCACTGCTGCTGCCACTCCTTGACGGAGTCGTTGAAGGCACCCTTCGGCCAAATGGCCTTGGGCATCTTTCTCACCATGGCGCCGCCACACTCGGTGTGTTCGCCACTCACCACCTTGGGCTTCACATTGAAAATCTTCAGCCACAGGCCGAAGTGAGGTGAGATCCGGAGAAAAGCCTCGCACACGACGATGAATGTTGAGATATCAAGGAAGGAGTTGGGGGAAAGATCATGAAAATCAATCCCGTAGTAATACATGACTCCACGAACAAGTGGGTGAAGGGGAAACCCAAGCCCGCGGACAAAATGGGGAAGGAACACGACTCTCTTGTGAGGTTTTGGAGTGGGGACGACCTGTCCCGCCGGTGGGAGACGGTGGCCGATCTTCAGGGCCAGATACCCGGCTTCCCGGGGCTTCTTGATGTCCTTCTCCTGGACGGTCGAGGCCATCCATCTGCCTCCTGCTCCGGATCTGGACATCTTTGGAGAACCTCCCTTCGGTGGAAAAGGAGAATGCCTGGTCGTTAGGGCTCGAACAGAGGGGAATGGGCTAGCGGAAGGAGAAGGCGTGGGTAAAGAGGAAGAGGCCTTATCTCTTTATAGGGACGGCAAAAGCTTTTTGCGTCTCCCAACTTGCCTGGTGGAACCCACTCGGTCCCCACTCGCCGCGATTAGCGGTGCAGTTGGATTACCCATACCCGTATTGATGAGAATCCCATGATAAGGGGACACGATCTCTACTATGATAAAACATGCAGAAGAAACTGCCTCGCGATTTGCGCTATGGCCGGTTGTAGGAAACAATTCGAATAACGACCCGACCGTAATGACACGTCGCGTTGTCTAAAAAGTTGTCAGCAGATTGCATTTGTGTAATATCATTCTCTCTACGGTGGTATGTGGAGATCATTTTGCGGATCTGGACATGGTTTGGGTGTTCGAAAATTATTTTGGAGTATTCGGAGAAGGAACCGGCCCTGCAATGCCGAAGACAAGACTGTGCGCCGGACTCATCGTCATTGAAGCCTGGATCAGGGGCTACTGAGGGAGTCCTAGATTACGGGGTATCCGGACAGCCAGACTGTATACATCGTCCGGACTATTGAAGCGTGAAGATACAAGACTCAAGACTTCGGCCCGTGTCCGGATGGGACTCTCCTTTGCGTGGAAGACAATATTGGCGATCCGGATATTGTGTTTGCTTCCTTGTAACCGACTCCATGTAGACCCTAGCCCTCTATGGTGTCTATATAAACCGGAGAGGTTGGTCCTTAGAAGGCCGATGACAGTTACAATCATACCATCATAGGCTAGCTCCTAGGGTTTAGCGTCTACGATCTCGTGGTAGATCTACTCTTGTACTACTCATATCTTCAATATTAATCAAGCGGGAAGTAGGGTTTTACCTCCATTGAGAGGGCCCGAACCTGGGTAAACATTGTGTCCCTTGCTTCATGTTACCATCAGCCTAAGACACACAGATCGGCACCCTACTCGAGATCCACCGGTTTTGACGCCGACAGCGGGCTCGGGAGTGCGCGAACTAGAACCTACAGCCGAATACGAGTCCGGGGGTCCGGTGTCACAGGCTTCCCTGGGGGTGAAGCCTGTGTTCGGCTCTACCGCCGACGAGTGTGCGGCCTCCAGGGTGGGGTCCATCCACCCATCCTTGGGCGATGCAATCTATTCCGGATTTAGGTCCGGGGCTCCAGTAGGGGCGTTATGCCGAGCATTGTCCGACAGCAGGTCTAAGCCGTGCTCATCGTCACTGTCTGGTGCTCCTGGCGCATGCCCGAATCCATTGAAGATCAAGTCTCCGTGGATATCGGCCGTGTAGTTCAAGTTTCCGAACCTGACCTGATGGCCAGGGGCGCAGCTGTCGATCTGCTCCAGACGGCCAAGCGAATTGGCCCGCAGTGCGAAGCCACCGAACACGAAGATCTGTCCGGGGAGAAAAGTCTCACCCTGGACCATGTTGTTGTTGATGATTGAAGGAGCCATCAAGCCTTGCAGCGGTGACACAGAGGAACTCTCAATGAAAGCACCAATGTCGGTGTCAAAACCGGTGGATCTCTGGAAGGGGGTCCCGATCTGTGCGTCTAAAGCTGATGGTAACAGGAGGCAAGGGACACAATGTTTTACCCAGGTTCGGACCCTCTCGACGAAGGTGAAACCCTACTTCATGCTTGATTGATATTGATGATATGAGTAGTACAAGAGTTGGTCTACCACGAGATCATAGAGGCTAAACCCTAGAAGCTAGCCTATGATGATTATGATTCTGCCTCTAAGGACTAAACTCTCCGGTTTATATAGACACCGAAGAGGGCTAGGGTTTACATGGAGTCGGTTACAAAGAAGGAAATATAATATCTGGATCGCCAAGCTTGTCTTCCATGCAAAGGAGAGTCCCATCCGGACACGGGACGGAGTCTTGAATCTTGTATCTTCATGCTCCAATAGTCCGGCCAAAGTATATAGTCCGGCTGTCCGGATACCCCTAATCCAGGACTCCCTTAGAGATGCCCGGATCTGCAGGCGATCTTTTGCAAGAACTCTCACAACTGCACGAACGAGCTCGGCAGCCGATGCAGGGTATTGCCCAGGCCTTGTGGCCATCCGTCTCCCTGCCAGGAGGCATGGGAGAGCTTGTAGAAATGCTCAAGGGAGCATGGTGGCGCTTCCAATTATGGAAGATATCGGCCTGCCGACAAGGTGCAAGGGAAGCCTGGGCCATGGTGAAGACGCGATACACCAAGGCTGACCCGAACCACATGGCCGAGGTCGGGCCTGTAGGGTCAGATGGGAAAGAGATCCCCGTTAGTCTGGTATATGACCAGGTAGCATTAGCCGCAAAGTATTCCCAACAGGAATGTAGGCTAGACAGCCTGTTGGATGGTATAGAAGAAGAATTTGGTCAGTCTAAGTGACTGTATACTTCGAGTGACATAATTTGTCCCTAGCCGGATTGTAAATCATTTGTCATGGCGAACCTTTTTGCTTCAACCTCTGGACTCGACAGTCCGAAGTGTTTCCGAATACCCGCTCAGTTATGTAAAAACCGGGGTACGCGTGGAAACCAGGTGTAGGGGTCATAAGTGCTTGAACAGACAAGTAGCCAACTAGCTATGTTATATTACATGGATATTAAGAAACATCTTCCACGGAGAATAGTTCCGCTAAGGGTTCCTTTCCCTGGGTACGCATGCATTAATGTGCATGTCCAGACTACGAGAAGAGACACAGGATATAAACATCTGGGGGCATGTATTGCAATAGGTAAGAAACATCTTTTGTTACCGCCCGAATATTCCCTTAAGAACGCTAGCTTTCGGCTTCACCCAGTCTAAGGTACACATCCAGCTGACCCGGCAGTAACAATCGCAGAGGTGCTCCCCTTATGCCCTAGCCGAACTAACGGGAACATAGGGCATAAACACAGGAGCCAGGCAACCCAGCTTGGCCAAAACTTAAGTCATATCGATGCATATAATGGCGAAAAAGGTACATATGGATAAGTGACACATATGTAGTGGGCATAAAGCCCAGGAGAAAATTATATTAAGCTTCTGTATAAGAAGCCCCCAGGTATATTGAGCATGCATAGCGCGGCAGGAGTGTGTAGTCGAAGCACACTTGAAGCTTTTAAGGCTATAAAAAGGGAAGAAAGAAAGAAAAAGAGAAAGAGGATATAACTTAAAAAAGAAAGGCGGAGGTAAGGAGACGAACACAGAGTTCGGCACTAGGCATAGAATCTTCGGAGTCTGGCCGCGTTCCATGGGTTTGGGTCAAGTCGATTACACGCTCCTCCGGTGAGAACCTTATCAATGATCAAGGAACCCTCCCACTTGGGCTTGAGCTTGTCCTTTTTCTTCTCCAGTAGGCATAGAACGAGTTCGCCAACATTATAAGTTTTGGCCCGTACTTCTCTGCTTTGATAACTTCGAGCCTATTGCTGATAGAATGCGGAACGGGCCTTCGCGACGTCACGCTCCTCCTCTAGGGCGTCTAAACTGTCCTGCCGATCCAGCTCGGCTTCTCTCTCTTCGTACATGTGCACTTGAGGTGAGTCATAAATGATATCGCAGGATAGTACCGCCTCTGCATCGTACACCATAAAAAATGGTGTGTATCCGGTGGTGCGATTCGGCGTGGTCCGCAGCCCCCATAATACGGAGTCGAGCTCCTCGACCCAGTGTGTATCTGATTCCTTCAAGGATCGCACTAGTCTGGATTTGATGCCGCTCATAATAGGACCGTTTGCTCGTTTGACTTGACCGTTTGTTTGGGGGTGATAGACGGAGGCATAATCGAGCTTAATGCCCATGTTGTCGCACCAAGTTTTCACCTCGTCGGCTGTGAAGTTGGAGCCGTTATCGGTGATGATGCTGTGGGGGACACTGTAATGGTGTACAACCCCTGATATGACATCTATCACTGGTCCCGATTCAGCCGTTTTAACTGGTTTGGCTTCTATCCATTTGGTGAATTTATTCACCATGGCCAACAAGTATTTTTTCTTATGGCTTCCTCCTTTAAGAGGTCCAACCATATCGAGCCCCCAGACCGCAAATGGCCAAGTTATGGGGATTGTTTGGAGAGCGGTAGGTGGCATATGGCTTTGATTTGCAAAAAGCTGGCAACCGACGCAATGTTGGACGAGGTCCTGTGCGTCTGCTCGGGGTGTCGGCCAGTAGAAACCTGTACGGAAGGCCTTGCTTACAAGGGCCCGGGCTGTGGCGTGGTGGCCACCGAGTTCGGCATGAATTTCGGCCAAGAGTTGCCGCCCTTCCTCTTTGGAGATGCACCTTTGGAGCACTCCAGTAGCGCTTTTCTTATAAAGCTCTCCCTCGTTGACCTTATAGGCTTTAGAGCGCCGCACAATGCAACGTGCCTCATTTAGGTTCTCAGGGAGTTCTTGCCTATTTAAGTAGGCTAAGAAGGGTTCCATCCACGGGGCGATGACAGTCATAATCGCGTGGGCCGAGGGTGTTATTTCGGTGGTGGAGCCTCCGATTACGTCAGAGTGTTCGGGATCTAGGGTTGTGTTCGGATCCAGACTGGTATTGCCGGTCTCCCCTTCCCACACCACGGATGGCTTGAACAGCCTTTCCAAGAAGATATTGGGTGGGACGGGGTCGCGCTTAGCGCCGATGCAGGCAAGGATATCCGCCGCTTGATTGTTCTCTCGGACCACATGGTGGAATTCGAGCCCCTCGAATCGAGCTGACATTTTGAGGACAACATTACGGTAAGCCGCCATTTTTGGGTCCTTGGCGTCAAAGTCTCCATTTATTTGAGATATTGCGAGGTTCGAATCCCCATGCACTTCTAGGCATTGAATGCCCATGGAGACTGCCATCCGAAGACCATGCAACAGAGCCTCATATTCGACTGCATTGTTGGAGTCTATGTATAATATTTGGAGTGCGTATTGGACTGTATCTCCGATGGGGGATGTCAGGATGACGCCTGCCCCCATACCAGCCAGCATCTTAGAGCCATCAATGTGCATGATCCAATTGGAGTACGCGCCGTACTCTTTAGGGAGTTCGGCTTCTGTCCATTCGGCGACGAAGTCAGCCAGTACTTGCGACTTAATGGCTCGTCGTGCTTTGTATGTTATGTCGAACGGGAGGAGCTCGATAGCCCATTTAGCAATCCGGCTCGTGGCATCGCGGTTATTTATTATATCATTGAGTGATACTTCAAAGGCCACCGTGATTGAACACCTTGAAAGTAGTGTCGTAATTACCAGGATGCCATGAAGACCACGTATGCTATCTTTTGATAATATGGGTACCGTGATTTGCATGGAGTGAGGACAGTGGATACGTAGTATACCAGCTTTTGAAGCGGGAACTTATGTCCGTCCGTCTCTCGTTTGACAACGAGTACTGTGCTTACAACTTGGTGTGTTGTAGCTATATATAATAGCATGGGTTCGCCGATATTTGGTGTGGCAAGGATTGGATTGCTGGCCAAGAGGGCCTTTATTTCTTCCAGTCCAGCCGTAGCCGCATCCGTCCACTCGAAGTGTTCGGTGCGTTGAAGAAGGCGATAAAGAGGTAGTGCATTTTCTCCCAATCGGGAGATAAAGCAGCTTATGACAGCCATGCATCCAGTGAATTTTTGGATTTGCTTGAGGTTTGTTGGGATAGCCAACTATGACGGAGCTCGGATTTCAGCCGGATTTGCTTCAATTCCTCTATTGGAAACGATGAAGCCCAAGAGCTTTCCGGTAGGCACGCCGAAAACGCATTTTTCGGATTAAGCATGATGTCATATGTTCGGAGATTGTCGAACGTAAGCCTCAAGTCGTCTATTAAAGATTCAACGTGTCTTGTTTTGATGACCACATCGTCTACGTATGCCTCCACTGTTTTGCCGATTTGTGTTTCCAGGCATGTCTGAATCATGCGTTGATAGGTTGCACCGATGTTTTTGAGCCGGAAAGGCATGGTGTTAAAACAGAAGGGGCCGTATGGAGTGATGAATGTCGTTGCGGCTTGATCGGATTCCGCCATCTTGATTTTATGGTATCCGGAGTATGCATCGAGGAAGCACAATGAGTCGTGTCCTGCGGTAGCGTTGATAATTTGATCGATGCGAAGGAGGGGAATGGATCCTTGGGGCAAGCCTTATTGAGGTCCTTGAAATTGACGCATAGGCACCAGGATTTGTCCTTCTTTGGTACCACCACCAGGTTTGCTACCTAGTCCGGATGTTTTATTTATCTAATGAATCCGGCCTCGAGTAACTTGGCTAGCTCCTCTCCCATGGCTTGTCGCTTAGGTTCTGAAAAACACCGAAGAGTCTACTTGACCGGCTTGTATCCCTTTAGTATGTTTAGGTTGTGCTCGGCCAGCCTGCGTGGGATTCTTGGATGTCAAAAAGATGCCAAGCGAAGATATCCCAATTCTCGCGCATGAACTCCCACAGTGCAGCGTCTATTGTGGGGATCAGCTGCCCCAATGGATGCTGTTTTTGTAGGGTCCATTGGGTGGACCTGGAATTTGACTATTTCGTCCGTTGGTTTGAAAGAGGTGGACTTGGGTCGTTTGTCGAGTATCATGTTGTCCCTATCCACTGTGGAGCGCAACATCGTTAGTTCTTCGGCCGCGAGGGCTTCGGATAATGCCTCAAGGGCCAGTGCAGTTGTTTTATTTTCGGCACGGAGTGCTACGTCTGGATCACTAGCTAGAGTGATGATTCCATTGGGCCCAGGCATTTTGAGCTTCATGTACCCATAATGGGGTATAGCTTGGAAGCTCGTGTATGCATCCCGCCCTAAAAGGGCGTGGTATCCGCTACTGAATGGGGCCACTTGGAATGTGATTTCTTCGGACCTATAATTCTCCGGCGTGCCGAATACCACATCTAGTGTGATTTTCCCTGCACATCGTGCCTCCCGACTAGGGATGATTCCTCTGAAGGTTGTGCTGCTTTGCTCGATGCGGCTCTTGTCTATTTCCATTTTGTTAAGAGTTTCCTCGTAGATGAGGTTTAATCCGCTGCCACTGTCCATGAGCACTTTAGTAAGCCGGAAGCCGTCCACAATTGGACTAAGGACCAAAGCGGCTGGTGCTCCGACTGTCCGGAATTGTGGTTTGTCACTAGCATTGAAGGTTATGGCCGTGGCGTTCCATGGATTTATTGCTGCAACATGGCAGACTTCGGTGAGGCTACGGAGGGTTCGTTTGCGCCTATTATTTGAGGCGAAAGTCTCGAAGATTGTCAATACTGTATTGTTATTTTTGGCGGGATGATGCCTTGCGGTATTGTTGATGAGGAGATCCTCGCTACTCTTGGCCACCTGCCGGAGTATCCAACATGCTCTAAGGCTGTGTGTTGGTATGGTATCCGGTGTGCTATGGATTTTGCATGGCCCATTGAGCCATCCCTCCAATATGGTTCCATGCCCTGTATTGGGCTTTGGTTTCTTTGTAATTGGATTGGGCGACTTGCGAGAGTGCACCATTTTAGTTCGGACGAGGGGTTTGGTAAGAGCCGGAGGATCCTAGAATTTTGTCTGGGTTTTCTAGGCGCTTTCCATCGCACAATACTTCTATACTATGGCCGCCAAGTCAGTGAAGTGTGCTATGTCACAGCGACTTATGGCGTCGAGGATTCCCCTGTCCGTGCAATTTTTGCAAAAGAATGAAATTGCGTCTTCCTCGTGACAGTCCTTGACCTTGCTCATTACAAGGAGGAATCTGGCCCAGAAGTGATGTACTGTCTCTTGGGGCTCTTGTCTAATGTGGGAAAGATCACTTCTGTCTGGGTGGGTGGGTAGATTTAGGTCCAAACCCTGACCCGATCTGAGACCCAGGGGCAGAGGAGCTTCCGAGCTTGGCAGTTCGGGCTCCGGGATGTTGCCCAATTTTTCTGGCCCACTATCCAATTCTAGGTTCGTAGCTTGGGCCATGACCTCCCCTAGACGGGTATCCGGATCGCAGAGCTCGGGAATACGGACATAGTTCGTCCTCAAAATAGAGGAAGAATCACTTCATTGCTCCTCCACCACCGCTATCTGATGGGTGACCGGTGGAGAGTTAATCTCCCTTTGGTCGGGTTTAAGCCCGATCCGATCATAGTCCGTAGCGACTCCCAGGGCGGCGATGCGATCCAAGAGCTCGTTCAGGGAGGAGAGCTCCATTGGATCCATCTGCTCGGTGAATTCCGAGCTGACGTGGAGGCTGTTTTTGATGACCTGAGAAGTCATCGTCGGCGCAACGGCCGAACTTGCGGTCATGACGAAGCCGTCTAATCGGAGAGATTGGCCTCAAGCCAGGGCTCCCATAGAGGTGATGTGATCCTTGATAACAAGGCGAGCCATCAAGCCTTATCGTGACGGCACAGTGGAACTCTCAATGAAAGCACCAATGTCGGTGTCAAAACCGGCGGATCTCGGGTAGGGGGTCCTGAACTGTGCGCCTAAGGCTAATGGTAATAGGAGGCGGGGGACACAATGTTTACCCAGGTTCGGGCCCTCTCGATGGAGGTAATACCCTACTTCCTGCTTGATTGATCTTGATGATATGAGTATTACAAGAGTTGATCTACCACGAGATCGTAGAGGCTAAACCCTAGAAGCTAGCCTATGATTATGATTGTTGTTGTCCTACGGACTAACCCCTCCGGTTTATATAGACACAGGAGGGGGCTAGGGTTACACAGAGTTGGTTACAGAGAAGGAGATCTACATATCCGGATTGCGAAGCTTGCCTTCCACGCAAAGGAGAGTCCAACCCGGACACGGTTCGAAGTCTTCAAACTTGTATCTTCATACTCCAGCAGTCCGGCCAAAGTATATAGTCCGGCTATCCGAGGACCCCCTAATCCAGGACTCCCTCAGCCGCGCCGCCTGCGCCGCCCGTCACCCACGACCCATCACCGGACGCCATCGCCGCCGTCCTCTCCGTCGCCGACCTGACCCTGACCTCATCGCCGTCGTCCCCATCCTCCTCCCCAACGAGCACCATTGACCCTCACCGCCCGATCCCCTGCAACGTGTCCACGCAGTCTCATCGTGTGCTATCCACGCCGATGGCCTCGCACAGCCCGCGCCCGTAGTGCTATTCCTCCCGCGCTTGCCAATGCCATATGGCCGCGCCGCCGCTGCTCCGCTTGGCCCCGCGTCGGCCCGCCTCCCCTGCTCGTCGTGCCCTTGCCCTCGCGCGTGATGCCACACGCCCACGCGCCTCCGTGCTCGCCCCTCTGTGCCGCTACCCCTGGACGCCCCCTTCCTGGCACCGCTCTGCCGCCCTCCCTTGCTTGTCGCTGCACTGGTCGCAGCCTCGTGCTATTGGTGGCGTGATGACCCACAAGTATAGGGATCTATCGTAGTCCTTTCGATAAGTAAGAGTGTAGAACCCAACGAGGAGCAGAAGGAAATGACAAGCGGTTCTCAGTAAGGTATTCTCTACAAGCACTGAAATTGTAGGTAACAGATAGTTTGGTGATAAGATAATTTGTAACGGGTAACAAACAATGAAAGTAAATAAAGTGCAGCAAGGTGGCCCAATCCTTTTTGTAGCAAAGTACAAGCCTGAACAATTTCTTATAATGAGAAAAGCGCTCCCGAGGACACATGGGAATTATCGTCAAGCTAGTTTTCATCACGCTCATATGATTCGCGTTCGGTACTTTGATAATTTGATATGTGGGTGGACCAGTGCTTGGGTACTGCCCTTACTTGGACAAGCATCCCACTTATGATTAACCCCTATTGCAAGCATCCGCAACTACAAAAGAAGTATTAAGGTAAACCTAACCATAGCATGAAACTAATGGATCGAAATCAGCCCCTTACGAAGCAACATATAAACTAGGGTTTAAGCTTATTTCACTCTAGCAACCCATCATCTACTTATTACTTCCCAATGCCTTCCTCTAGGCCCGAATAATGGTGAAGTGTCATGTAGTTGACATTCACATAACACCACTAGAGGATATACAACATACATCTCTACAAAATATCGAACGAATACCAAATTCACATGACTACTAATAGCAAGACTTCACCCATGTCCCCAGGAACAAACGTAACTACTCACAAAGCATATTTATGTTCATGATCAGAGGAGTATTAATATGCATTAAGGATCTGAACATATTATCTTCCACCAAGTAAACCAATTAGCATCAACTACAAGGATTAATCAACACTACTAGCAACCCAGAGGTACCAATTTGTGGTTTTGATACAAGATTGGGTACAAGAGATGAACTAGGGTTTTGAGAGGAGATGGTGCTAGTGAAGATGTTGATGGAGATTGACCCCCTCCCAAAGAGAGGATTGTTGGTGATGAAGATGGTCATGATTTCCCCCTCCCAGAGGGAAGTTTCCCTGGCAGAACAGCTCCGCTGGAGCCCTAGATTTGTTTCACCAATGTTCCGCCTCGTGGCAGCGGAGTTTCATCCCGTAAGCTTGCTTATGATTTTTTCCAGGGTAAAAGCCTTCATATAGCAGAAGATGGGCACCGGAGGGTCACCAGGGGGGCCAGGAGACAGGGGGCACGTCCAGTAGGGGTGGGCACGCCCCCACCCTCCTGGCCAGGGTGTGGGCCCCCTCTAGTGTTTTCTTCGCTCAATAATTCTTATTAATTCCAAAAGTGACTTCCGTGGAGTTTCGAGATTTTTGGAGCTGTGCCGAATAGGTTTCCAATATTTGCTCCTTTTCCAGCCAGAATTCCAGCTGCCGGCATTCCCCCTCTTCATAGTAAACCTTGTCAAATAAGAGAGAATAGCCATAAGTATTGTGACATAACGTGTAATAACATCCCATAATGCAATAAATATTGATATAAAAGCATGATGCAAAATGGATGTATCAACTCCCCCAAGCTTAGACCTCGCTTGTCCTCAAGTGGAAGCCGAAATCGAAAAATATGTCCACATGTTTAGAGATAGAGGTGTCGATAAAAATAAAATACGTACATGAGGGCATCATGATCATTCTTATAACAGCAACATATATAGATTTTGTCATATGATTTCTTATGCTCAAGTAACAATCGATTCACAATGTCAAGTATCGTTCATAAACTTCACTGGGAACTAACAAGCTATAATCCCAGTCATTGAAACAATTACAATTTATCATAACATCAGAAAGAGTCAAGAATAGAGCTTTTCAGCAAGTCCACATACTCAACTATCATATAGTCTTCTACAATTGCTAACACTCACGCAATACTTGTGGTTATGGAGTTTTAATCGGACACTGAGAAAGATAGGGGCTTGTTGTGTTGCCTCCCAACGTATTCACCTTTGAGGGATGTCAACAATAATAATTCATGCTAACTTACATCCAATTGGATATATATATCAGGATCTTACCAACACGAGGAGCTTGCCAAAGGATAAAATGAAAAAGGGAAAGGTGAAGATCACCTTGACTCTTGCATAAAGTAAAAGACATAAAGTAAAAGATAGGCCCTTTGCAGAGGGGAGCAGAGGTTGTCATGTGCTTTTAGGGTGGATGCACAAAATCTTAATGCAAAAGAACGTCATTTTATATTGCCACTTGTGATATGAACCTTTATTATGCAGTCCGTCGCTTTTATTACTTCCATATCACACGATCGTATAAAGCTTATTTTCTCTGCACTAATAAGTCATACATATTTAGAGAGCAATTTTTATTGCTTGCAACATGAAAACTTACTTGAAGGATCTTACTCAATGCATAGGTAGGTATGGTGGACTCTCATGGCAAAACTGGGTTTAAGGATATTTGGTAGCACAAGTAGTATCTTTACTTGGTGCAAGGAATTTGGCTAGCATGAGGGGGGAAAGGCAAGCTCAACATGTTGGAAAGATCAATGACAATATACTTTAACTGAGATGTGAGAAAACATAAACCATTACATTGTCTTCCTTGTCCAACATCAACTCTTTTAGCATGTCATACTTAATGAGTGCTCACAATCATAAAAGATGTCCAAGATAGTATATTTATATGTGAAATCCTCTCTTTCCTTATTACTTCCTATTAATTGCAACGATGACCAAAACTATGTTTTGTCAACTCTCAACAACTTTTATGCCTCATACTCTTTATATGTGAAGTCATTACTATCCATAAAATCAATATGAACTCTTTTATTCTTTTTATTCTTTCTACTTCCTCAAGATCATAGCAAGATAACAAAGCCCTTGACTCAACACTAATCTTTATTATAGATAGCTCACGGACTCGATTACATAAAGAGATCACAAAGCAAAACTCAAAACTACTTGATACCAAAACTTCAATCTACTAGATCAAGATATTACTAAAAGGATCAAACTAAGAAAAACTGTAAAGATAGGAGTGTGATGGTGATACGATACCGGGGCACCTCCCCCAAGCTTGGCAGTTGCCAAGGGGAGTGCCCATACCCATGTGATTATGTCCTCGGAGGTGATGAAGGTGGTGATGATGATGGTGGATAATCGCACATCGAGCGTAAAAGCTCCTCCAACTTGCGGATGATGCCCTTGAGTCCGACAATATGATCCTTCAACAAAATATTTTCCTGCGTGAGATACTTGTTTTGTATGCGAGCTAACTTAATCATCTTGAAAGCTTCAATCTCAGTTGGAGTAAAGAGGTTAGGTAGAGGTTGAGGGATGTCTTCTTTTTCCACCGCCGGAGCTTGATCCTGCATGCCTTCTCGATCCCTTCATCGTTGTTGATCTCCTCTGGTTCTTCTCTTTTCAGCTCTATCTTCAATAGCCAAGCATCCTTGTCTTCATTGTTGAAGGAGGGCGACATCATGGTGCTCTATATCTGTCAGAAAAACAGCTCGAAACAAAAACAGAGGAGTTTTGCGTGATACGGTGGTCAAAACCTTTAGGAGATTATATAATGAATTTTTACGACCAAAATACGTAACGTGCAAGAAACGGAGTCCGAGAGGCACACGAGGTGCCCACGAGACAGGGGGCGCACTGTAACATCCCAAAATTCTAAATTTTGGAATGTTATATTAAATAGATAGTTTTGATTGATTGTTTGATTGATTGACTGAAAGTGAGTGAATTCGAATCTTTTTGAAAGTTAAATGAGAAGGAATAAAAGGACTTTCCCAAACTTTCATTTTTTTTTGCTTTTATGACCTCCGTGAATTCAAATTCTTTTCACCACAAAACCCTGGAGAGAAGATGACATGACTTCTTCCATTTATTTAAATGACAAGGGGTGTTGAAAATATTTGAATGTCATTTGGGAAATATTTCCAACCCAGGAACTTTATGCAACTCAATGATTTTCACGAGCGAAGATAAAATGACTTCTTCAAAACATATGAAATATGAGTTGGGAGTTTCAAAGAATTAAATTCAAAGTTCTTTTGAATTTATTTTTCAATTTGGAGTTATTTGAGTTTTATTCAAATTATTTTTCTCCAAAAATAAAATATATGGGAAATAGGGTAACATGATTCCCTACATCAGAAAATTGGAGAGAAATAAATTTGAAACCATTTTGGTATTTTTAAAATGATTTTATTGGGTTTTAAATAAGTCAGTAGCACTGTTTGAATTATTAGAATTATTGTGGATTTTATTTGAAGCTAGAATAATGTTCATGTTGTAGAAAATCGTTTTCTGAAAATTATGAGATATAATATGCATATGTTGTATTTTTATTTTATTGGTATTATTTTATTTTTAGTGTCTGTTTTCTTTAAAAAAAAAGAAAAACTTCTGGACCGACTGGACCGAGCCGGCCCAGCTTGCCAGGCCACGGCCCAGCCGGCCAACGTCGCTCGCCCGCGTGCCCGAGCTCCGCTCGGGAGTCCGCCGCCACCACGGCATCGCCGCCGCCTCCGTGCCGCCGCCGGACTTCTCCTCCCTTGCCCCCTCCTCCATGCCACCACCTCGCCCCGACGCCCTTAAAAGGACGCCGCCCCGGCCCCGTCTCCCCTCTCTCTCCCCTCGCTTCGTGCCGCCCCACTGCCGCCGGCGAGATCCGCCGAGTCCCGCCGCCCGAAGCCGCCACCCTCGCCGCCGATGACCGCCGCCGTCGCCACCATCGCACGCGCCACTCCGCGCCGCCCCTCCCCGTCCACTCCGCCCTCGTCATAGGCCACCAGAGCCGCCGCTCCGGTCGAGCCCGAGCCGCCCGCCGCCGTCTTCTCCGACGCCGACGAACCACGCCGCTGCCGTCGTTTTTTTTCTCGAACCGGTAATAACCGACCCCGGTTCGCTATTTTTTTTATATTTTCTCCGGGTTTTTTAAAAGACCGGTTTTATTTATGAGTTAGGTTAATTAGTGGACGTTTGCTAGTTTAGGATTTGTAGCGAACGATTTTCGTCTTATAGGTTTCTGCAGCGAACGTTCGCTATTTAGTCTTTTTCTTTTATTTTATTTTTCTGCCAGGGACCTAGTTGTAGTTATTTTATTTTACAGATTAGTCCCCAATTTTCAAACGACCATAACTTTTTGCTCCTTAGTCGGAATTCAACGAAACCAACGCTCACGTCTTCGTTACGATCTTCTCTATCCAGTAATCCAATTCAAACATGTTTTTGAAAGTTTTAAAATTTGAATTAGATCAGATTTGTATTCAAACTTCGTTTGATCGTAACTTGAGTCGTAGCTCCGTTTGAGTTGATTCTTTTTGCAAATTAAAGCTCTTGACCTAAACTTTCTGATAAGGCCAAATTCACATAATTTTGGTACTGTTAGAAATTGTTTTATGTTGCAAGAGTTATTTTCTTGGTTTTGATGTTTTTTTTGAATCGTCTTCTTCGTTCTTTCTGATCTTTTGAGTGATTGCTTATGTGTGGTTACTATTGCTTGATTACGATAGATTGACCGGAGTGTGACGAGTAGAACTATCAAGAATTTAGAGTGTGAATCATCTTCATCAACATTGCAGGCAAGTAACACTTGATCATACCTTTCTACTACCCAGTTTTTATGCATTAGATCTATCCTCAAACATTGCATGATTAGGATCTAATTAAATTGTGGGATGGGAAGTAGATGAGGTAGTACCTATTACCTGTTTTATTATCAAACCTTTGGGAGTTACTTCTACATTTACTTTATGCCATGCTATGCTAGTAGACGTGGATTGGGTGAGTGAATATCCATGACAGATGTGAGATTGTTAATTAATGGTTGATTTAAGGTGGCAACTTAAACACACATCTGGGTGGATTGAGGCACCTGTTTTCTAGCAGGACTTGCCTGTATTTCTTCGGACCGCCACCCAGGCTCAATGGGATCATGAGATTATTCAAACTAGAAACTTACGTGTGCAGCCACATGCTATTATGGGCTCTAGCATAGTTGACTAAGTTGTGCGAACTCTTACGGGGTGGACTAGTAGATGTAGGGGATGTAGGTTGGTACGGTCTACCCCTCATGTAAGGTGCTAGTGCTTCTGAAAGACTATGTCTCGGTCATCCGTTTCTCAAACACCATGTAGTGCGAGAAAACAAGCGGAGGCGATCGAGTCATGTGGGGAAAAGTGCGCAAACCTCTGCAGAGTGTAAAACTAATCATGATTAGCCATGTCCCCGGTTATGGACATCTTGAGTATCTAGTTCTTGGATTATCCTGTTGATCTCATCATTGTTACTTCCATTTAATATTGTTGGGATATTAATGAGTATTTTTAATTGGGATTGAGAATGCTGTCAACCATTCTCAATGTTTAACAACCACCATGATAGTTAAATGAATTTATTCCTTTGCAGTAGGGAAAAATTGGCTTTTCACAAAAACTGTAACCATAGAGCTTTCCACCAGCCATATATGCATGTAGTATAGGTTTATTCCTTCATTACTCTCTATGTGTTACATTGCCAGCATATTCCATGTGCTGACCCGTTTTCGGGCTGCAACTTCTCATGTTGCAGACTTTTCAGACGACGAGTAAGAGATACGTTAGGGTTACGATTTCTACACTCAACTTTGCCGTTGGTGTTGATGGGAATCCACAACCTTGTTGCTTCCGCTATATTTGGATTGAGGTAATAGTATTTACGTTACTTTATACATGTGATTTACCTCTGTTATAAATCCTCGAGTACTGTGTGTGTCAGCATACCGATCCAGGGATGACACTTAAGCACAGAGACTTGACCCATTCGGGTCGGGTCGCTACAAGATGGTATCAGAGCACATGTTGACTGTAGGACGTGACCCTAGAAAATGGCAAGCCCATAGGAAAGATTTTTCTCTACAACTTTCTTTTCAAAAGAATCTTTTACCTGTCTTCTCTTCTGAGCTTATTCAAAAATTCCTTTTAGTGAGACTATACCCTTTTCCCCCTTTTGACCCCTCGAAAATTTGACTGATGAGTCTACTCCAAGAAGGACCAGATATCGGACAACTAAGACCACTTCAGAATGAAGAGGATTTTACAGAGCATTATAATGACGGAAACTACAACAGTGAAGACTCCGAAGACTAGGAGAATTTGAAGGCTGTGAAGAATTTCCAGATTTGGTATGACCAAGGAAGGCTACACTTAAGGAACTTGGCAGACTAAGGAAGCTGTCAATACCTGAGATCAAGGTGTATCGGAGAAAGACCTGAACATGGAGCGTTAAAAACTCAAAGTTTTGTCAAGAAAACCCTAAGGCAGGAGATATCAACTATGGAATGATAGCTCATGGAAATGACAAGAGCAGAAACATGGACATTCATGATGTGATCGTTCGCCTATGCTATTATCACCGTGCTGAGTTAAGCATGCAGATGCAAGGAAAGATTTGATGGTATAAGGCTGATGGAGCACCTATCAGCAAGGATGCAGCTTTAACCTTAGCTGATGTATCACCAGGATCTGGAGTGTTACATCAAGAAGTTAAAATGGACTTTTAGAAGTCATATTTGACAAGGAGGCAATTCATGAAGAATGCAGGAACACGAAGCTGAAAGTAGCCAAGCTGGAGGAGCAAAACCTCGAGATACCGGAGATTCGTCCGGAACTGAAGGACAGAAGGACATGGTTCATACCAAGGATGTTGAAACCCAGAAGTTTGGAACGCAACCCCAGAAATATTAAAGGATGTCATGAGAGACTTCGCATCAACAGAGATGATCTGGCAAAAGAACTTGAGAAGGACAAGCATGATCAGAAGGAGCCATCGGAGACATGACCAAGACTTGAAGAGTTTGATGACGTTGAGATTTATTGACCTTTAGAAGACCAAACCCCTGTTATATACTTACGTTAGATGCGATGATTGTGAGCTGTCATTTGTTTATTGTTTTTCCGACGGCCACAATAAAATCTGTCTTTTCAAAACTTTTGTTTGTATTGTGTGTATCCCTCTCGACCTCTCCTATCCCACCCCATACCCATGGACCCAATAGAAGATGAATGGAGATGAGCTTATTTTCTAGATCGATGAGTCAATTGGAGACGGATCGATGGATTCAGAACATGGAGGATCACATGGAGAATAACCCTATAGCCAGAAAGGATATGGCCCAGCATGCTCTTCAGTGCTTTGAAAGAGGTGCTACTATTTGATGGAGGATGTACCAAACCATCAATGGATTGCAAGGAGTAACCACCTGGAAGGAAATTTAAGTTGACTTTGTCAAAGTCTAGGTTTGTGTCCCAGAAATTGGAGCCTTATGGAAAGGATGTGAAGAAACCTTGTGCATACAAGCTTTGTGGAGAAATAGGACACAACCATAAAGAAAATAAGGACGAATACCCTCATAAGCAGAGGATTACCAAAGGAGTTAGCCGAGGATTTTCAGGGAACTTTGGTTGGAGATTGTTCCCAAAGGTTTTGTTGCAGTAATGGAAGTTCAGTCTACATTGTTGGAAGAGATTAGTGAAGCTCAGAAGGATGACAAAGAGATTGCTGACATAAAAGAGAGAATGAGCAAAGGAAAGGCCGAAGGTTTTCGTAAGGATGAGCATGACACCTTATGGTTCAAGGATCATGTATATGTGCCTAATAATGCAAAGATCAAGAAGTTAATACTTCAGGAGGCTCATGACTCACCATACTCGATTCGCCCTAGAAACACCAAGAAGTATTTGGATTTGAAGGAGCATTTCTGGTGGACTGGTATGAAGAAGGATATTGCGGAGTATGTAGCCATATGTGATGTATGTCAGAGAATAAAGGCAGAGCATCAGAAGCCAGTCGGATTACTACAGCCTATGCTGATACCTGAATGGAAGCAGGATAAGCTTGGCATGGATTTCATTACCAGATTTCCCAAAACCCGAACGGGATATGATTCTATCTGGGTAGTAGTTTATTCGCTTGATCAAAGTGGCTCACTTTATCCCTGTGAAAACACCTATACAAGTGCGAAGTTGGCCAAGATATATTTGACAAAGATCGTATGTCTGCATGGAGTTCCGAGGACCGTTGTAGAGGAACCCAGTTTACTTCAAAGTTTAGGAATTAGTTGCGTGAAACTTTGGGTACTAGGCTAGAGTTCAGTACAGCCTTCATCCGCAGACAGATGGATAAACCGAGAGAGTCAAACAGATTCTGGAGGACATGTTGAGAGCATGTGCGTTAGGTTATGGATCTAGTAGTGATGATGATCTACCTTACGCGGAGTTCTCATACAACAACAGTTACCCATCCAGTTTGAAAATGGCCCCTTTTGAAGTTTTGTATGGGAGAAGGAGCCAGACACCATTGATATGGGATGAAGTTGGAGACCGTCAGTTGTTTGGACCAAATGTGATCAAGGAGTTAGAAGAGAATGTTAAGTTGAATCGAGATAGACTGAAGGTGGCTCAGTCCAGGCAGAATAGTTATGCAGACTCAAAAACACAAGAAGGTAGTCTATGAAATTGGAGACAGAGCATGTCCTCGTATGTCCCCTCTGCGAGGAGTTAAAAACGATTTGGAGTTAAGGGAAATTTAGCCCCGAGATTTGTAGGACCATACCGAGTTTTGGAAGCATATGGGAGAAGTGGCCAACAAGTTGGAATCACCCGAAGGACTGTCGGGAGTTCATGATGTGTTTCACGTTTCCCAGTTGAAGAAGTGCCATGCAGAGATGGCCAATATTCCCCTGTAAGGATGCTTGACCCTGGAAAGGATAATGATGTTCCACTAAGTGGAGTATGAACTTCATAAGTATAAGTTTTTATCTCGGTATGTGGGATATCCCACGAGGATGAAGAGATGAAGTACCGTTGGATATAAAGGAGGTATGATGTGGGAAATATGGATCAATGGAAATTCCATGATGAGTCTGAGTAATCATGTCCTAGGTTGGTGCCAATAGAAGGAAGGAAGACAGTACAATTGGATGGATTTAAGTATGCCAGGAAGTTGGATGTTGGGATAATGATCAGTTGCCCAGATGATGTGTTCTAGGATTTTAAGTGATGAGATGGGCCATAACCCACAGGCTCCAGGACCTGCCGAGAAGCAAGCACACTCTTGTTGAAGGAGAAATCCTGGAAGAAGAGGATATGCCTTTGTCGACAGATGATTTTATAGGAGTTTACGCAAACCTGAGAGTTGTTAAGGAACGATAGATGTTTTGTTTGGCTTGCAGAATCAATGGATTTTCTGAACTTGGTCCGTCGACAAGAGAAATTCTGCAATGCTTGTGAGGATGACCAAGTGTTAGAATGCGAGATTCACTAAACCATGTACAAGGTAATGATTTGGGTGCGGGATGGATTGATCACCATACCGACTTACTCTTATTATTCGCTTTGCTATATGGGATGGTAAATCTGAGTGACTTACCTATAGTAGAGAGACGACGATCAAAACCATGTTGAACCTTAGAATGGTATAAGTATTTTTTCCCTTGTACAAGGCAGTTGTTGCCAACCGTAGAATATACGGTGAGGATCAACCCAGACCCATTTCCTGCAGGAGAAACCCTAAATTGTTGACCACCATGAGAATATCGATAGTTGTTTAGAATTGGCGCCAGACCTATCAGCTATGAGGACCCGTTTCGAGATAACCTTACCCAGATGAATGGACAGAAGTATTGAGGAAAAGGTTATGCCACTACCGAAAGAGCCCAGAGAAGGAATTATCCTTAAGATCTGAGAAGACCGACACTGTGAGTAATAAGGATGGAGTATATGAGTTTTGATGGAACCGTAACCATGCTTCTAAGGGTGGTAGCACCCGAGACCCCGAAGATGATCGATGGATTTTGAGAAGACCCCCAAACCCTAACCTATTTCTTTCTAGCCTCTCTGAATCTCGAGGACGAGATTCATTTTAAGGGTGATAGTTTTGTAACATCCCAAAATTCTAAATTTTGGAATGTTATATTAAATAGATAGTTTTGATTGATTGTTTGATTGATTGACTGAAAGTGAGTGAATTCGAATCTTTTTGAAAGTTAAATGAGAAGGAATAAAAGGACTTTCCCAAACTTTCATTTTTTTTGCTTTTATGACCTCCGTGAATTCAAATTCTTTTCACCACAAAACCATGGAGAGAAGATGACATGACTTCTTCCATTTATTTAAATGACAAGGGGTGTTGAAAATATTTGAATTTCATTTGGGAAATATTTCCAACCCAGGAACTTTATGCAAATCAATGATTTTCACGAGCGAAGATAAAATGACTTCTTCAAAACATATGAAATATGAGTTGGGAGTTTCAAAGAATTAAATTCAAAGTTCTTTTGAATTTATTTTTCAATTTGGAGTTATTTGAGTTTTATTCAAATTATTTTTCTCCAAAAATAAAATATATGGGAAATAGGGTAACATGATTCCCTACATCACAAAATTGGAGAGAAATAAATTTGAAACCATTTTGGTATTTTTAAAATGATTTTATTGGGTTTTAAATAAGTTAGTAGCACTGTTTGAATTATTAGAATTATTGTGGATTTTATTTGAAGCTAGAATAATGTTCATGTTGTAGAAAATCGTTTTCTGAAAATTTTGAGATATAATATGCCTATGTTGTATTTTTATTTTATTGGTATTATTTTAGTTTTAGTGTCTGTTTTCTTTAAAAAAAGAGAAAAACTTCTGGACCGACCGGACCGAGCCGGCCCAGCTTGCCAGGCCACGGCCCAGCCGGCCAACGTCGCTCGCCCGCGTGCCCGAGCTCCGCTCGGGAGTCCGCCGCCACCACGGCATCGCCGCCGCCTCCGTGCCGCCGCCGGACTTCTCCTCCCTTGCCCCCTCCGCCACGCCACCACCTCGCCCCGACGCCCTTAAAAGGACGCCGCCCCGGCCCCGTCTCCCTTCTCTCTCCCCTCGCTTCGTGCCGCCCCGCTGCCGCCGGCGAGATCCGTCGAGTCCCGCCGCCCGAAGCCGCCACCCTCGCCGCCGATGACCGCCGCCGTCGCCACCATCGCACGTGCCACTCCGCGCCGCCCCTCCCCGTCCACTCCGCCCTCGCCGTAGGCCACCAGAGCCGCCGCTCCGATCGAGCCCGAGCCGCCCGCCGCCGTCTTCTCCGACGCCGACGAACCACGCCGCCGCCGTCATTTTTTTCCCGAACCGGTAATAACCGACCCCGGTTCGCTGTTTATTTTTATATTTTCTCTGGTTTTTTTAAAAGACCGGTTTTATTTATGAGTTAGGTTAATTAGTGGACGTTTGCTAGTTTAGGATTTGTAGTGAACGGTTTTCGTCTTATAGGTTTCTGCAGCGAACGTTCGCTATATAGTCTTTTTCTTTTATTTTATTTTTCTGCCAGGGACCTAGTTGTAGTTGTTTTATTTTACAGATTAGTCCCCAATTTTCAAACGACCATAACTTTTTGCTCGTTAGTCGGAATTCAACGAAACCAACGCTCACGTCTTCGTTACGATCTTCTCTATCCAGTAATCCAACTCAAACATGTTTTTGAAAGCTTTAAAATTTGAATTAGATCAGATTTGTATTCAAACTTCGTTTGATCGTAACTTGAGTTACGTAGCTCCGTTTGAGTTGATTCTTTTTGCAAATTAAAGCTCTTGACCTAAACTTTCTGATAAGGCCAAATTCACATAATTTTGGTACTGTTAGAAATTGTTTTATGTTGCAAGAGTTATTTTCTTGGTTTTGATGTTTTTTTGAATCGTCTTCTTCGTTCTTTCTGATCTTTTGAGTGATTGCTTATGTGTGGTTACTATTGCTTGATTACGATAGATTGATCGGAGTGTGACGAGTAGAACTATCAAGAATTTAGAGTGCGAATCATCTTCATCAACATTGCAGGCAAGTAACACTTGATCATACCTTTCTACTACCCAATTTTTATGCATTAGATCTATCCTCAAACATTGCATGATTAGGATCTAATTAAATTGTGGGATGGGAAGTAGATGAGGTAGTACCTATTACCTGTTTTATTATCAAACCTTTGGGAGTTACTTCTACGTTTGCTTTATGCCATGCTATGCTAGTAGACGTGGATTGGGTGAGTGAATATTCATGACAGATGTGAGATTGTTAATTAATGGTTGATTTAAGGTGGCAACTTAAACACACATCAGGGTGGATTGAGGCACTTGTTTTCTAGCAGGACTTGCCTGTATTTCTTCGGACCGCCACCCAGGCTCAAAGGGATCATGAGATTATTCAAACTAGAAACTTACGTGTGCAGCCACATGCTATTATGGGCTCTAGCATAGTTGACTAAGTTGTGCGAACTCTTACGGGGTGGACTAGCAGATGTAGGGGATGTAGGTTGGTACGGTCTACCCCTCATGTAAGGTGCTAGTGCTTCTGAAAGACTATGTCTTGGTCATCCATTTCTCAAACACCATGTAGTGCGAGAAAACAAGCGGAGGCGATCGAGTCATGTGGGGAAAAGTGCGCAAACCTCTGCAGAGTGTACAAACTAATCATGATTAGCCGTGACCCCGATTATGGACATCTTGAGTATCTAGTTCTTGGATTATCCTGTTGATCTCATCATTGTTACTTCTAATTAATATTGTTGGGATATTAATGAGTACTTTTAATTGGGATTGAGAATGCTGTCAGCCATTCACAATGTTTAACAACCACCATGATAGTTAAATGAATTTATTCCTTTGCAGTAGGGAAAAATTGGCTTTTCGCAAAAACTGTAACCATAGAGCTTTCCACCAGCCATATATGCATGTAGTATAGGTTTATTCCTTCATTACTCTCTATGTGTTACATTGCCAGCATATTCCATGTGCTGACCCGTTTTCGGGCTGCAACTTCTCATGTTGCAGACTTTTCAGACGACGAGTAAGAGATACGTTAGGGTTACGATTTCTACACTCAACTTTGTCGTTGGTGTTGATGGGAATCCACAACCTTGTTGCTTCCGCTATATTTGGATTGAGGTAATAGTATTTACGTTACTTTATACATGTGATTTACCTCTGTTATAAATCCTCGAGTACTGTGTGTGTCAGCATACCGATCCAGGGATGACACTTAAGCACAGAGACTTGACCCATTCGGGTCGGGTCGCTACACGCACCCAGTAAGGGTGGGCGCGCCCTCCACCCTCGTGGAGGCCTCGTGTCCTTCCCGGATTACTTCTTTCTTTCCGAAATTCTTAAATATTCCAAAACGGAGAAAAAATGCCATTAGAATTATTTTGGAGTCGGTTTACTTACCGTACCACATACCTATTCCTTTTCGGAGTCTAAAATGTTCTGGAAAGTGTCCCATATGTATTCCTCCAGGGTTACGGTCTCAATAATATTAGTTTCAACATTGATAGGATTACCTAAGATATAATGTTTGATTCTTTTATCGTTCACCACCCTCGGACTTGTGCCTTCAAAGTTGTTGATTTTTATGGCACCGGAACGATAGACCTCCTCGATAACGTAAGGACCTTCCCACTTAGAGAGAAGTTTTCCTGCAAAAAATCTTAAACGAGAGTTGAATAGCAATACAAAATCACCTCCGTTAAACTCACGCTTTTGTATTCTTTTGTCATGCCATCGTTTAACTTTTTATTTGAACAACTTGGCATTCTCATAGGCTTGGGTTCTCCATCCATCGAGTGAGCTAATATCAAATAACCTCTTCTCACCGGCAAGTTTGAAGTCATAGTTGAGCTCTTTAATAGCCCAATATGCCTTATGTTCAAGTTCGAGAGGTAAGTAACATGCTTTTCCATAAACCATCTTATACGGAGACATACCCATAGGATTTTTATACGCAGTTCTATAGGCCCATAATGCATCATCAAGTTTTTTGGACCAGTTCTTTCTAGATCTATTCACCGTCTTTTGCAAAATTAATTTGAGCTCTCTATTGCTCAATTCTACTTGACCACTAGACTGCGGGTGATAAGGAGATGCAATTCTATGATTAACATCATACTTAGCAAGCATCTTGCGGAAAGCACCATGAATAAAACGTGAACCACCATCAGTCATAAGATATCTAGGGACTCTAAATCTCGAAAAAATAACTTCTTTAAGCATCTTAATAGAGGTGTTATGATCAGCACTACTAGTTGGAATAGCTTCTACCCACTTAGTAACGTAATCAACATCAACTAAAATATGTGTGTAACCATTAGAAGCAGGAAAAGGTCCCATAAAATCAAAGCCCCAAACATCAAATGGTTCAATAACAAGAGAATAGTTCATAGGCATTTCTTGACGTCTACTAATATTACCAATTATTTGACATGCATCACAAGACAAGACAAACTTACGAGCATCTTTGAAGAGAGTAGACCAATAGAAACCGGATTGCAATACCTTATGTGCAGTTCTATCTCCAGCGTGGTGTCCTCCATATGGTTCAGAGTGACACTTGCGTAGGATCTGTTCCTGTTCATGCTCAGGTACACAACGTCTAATAACACCATCTACTCCTTCTTTATAAAGGTGTGGGTCATCCCAGAAGTAATGTCTTAAATCATAAAAGAACTTTTTCTTTTGCTGGTATGTGAAACTAGGTGGTATAAATTTAGCAACAATGTAATTAGCATAATCAGCATACCAAGGGGCAGTACGAGAAGCATTAATGACCGCTAATTGTTCATCAGGAAAGCTATCATCAATAGGTAGTGGGTCATCAAGAACATTCTCTAACCTAGACAAGTTGTCTATAACGGGGTTCTCAGCTCCCTTTCTATCAATAATATGCAAATCAAATTCTTGGAGCAAGAGAACCCATCTAATAAGTCTAGACTTAGCATCTTTCTTTTCAATAAGATATTTAATAGCAGCATGATCAGTGTGAATAGTAACTTTGGAATCAACGATGTAAGGTCTGAACTTATCACATGCAAATACGACTCCTAAGAACTCTTTTTCAGTAGTAGCATAATTTCTCTGGGCAGTATCAAGAGTTTTACTAGCATACTGGATAACATTCAATTTCTTATCAACTCTTTGCCCTAGAACAGCACCTACAGCATAATCACTAGCATCACACATAATTTCAAAGGGTAAATTCCAATCAGGTGGTTGAACAATAGGTGCAGTGATCAAAGCTTTCTTAAGTATTTCAAATGCTTCTACACAATCATCACCAAGACAAAAGGAATATCTTCTTGCAATAAATTAGTCAGAGGCCTAGAGATTTTAGAAAACTCCTTAATGAACCTCCTATAAAAAATGGCATGACCAAGGAAATTTCTTATACCTTTTATGTCCTTGGGACATGGCATCTTTTCAATAGCATCAACTTTAGCTTTATCAACTTCAATATCTCTCTCGAAAATCTTATGCCCCAAGAAAATGCCTTCATTAACCATAAAGTGGCACTTTTCCCAATTCAAGACGAGACTAGTGCCTTCACATCTCTGCAAAACTCGATCAAGGTTGCTCAAGCAATCATCAAAAGAGGATCCATAAATGGAGAAGCCATCCATGAATACCTCACAAATCTTTTCACAAAAGTCAGAGAATATAGCCATCATGCATCTTTGAAAGGTAGCAGGTGCATTACATAAACCAAAAGGCATACGTCTATAAGCAAAAGTACCGAAAGGGCAAGTAAAAGTAGTTTTTGATTGATCCTTTGCTGATATAGGTATTTGAGAGAAACCGGAATAACCATCTAGAAAGCAGAAATGTCTATGTTTGGATAGTCTTTCTAGCATTTGATCAATAAAAGGTAAAGGGTAATGATCTTTCTTAGTAGCTTTATTTAATTACAGAAATCAATTACCATCCTATAACCTGTAATAATTCTTTGCGGGATCAATTCATCTTTATCATTAGGAACGACAGTAATACCTCCCTTTTTACGAACGCAATGGACATGACTTACCCATTCACTATCAGCAACGGGATAAATTATACCTGCCTCAAGGAGCTTTAGTATCTCCTTTCTTACCACTTCTTTCATCTTAGGATTTAATCGTCATTGAGGATCTCTAACTAGTTTAGAATCTTTCTCTACTTTAATTTTGTGTTGGCATAGAGTGGGACTGATGCCCTTAAGATCATCCAGAGTATATCCAATAGCAGCACGGTGCTTTTTTAGAGTTTTTCAATAATCTTTCTTCTTCTTGCTCTAAAAGGTTAGCACTAATAATAACATGATATATTTTCTTTTCATCAAGATAAGCATACTTAAGATTATCAGGTAATGGTTTGAGCTCAAACACGGGATCACCCTTTGGTGGAGGGGGATCCCCTAGGATTTCAACAGGCAAGTTGTGTTCAGAATAGGACCCTGTTGAAAGAACACTTCATCTATTTCCCTTCTTTCATTCATAAACATATCATTTTCATGGTCTAGCAAATAGTTCTAACGGATCAGTAGGAGGCACGACAATAGAAGCAAGACCAATAATCTCATCCTTACTAGGTGATTCCTTATCATGGGGTTGTCTATGAAACTTAGCAAAATTAAACTCATGAGACATATCCCCTAAGCCAATTGTAACAACATCCTTTTTGCAATCAATCCTAGCATTAACAGTATTCAAGAAGGGTCTACCAAAAGTAATGGGACAAAAGTCATCTTGTGGTGAACCAAGAACAAGAAAATCAGCAGGATATTTAACCTTCCCACACAAGACTTCAACATCTCTAACAATCCCAACTGGCTTAATGGTGTCCCTATTGGCAAGCTTAATAGTAACATTAATACCTTCCATTTCAGCAGGTGCAATATCATGCATAATTTCTGTATATAAGTGAAAGGGTATTGCACTAGCACTATTACCCATATCACATAAGCCATGATAACAATGATCTCCTATTTTAACAGAAATAACATGCATGCCTACAACAAGTCTATGTATCTTAGCATTTGGTCTAGCAATATTAGCAACATGTTCACAGAAATAAATAACATGCCCATCTAAATTATCATCCAAGAGATCTTTAACCATAGCAATACTAGGTTCAAATTTGATTTGCTCAGGAGGTGTATAAGTTCTAGTATTACTCTTACGAACAACAGTTGAAGTTTTAGCATGATCCTTCATCCTAACAGGAAAAGGTGGTTTCTCAACATAACTAGTAGGGACAATAGGATCATTATAAGTGATAGTCTTTTCTTCAACTATAATAGGTGCAACTACTTTTACATCAGTGGGAGGATTATATTTAAACCACTTCTCCTTAGGGAGATCAACATGAGTAGCAAAAGATTCGTAAAAAGCAGCTACTATCTCAGAGTCAAGTCCATATTTAGCGCCAAATCCACGAAAAGCATCGGTATCCATAAAAGATTTAACACAATCAAACTTAGGTGTTATACCTGACTCCTTCCCACTGTCGGCACCCCAATCTTCATAGTTGCGTTTAATTCTTTCCAATAAGAACCACTTGAATTCAGTAGTCTTCAGCATATAAGAACCAACACAGGAAGTATCAAGCATGATGCGATCATTGAGAGAAAGTCGAGCATAAAGATTTTGAATAATCATTTCTCTGGAGAGCTCATGATTGGGGCATGAATATAACATTGACTTAAGCCTCCCCCAAGCTTGAGCGATGCTTTCTCCTTCGCGAGGCCAAAAATTATATATGTAATTACGATCACGATAAACAAGATGCATAGGATAAAACTTTTGGTGAAATTCTAAATTCAATCGTTTATAATTCCAAGATCCCGTATCATCACATAGCCTATACCATGTCAATGTGTCTCCCTTCAAAGATAAAGGGAAGACCTTCCTTTTGACAACATCATCGGGAATACCTGCAAGCTTAAATAATCCACAAACTTCATCCACAAAGATAAGGTGTAAATCGGGATGCAATGTTCCATCTCGTACAAAGGGATTAGCTAGCAGTTTCTCTATCATACCCCAAGGAATCTCAAAGTAAACATTTTCAGTAGGTTCAGTAGGTTGAGGGGAAATTCTTTGCTCTACTGGTCGGGGCGAAGATACCCCGAACAAGCCCCTCAAAAGATTAGTTTCCATAGCAACAAGTGACAGAAAATTTCAGCACACTATATAAATGTTTCCTTACCAAGTTCCACTCACCAAAGGCGCTTCACTCCAAGGCAACGGCGCCAGAAAAGAGTCTTGATGACCCACAAGTATAGGGGATCTATCGTAGTCCTTTCGATAAGTAAGAGTGTCGAACCCAACGAAGAGCAGAAGGAAATGACAAGCGGTTTTCAGTAAGGAATTCTCTGCAAGCACTGAAATTGTAGGTAACAGATAGTTTCGTGATAAGATAATTTCTAACGGGTAACAAGCAATGAAAGTAAATAAAGTGCAGCAAGGTGGCCCAATCCTTTTTGTAGCAAAGGACAAGCCTGAACAATTTCTTATAATGAGAAAAGCGCTCCCGAGGACACATGAGAATTATTGTCAAGCTAGTTTTCATCACGCTTATATGATTCGCGTTCGGTACTTTGCTAATTTGATATGTGGGTGGACCGGTGCTTGGGTACTGCCCTTACTTGGACAAGCATCCCACTTATGATTAACCCCTATTGCAAGCATCCGCAACTACAAAAGAAGTATTAAGGTTGATAAGAACATGATGATGATGGGTTACAAATTTGTGCTCCATGGAAATATTTGCTGGAAGGAACTCCTAAGTCGAACAAAACATCATGTTTGCATTGTCCATAAGATAGCAAAGATGAAAACTAAAATACTCTATATCACGAAACCTTTGCATTATGATTTGGTATTGCCCTGCTTTCTTTTGTGTTATGACCAAGCAGAGTTGAGGACGACTCCTTTTCAAGAAAGGGGGGATGATGAGGACATCTCAGTCATTGAAACAAGACCAATCAACCCTGGACAAACTCCAAGTTGTGACAAACAAGTACATGATCAGATGTAACACAATTCAAAGGTGAAAGCTACAAATGAGAATTGCATCATTTCTTTGCATGGATATTATCTACTTCCCTTCTACTTATCCTTTGCAGATCAAAGAGAGTCGAGGATGACTCTTCATCAAGGGAGGGAGGATAATGAGCACATGGTTACATCATACGTGACATTTTAAAAATGTGCAAAATTTAGTTGGAAAGAATTACTAAGCCGAATCAAGCAAACACATACCAAGGTGGACACTAACTTAAGTTCATACTATAATCTTGAATACATGGCTGAACTTTCATCTCCATTGTTGTTGGTTGAACTTAGGTATCACATGAAATAAATACAACAACCTATGAACTCTTGAAGCAACTGGTCTGGAGGACCGAGTTTGAAGAAAACAAGTTTCAAGTGAAGCTGATGCTGTCAGTTTTTACCTCTGATGTTTCGTGGTGGCACACCCATGTGATGGAGAGACGGGGCCATAGGGGTACATCAACAGAAGCTACATCAAATTATCTTTCCAATGCAAAAAACCTCACATCATTTGAAGTTGTGAGTCAAAAGTACTAGTCATTCTCGTGGAATGTGTCCAGTCTGTCAAGACTTCACGAATTTCCGAGGAGCTATCCAACAACTCCCAAAGTTGACTGCTTATTCACCCAAGAAAGCCATGCAAACCTGTTTACTTTTGAAACCATTTTCACACCTTGCTAAGGGGGTTGTCCCTGCTATAAAACCCCATCTCCACCATCCTCTAGGAAAACCTTTTGTCAAACCATTCAGCTACAAGCTTATGCAGCAAGACTGCTAAAGAGATCCGAGAGATCTTGCTACCTTTGCTCTTCTGAGTTCATTCGGATTCGCGAGAAGGAGCCTCTGGTTCCCCCTAGTTCGTGCTCTATGGTTCTGGCCGTTTTGTGTGGATTAGTCCCGGTTTGTGGTTCTTCGATTGTTCGGACAACGGGTTGGAGTTCTTGTAGCTTCGGTCAGCCATCCCCAACGTATGGGTTGCATCCAACCTTGGCAGGTATAAAGCTACTTATCCCTGCTGCTTGCAGCTAGTTATCCCTCCCGATTTGATCCTACGACGTTAAGATCGGGCCACCCTCGGGCATGAACTCGTTCATCGGGTTCCCACCTATCAAAGGTAAACCTAACCATGGCATGAAACTAATGTATCCAAATCAGCCCCTTACGAAGCAACGTATAAACTAGGGTTTAAGCTTCTGTCACTCTAGCAACCCATCATCTACTTATTACTTCCCAATGCCTTCCTCTAGGCCCGAATAATGGTGAAGTGTCATGTAGTCGACGTTCACATAACACCACTAGAGGAGAGACAATATACATCTCATCAAAATATCGAACGAATACCAAATTCACATGACTACTAATAGCAAGACTTCATCCATGTCCTCAGGAACAAACGTAACTACTCACAAAGCATATTTATGTTCATGATCAGAGGAGTATTAATATGCATTAAGGATCTGAACATATAATCTTCCACCAAGTAAACCAATTAGCATCAACTACAAGGAGTAATCAACACTACTAGCAACCCACAAGTACCAATTTGTGGTTTCGCTACAAGATTGGATACAAGAGATGAACTAGGGTTTTGAGAGGAGATGGTGCTGGTGAAAATGTTGATGGCGATTGACCCCCTCCCGAAGAGAGGATCGTTGATGATGACGACGGTGATGATTTCCCCCTCCCAGAGGGAAGTTTCCCCGGCAGAACAGCTCCGCCGGAGCCCTAGATTGGTTCCGCCAAGGTTCCGCCTCGTGGTGGCGGAGTTTCATCCCGTAAGCTTGCTTATGATTTTTTTCTAGGCTAAAAGCCTTCATATAGCAGAAGATGGGCACTAGAGGGCCACCAGGGGGCCCAGGAGAGAGGGGGGCGCGCCCCCATCCTCCTGGCCAGGTTGTGGGCCCCCTCTGGTGTTTTCTTCGCTCAATAATTCTTATTAATTCCAATAGTGACTTCCATGGAGTTTCAGGATTTTTGGAGCTGTGCAGAATAGGTTTCCAATATTTGCTCCTTTCCAGCCAGAATTCCAGCTACCGGCATTCCCCTCTTCATGGTAAACCTTGTAAAATAAGAGAGAATAGCCATAAGTATTGTGACATAATGTGTAATAGCAGCCCATAATGCAATAAATATTGATATAAAAGCATGATGCAAAATGGACGTATCATGGCACCACAACCCAGCCCCTGCTTCGCCCCTTGCCGCCGCTGCCGCACCTCCCGTACCCCCTGCTTGCCGCGCCATGGCCGGCCAGTTATATATGAAAAATGATCAGAAAAATCCAATCTATCCATCTGCACTGGTTTCATGCATGTTTAAACAACTCTACCTTGCTGTTTAGTGCAAAACATGATAAGGCACTATTTGAATTCATAATTTGAATTTGGGGTTGAACCTTTGGCTCAATATGACCCAAATCCATCTGGTTGTAGTTGCATTAGGCCAACACACTCATATTTCCATGTCATGAGCATGCATCATATTGTGCATTGCATTGATTGTGTTTCCTTCTCTGTTGCCGGTATTTGTCCCCTCTCGATAGACGTGGTTTCGATGATGAGTTCGATGACACCGATGAAGAGCTATTACTATCTTCAGAAGTGCCAGGCAAGCAAAAAACCCCTTGTTCATTATGATACAATCCCACTCTCTCGCTTCTGCTCTCTTTTACTGCATTAGGACAACAACGATTCATCTGCTATTTGCTGCGGTAGTTGAACCCCTTATCATCTGCATGACCTGTCATTGCCACAGTAAATAGATGAAACCCACTAGCATGAGTAGGAGTTGTTTGAGCCCTGATGTTCCTACTCATTCACGTTTGTTTTCGTGCCTGCTATGCTTAGAGTTGTGTCAGGTCTGATTCATCGGGGATGAATTGGAACAGTGATGAACATATCCTACTGTGTGTGAGCTAAGTGTGTGAACACGATTTGGTAAAGGTAGCAGTGAGAGGCCATGTAGGAGTACATGGTGGGTTGTCTCATTGAAGCCGTCCTCAGGAACTGAGTTCTGTGTTTGTGATCCATGAACAACTACTACCACTCATTGGGTCCTTAATTGACCCTCTCGGCTTCTTAACCACACTTGTCCTCTGTCCAGGAGTTGCAAGTAGTTTCTGGTGTTTGCAGTATGCTGGAGGCCGTGGGCAGCGCTGACCCGAGGGGTGGGCTGTGATGCGGTAAGCACGTGGCCGTGTATGTCGGGCACCTGTTTGGTGTCGCGGAACCCTGTACACATCATTCGGGGGCGTATGTGGAAACCTCGGCCGAAGTCCCTGCGGATGGAACCTGAATAGGCGATAAACCTGGACTAGAGACTTGAGTGTTTAGGTAGGCCGTGGCTGACACCCTCGCCAGGCTTCTGCTTGAAGGTTGCCGAGATACATGACGTGTACATGGCGGTAAGTGGCGAGAGCGTGTGTGAAATACACCCCTGCAGGGTTAACATCATCTATTTGAATAGCCGCGTCCGCGATAAAGGACTTCTGGGTTGCATGTACAGTTCATAGACAGGTGAAAGTGGATACTCTAAAATATGCAAGATAAGTGTGAGTGCTATGGATGGCGTTCTCGTAGGGAGACGGGAGCGGATCCATAGTGGTGTATTGATATGGTGAATATGTGGACTCGTGTGCGCCACCTCAAAAGAGTTACTTGCAGTCGTAGTTCAGGATAGCCACCGAGTCAAAGCTGGCTTGCTGCAGTTAAACCCCATCATCCCCTTTGTTGATAATGATGCATATGTAGTTAGTTATGATGTAAGTCTTGCTGGGTACATTTGTACTCACGTTTTCCTATTTTATGTTTTTGTAGAGAGACTCCTATGTCACTAGTAGTTCCGGGTCGATGTTTAGCTTGTTACCTTAGCTACGATCTTGTGCCCTCGGCAGGATCTGGTAGATAGTCAGGCTTCTCAGCCTTTTTCATTTGTAGATGTCTATACTCAGACATGTTAAGCTTCTGCTTGTGCCTTGACTTGTATGCTCTGAATGTTGGGTCATGAGGCCCATGTTTGTAATATCTCGCTCCTCGGAGTCTAGTGAATAAAATACTTGAGTTGTAGAGTCATGTTGTGATGTCATGTTGTATTTGCACATATCGAGCATATTGTGTGCATGTTATTGAAATGCTTGGTATGTGTGGGATCTGACTATCTAGTTGTTTATTCTTGATAGCCTCTCTTACCGGGAAATGTCTCGTAGTGCTTCCACTGAGCCTTGGTAGCTTGCTACTGCTCCGGAACACTTAGGCTGGCCGGCATGTGTCCTTCTTCGTTCCTGTGTCTGTCCGTTCGGGGAAATGTCACGCGGTGTCTACCGGAGTCCTGTTAGCCTGCTACAGCCCGGTTTATGGGAGTCCTACTAGCCCAGTTGCTACAGCCCGGATTCACTCGCTGATGACCAACACGTTTGTTGCTGGGTCATGTATGCATGTCCCTGTAAGTTAGTGCCACTTTGGGTTCACGACTAGCCATGTCAGCCCGGGCTCCTTGTCATATGGATGCTAGCGACACTATCATATACGTGTGCCAAAAGGTGCAAATGGTCCCGGGCCTGGTAAGGCGACACCCGTGGGAATACCGTGCGTGAGGCCGCAAAGTGATATGAGGTGTTACATGCTAGATCAGTGTGGCATTGAGTCGGAGTCCTGACACAACATTAGTTGGAAAACAACATTATCAAAAAATATAGTATCAGTTTGCCTCATTGCAGTGATGCATATTGGGTACTATGTGGTAGAAATGATATAATATTTTTAAGTAAATCCCCGATTAGAAATTTACATATAGACTACTAGGGAAAACCCAATAGGCAGATGCTTAACAACAGCGCAGGGTAGGGCACCCGCGCTACTGTTAATTAGTAGCATCACGGGGCTAAACCGAGTGCTACAGGTAAAAGGTAGTAGCAGTGCGAGCTTGCCAACCCAGCGCTACTACCAAGTGGGCCACACCGTACCCCTGGGGTAGGCCATACACTAGTGCAGCGACTTGTTATACAAACGGTTTTTAACCCCTTTCCATGATAGAGTTTTAAACCGATGCCTTGCCTGTGTTTGCGATAGGGGGCCCTTCCGATATGACCCAGAAACTGTCGGTGATAAGTAGTAGGAATGCATATGTTTTGCATAATAAGCTTATGCGATGCCCGCATCTATCCCAAACGCAAGTCTTAAAACAACTGTTTGTGATATATTGAATAGCCCAAGTGCTCCATCCTTGCTACTCGTGTGTGCTCGCATTACCATCGCACTCGCTATAATGTGGTGCAACATTTATGATGTGTGCTCCATTAAAAATAGTTCACGATTGTAAAACATGTATGATAAGGATACGATAACACACATTCACTTTTATCAAACCGTATATGATTATATAATTAAGAACAAAAAGTTAATCATCATACACATGTCGGATGAGTTTGCAAAATGTCCGATTGTCGTACGAGTGTAGGATGGGATAACTATCCCCCACGCTAATCTATGGTGCAATGTTTACGATATGTATGATGTCCGAAATAGTTCATGGTTGTAAAGCTTGTATGACAAGGGGACTATCACAAACATTTTGATTGCTCACACCGGTTGCGATACTATCTAACATCACACATGCTTTGCAAATGACAATTGTGTGCAAGGTCACACACATTTTCTCTCTATGAAACGTGTCGGATTATGAGGTATATCACACACATTATGCTTCTGTAGACCGCAAAATCATTCTAGGAAGCTTACGCACCCCGGTTGTGTTATCTTGGCCGCCCGTACGTGCTGGGATCTGTGCCGTCGTTAGGCACTAAAACAACTCATGGGCATTGCGGCAGTGTGATTACCTACCATAGATCTATGATCATTCTAGTTCTAGTAGGCTAATGTGCATGAAGTCTAGTTGGGCACCACAGCTAAAAGACATGCGCATATGGACAAAGTCAACAACAACACCGCTTCACATATTACTCGTGACACGGGTTTTTAACTCAACTCTGCTTTTGGGGTAGGCAGCTGGGAGAGGATTCGCTGGTAGTGCTGGTGCCCATGACTCATGTACGATGCACATGTTTTAGGACATGGACGAAGTACACAATGAAAAGTCATAGTTCATGTACAATGTACATGGTTTGGTAAGGCCCAGACACTGAAAACATGGACGATGCACGGGTTGGACCAAGTCAAAGCATTAGGGCAACTCCAATGTTGTGCCTCAAATCATTCACAAATGTTCAGACAACATAGTGCAGACATTTTTCATCATTCAACGTCGTGGGATAAATGTCAATTGCATCATTTTCCATCACCATCTCGTTGCTGTCCGGGGCCTCGCCGTCGTCCACCGCCTTGGTGCGCTCGGCGTGGCATGGTCAACGTGGTCAACAAACGAGATTCATCGGAAGAGGACTGTACATGGAGAGGCTGACAGTGGGGACACACCAGGTCCATGGACACACGCATGCAACCATCTCCTTATTACGTGAAAATAAAATTATTCCTCTCCCTGAAAGCTGGGACCCACCACGTATATCTTCGCAAGGAATGAAGTGCCTCCTTATTCCTGCCCCTGAAAGCTAGGAACCGCTAGCTACATCTTCGCACACAAGGAAGTGTCTCCTTATTATGCGGAAAAAATGATTCCTCCCCTGACAGTTGGGACCCAACAACTATATATTCGCACGCAAGGAAGTGCGTCCTTATCCTCCCCAACAGCTGGGACCTACCCGGTCGAAGCGTATGTAGCGTTGTCCATCTTGTTGCGAACGTGTTCATACATACTAGTCAGTCGGTTGCTCTGCAACGATGAACCATGGACGAGTAAGTAGCGGCACATGTCATAATAGAGCCCCCCACGTAGCAGATCAGGTTGCCCCGTCTAAACCGTGTACAAGTACATACAACCACATGCCAAAAAATATGGCCACGTACGTACATATAAGCGGGGTCCCGAAATGCGTACTCATGTATATGGACGGCCAGGGCTCATGTACATGGAAAGGCAATGGATGGCAGCGATGTCGGTAGCTAACCGACTTGGTCGGAACGGAGGAAACGGCGTCGTGTTCACCGGGATCCAAGTCACTGAGTCAGAACGCGTCATGTTCATCGGGAGCGGAGCCACTAGGTCGGAATGCGCCATGTTCATCGGGAGCCAACCGAATTGGACAGAACAACAGGAACGGGGCATGTCGTACTGCAAAACAGAGGAAAACAACCTTCTGTTTGACCGCATACGGTCGAAACGGGGTCCTGTTCATTGCGAAGGGTCTGACGTACCGCCAAACAGAGTAAACGGCCTTCTGTTCGAGTGCCTACAATCTAAATGGAGTCCTATTGATTAGGAGGGGTGTGGCCTATAGCAAAACGGAGGAAATGGGCTTGTGTTCGAGCGCCTACGGTCGAAACGGGGTCCTGTTCATCGGGAGCGGTGTGGCGTACCGCAAAACGGGACTCCACGGCCTACTGTTCATCCACCATCTATTGCATCGCTCCAGCCTCCACAAGCTACTATTCATCCGCCGTCGACTTCCTCCAGCCTCTACCAGCTACTGTTCATCCACGGGGTCCTGTTCAACCAGCCCTCCACCGGCTACTGTTTAACCAGCCCTCCACAGGGTCTTGTTCATCCAGCCTCCACTGGCTACTATTCAACCAGCCCTCCACGGGGTCCTGTTCATCCACCCTAAGTCCCCAACCGGCTTGGGTATGGTGGCCTCCTTGATCGGGGTCTTGTTCATCCAGTAGAAATGGCCCCTACACTACCACGGGGTCCTGTTCATCCAACCCCCACCAGGAACGGTTCATCCAACCACCAACAACGGTCACTGTTCATCAAGAGGCAGTAGGTTCGATCGACTTCAGTTAGCAATAGTAGTGAAGGAATCGCTCGATCGGGTTCAGTTAATAGCCAAGGATCGACCAATCGCTCGGGTTCAGTATCGTACGTAGCCAGTGCAATCTTTCGGGTTCAATAAGCAAATGCCTCTCTCGGTTCAGCTAGAGCCCAACGCCTCGCACACACACGTGTACGTGTACGAGAGAAACGTGCAATCCCTTCTTGCATCGCTCGTCCCCGACCACCGACCATAACCGGGAACTCCCCGATATTTTCCTCGCCCTCGCTTCTACCATGATTTTTTTCCGTCATGGACGGCCCAAAGAATGTCATGCAGGTGCGTCCCCGGCCTGCCCAGGACGAAAAGCCCTTTTCTGTCATGATTTTTTGTCATAGAAGTAGGAGCCCACCACATCTATGATGATACGTGCTTTTGTCAGAATTATCGTCATAGAAGTGTCATAAGCATGACAGAAATTTTCTTCGTTCGGCCCAAAATGTCACGGATGTGTCTTTTTTTGTACTGTAATACAACTATGATGTGAAAATTTGGAAACTTCTAGGGGCCATTTTACCTTTTAAAGACATTTAGGTGATTTTCTAGCCATTTAATGACTATAATTCAAATTTGAACTACATCTACCTGCAACGGCTAACCATAACGGTTTGAAAAATCATATTTTTGTGTACTTGTCTGTGAGTTAATTCCCTGTGCAGTAAATTGGAAGGAACTTTCAAACATATTGGTGTCACCGCCTGGACACATGCATGGAGTGTCATGCCATTTAAATTCCAAAAAAATAAGAAAATGATCAGAAACACATCAAACCTTGCTTGACGTAATGTCATGCCACCAAGATGATGTGGTAACAAAATTGGCATGTTTGACGAAAGTTTTGACACACATCCCTCACACACCGGAGCAACTCACTAGAAGGCTCGTGGTTTCAAGAGGGAACAATGCATGTTTAATGACTAATCGACGATAGCTTCCTCTTATGGGCTTCAAAATTTTCAAGGATCATTTGACCTTTTTAAGGCATTTAAGTGATTTTATAGCCATTTAATGACAGTAATCCAAATCTGAACTACATCTACATGTAGCGGCTAACCATAACGGTTTGAAAAAAAATAATATTTGTGTACTTGCGTGCAAGTTAATTCCATGTGCAGTAAATTGGAACGAATTTTCAAACATATTGGTGCCACGGCTTGGACACATGCATGGAGTGCCATGGCATTTAAATTCCAAAAATTAAAAATGAGCAGACGATGTAAATATCCGGTGTTTAAAAAAGAAATTGTAAAGATCTGGCAAGACAACCGGGCCCCCACATGATTGACACTCTATTTTGTGCCTCGAGGTTTGTAAGGCGAGTGGGGCGTGTTATTAATTAGACACGGTTCTGTAATGGAAATAATCAACTATTAAGTTCACACACGGCTTTTGCTGCGGGAATCATGTGTAATTCAAACTATAGTACTTTTAAATTTCGGCGACTGGCATGTGTACTATTCCCATCGATCTAGTTTCCAGCCGCCAATAAATACTACCTTTCTCACGTCTCCCCATCTGCATTCTCATCTACATCCTCCCCTCGCTCGCCTCTCTCTCTCTCTCTCAAATCTCTACCATGGCACCACTGATCTGCGCGCGCGCCGACAACGAGGCGCCGCTCCCCGGGGATGCCCTGTCAAAGAGCAATGACGAGGAGGACCCCTATGTGTCGTCGGATCCCCAACTTTGGAGTGGTTCTGGGGCCAGCACAATCTTTGTCTGTGGAAGTCACTGCCGCCGTCTGAGAAAGCCAGGCAAGTGGCGTTCAAGAAGGAGATGGCAGAGGAGGAAGCTAGGTACCAGGCGGCCTATGAAGCCCGTGATGCCGCCTAGAAAAAGGAGGCAGTGGAGCTTTGGGGCGGGAGCGTTGTCGTGCGGAGGAGGTGTACAAAGATGGGTACTTTGCAAGGAAGGTCAAAGGCGCTAGGCGCCTCATTGCTGCATGGAGGTGGGCCGATAAGCTCCAGCGTGCCACCGACGAGGAGCTCCAATGGGCGCCCAACAAAATGGCAAGATCTTTCGTGTTCGTCCGCCAGCAAGAGGCAGATCGGTACGTCAAGCGCTGCAAGGCGGAGGAGGCGGAGTACTACCTCCATGTTGGGAAGACGTCGCGCACCAAGAAGCTGCTGGTGAGGGGCTGCCGGAATACTGCCCCTAGGAGGGATTATTAGTTTTAGTATTGTTCGTTTTCAATTTTATGCATTGTACCTAGTACTTAAGTATCATCACGTATATGTGATGATATTATATATATATATTGTGATGAACTAATGAACAATTAATATATATTATGAATTCCATTTTTATCTGTTTTCGTATACTAATTTGTATCTAGCTGTTATCATCCACATATACAGAATCGAAAGCACATACATACACATTGAAACAGAACATATAAGAACGGAAAACAGAGTGCACACATTGAAACAGAGCAATAAAAAGAGCACTATTATGATTGTTGTGAATACATAGCGATCCAAGTGAAATGACTCAACAAAATAAAATGTGTCCATGAGACCATGACCAGCAGCCCTTGCCAACGGTAGCTCTTGGCTCTGCCTGAACTCGTGCAGGAGTTTGTCCAAGCGGTCGACACGCTCGTGGTACATCTGGAGCGTGATCTCGAGCTCCAAGTTGGCTATTTCATCGGAGATCACCAGCTCAAGGATGCGACGGCCATGTTCCTCTACTGCGCCCAGGAGGACACCTGGGCCAAGGAGGCAGTCGAGCCTAGCGTCCAGCACGTTGGCATCGAGCGGGCTGCGGACAAGGCGAATGGCACGACCCATGTGAATGGCGCGGCGGGAGTGCAGTGCAAGTACGGCGCGGGCCAACCTCTGGTGCAAGTACGGCGCAGACAGCCTCTGCCCACTCCTGGCGAGGAACGGGGGTACTGACGGGACGTGTACCCAGCTACGATGCCCCATTGACAGCAGGCAAGCGTGATGGATCCACTCTTGCTATGCCGCGCACCGCACCTCTGGCTCTACGACACTCCAACGGTCTTGCTATGCGGCGAGCCGCAGCCTATTAGCGCGGACGCGCCTAGCTTGCTCTGTGGCGCACCATCAATCATGTTGTGCGGCGAGCTGCAACCTCTCGGCACTGACATGCCTATCTTGATATGTGGCGCTGAAGCGCCTTGAGCCAAGGGTATGATCAACCCTGGTGATGACACGCATCACGGCGTAGTCCATCGCATTGCCGGGGAGAGCCTCGGCCTCGACGGGCCTGGCGCCTTCTCGTTTTCCTTATTGAGGAGGTTGACGATAGATGCGTCGCTTTGATGGGTTGGCATGCTTGGAAAAGGTGGATGTGCTACATGCTACACTTGTTGCCTCCGTGCGTCACGTGCCGCCTAGGTTTATGTGCAATATCGCTGGGTGGCGGTGGGAAACCGGTGAGGAAATGGCGGGAAATGGTGGCGTGTTCATAAAATGCCATCAACTAATGGAAACTTTAGCATAGAAGGAACATCGAGCTAGCACGATGCGTGCGGGCACATTGCTCGCCCAAGGCTATGATCCATATACTTGTGTGCCCAACAGAGCACACTATTCATAGTAAAGAATAATGTTCCGTTTATCCTAGTAGAGCATTGGCGGCAAGCGTCACAAGAAGTAGATGATGATCAGATGATCGTGTATCCTAGTTAATTATGCATGTAACAGTTTACTTTGATTTGTGGAAATGTCATGTGTGTACTAGACACCTATGTAATTGGATGTTTGCCGTGTATCACACACATCTTGTTTATGTGAAATGTTTATGTTCTCTTGGCTCAACACAAACAGTTTATCAGAATGAAGTGTATGCCCTCCATTGCACACACCTTGATCTGGCTGAACCATTTCTGTTGCGTAGCCTAATCAAAACAGTTCATCCTAGTGAACTGAATGTCGTATATCACATCACACACACCTTGATCTAGCTACCCATTTCTGTTGTTCCGCCTCATCACAAACAGTTCATTTGAGTGAACTGTATGCCCTATATCGCACACACCTTCATCTGGCTGCCCATTTTTGTTGTTCCACCTCATCACAAATAGTTTATCGGAGTGAACTGTATGTCGTATATCGCACACACCTTCATCTAGCTGCCCGTTTCGTTGTTCTGACTCATCACAAACAATTCATTGAACTGAACCGTATGCCCCGCAATGCACACGCAACTAAAATCTGAACTGTGTTGAATGTTTCCACCATCGCAAACGTTTTTGTCGTGGAATTGTCACGGCAGATGTCCTAGTGAAAGGACTTAGTCGTGGAGCCATCGCAACTAGAAAGCTTAAAGGGGTTAAAACGGGTGTCGGGGGTTGGGTGCGACATATGCCAAAGGATGGCTTATCATGGTGGGAGCGAGTAGAACGTCGTCGGTGCCAGGAAACAGAATGAGGCGAAGACATGCACGCCGGCAGATCTTACCCAGCTTTGGGGCTCTCTGAGGAGATAACACCCCCACTGCTGCTCTGCGGAGTCTCCGCATGATCACTAAGGCAAAGTGAGTACAAGGTTTCTCCTAGAGTTGTATTCTAGAGGTAGGAGGAGGCAAGGCTAGCTCTCTCCTTCCTATATGATCTGGTCTAGTGCTAATGGATTCGAACCCTTTGCATGGGTGCCCCGGGGGGTTTATATAGGCCTACCCCCCGGGGGTACAACAGTAATCTGACTGGGCGCGGGTCCCAGCCGTCTGTCTCACAGGCCGCCGTCTTCTCCGCCGACTGCTGGGGCCCGCCGACTGGCGGGCCCCGCCAACGGGTCCGATACTGTAGCCGTGCTTCTAATGACGCGGGCTTGGTCATGGGGTCGTGGCAACAGTGCTGCCGTCTAACGGATGATCACTGTCTCCATTCCCTGTCTTGTCTGGTTAATGGCGTGGGGGGCCCGTGGGAGGGGCCGGCCGACTCTAGGGGGCCCGACTCCCACGGGTCCGTCTTCGGGGCGCATCCGCCGTCTTCTATGCTCTCGCTGACGGGCGGGTCCCGCCGTCTCTGAGTCGTACAGGTAGGCCGTCGTGGCCATAGTGCGCCGCCCACTGTGGCTGAGGTCAGGGCAGGCATGGCAATAGTGCCGCGCCACGCTGGAGATCTCCAGTGATACGGCACACTGTAGCCATGCCAGTCCCTTGTAAGTAGGGGGTGACGGCCACGCCATGGCCGTACCCCGCCTTGCCTATCGTGGCGAAGGTAGGTGATTGGTGGAGTCGCGGGCCGACTCTCTATAGCCGGCTTCTCTGGAAGTCGCCGGCCATGAGTCGGCTTATCTTAGAGTCGCGTCTGGGACTCGGCTTATCTTGGAGTCGCGTCTGGGACTCGGCTTATCTTGGAGTCGCGTCTGGGACTCGGCTTATCTTGGAGTCGCTGCCTGGGACTCGGCTTGAGGGGCGTAGCCTGCCCCGATGTCTTGAAAGGCTCTGGGGCTCGGGTTAGCCTACCCGTGGCCCATTACTCCGACAACGGGACAAAGGACACGGGAGTTTATACTGGTTTGGCCCCTTGCGGTGAAGGTAATGGCTTAATCCAGTTTGAGGTGGGATTGCTTATGTCTTGATTACTAGGGAGCGAATCCGCTTGACCTAGCTCTCGGTCTGATCTTACTTGCCCTGAACCGCCGCCGGGTCGTCCCTTTATATACAGAGGTCGACGCCCAGCGGCTCATAGAGTCCCGGCCGGCTCATAAACAGTGTTCGTCTCGGTCTCTCTCTATTCTTGCCTTACAATACAAGTTATATACATATGGCGGTTTATCTCTACGGGCCTTAAGTTGCCTTTGGGCTTTGGGCCCTTAACTGAACCGCCATCTTCAAACATCGTCTTGGGCTTTATGAATTGTCATAGGTATAACCCGGCCCCTCCTGGGAGGGTCATATCTAATAGTTATATCCCCAACATTAGGCCCTAGATTGATTTGAATTGGTTCATTTCAATCTTCACCACTTAGAAAAAAATCTTCTACTCTTCATTGTGCGAGAATTTATAACCCGCCATGACGTCATCTTCTGGATTTACGATAACCCGCCATGATGTCATCCGCCATTATTTCACACTTTATCCAACATATCTCAATAGATCCTTATCTTAATGACCATCCCGAGAATCGAGGCATCCTAATAGCTGGATAACCATATTTTCGTTCTCCTTGTTTTTTGCACCCACTTATCAGTCCTTCCCTTATAAATAGCCACGACCTAGTATTTCCTCATTCTCCCCCTTTCCATTATCTTCCTCCTCTCGCGACCTTCTGCCGCTTGAGCTCCACCGCCACCACAGAGCGCACCATCGTCTTCGTCCAGGCCACTGCTTCACCCTGAATCGATCCAGAGAATGGCGGCGACCCTCCGCAGTAGATCTGCAGCTGTAAGTTTTTTGCCTCCCCGCACCTCAGATCTACATTAGGGTTTGCGAGCTTCTCTGTGTTCTTCGTAGTTCATCGTAGTTCATCTTCAATGCTCGTACCACGAACCTCTTTGATCTGAAAACGGTGTATAACCAATGCGGTAGTTATTTTGTTTCCACTTTTGATACCAGTACATCCCCTTTCCTGGAAGAAAAGATCGTTTGAGAGCTTATGAACTCATCTGTACTAGTTTTTAGGTCTAGATTTATTTCCTTTTCCTGAACAACCATTGATCCAAAATAATAGCTGCAGCCTATGAAACTTGTTTGTATAACACTTAGCCAAAAATTGAATTTTGTTAGATCATCTAGCCATGGCGGCTCAAACTGCCGACTTAAATTGCAATGCTCAATAGACATGATCCAACTTATCATGGCGGCTTAAATAACCTGCACTGCTCATGGCGACATACGTAACCTGGCGTAATTAGTCATATACCATTAGGCCCCTTTATAAGCCGCCATCTTGAATATGCGTTGTAATTTTTTCTCCACTTAAATTTGAACCGGAAATTTTACTCTTTATTAGGCTTCCTTCTTCACAATGCCGCCCAAACTACCCACTTCATGCAAGTGGGTCAAATCCATTGTCACGGATAGTACACTTGATGACTTTGTGAAGATCGGCTATCTGCCCAAGAAGGAAATCATGTCATACCGTGCCCCTGACCTGACAGAGGAAAAGCCTCAGCCCAAAGAGGGGGAAGTCATCGTATTCACTAACCACATGAACCGGGGCTTTTCACCACCTAGCTCAAAGTTCTTCAGAGACGTCCTGCACTTTTTTGACCTCTATCCTCAAGACATCGGACCCAACTCCGTGTCTAATATTTGCAACTTTCAAGTGTTTTGTGAAGTGTATCTTGAAGAAGAGCCTAGCTTGCTACTCTTCAGAGAATTATTTTATTTGAACCGCCAGAATGAATGTGCCAACGGACCTAGTTTGGAACTTGGCGGGGTCTCAATCCAACAATGGAGAGACGCCATTTTCCCTTATGCAAATCCACCAAGCCACCCCAAAGATTGGAATCAGACATGGTTCTACTGCCAAGACACTTCTCCGGCTGATGAGAACCCTCTGCCCGGCTTTCGCGCCCTGCGCCTCGAGTCTAATCATCCTCTTCCAGACAAGTTATTAGCTGCTGATCGCTAGAAACTCGCCCCCACCATGGCTAAAGTCAAGGCTCTTTTGGGGAACGGTTTAAATGGTATCGACTTGGTCCGGGTTTGGCTTGCCTGGCAGATCATTCCATTGAGCCGCCGTTCAGGTTTGATGTGCACCTACACGGGCGAGAAGAATGATCCTCTGCGGCACAGCCCTGACAATTTACCTGATGACATCATCGATGATATGACAAAGTCGCTCTTGAATGAAAGCCTAGCAGACTGTGGCAAAGTGGGCTTAAGCCCTTTCTGCAAAGCTAACCCGGCTCCAGCGGTAAGTCGCCAAACTGAGTATATTTACCTTCATCCTTGATGTTTTTGTCTCTACTCAAACTTTTGCTGATCTCCACAGGCTGGCGACAAATTTTGGAAGACAAAATATGATCATGAAGCTGCAAAGAGAGCCAGGAAGGCCAAGAGAGCCGCCAGGAAAGCCGCCGCCAAGAAGAAAGGAAACAAGACCAGCGCCTCTGACTTGCTTCGATCGACTAGAAGATCCCTCTGAGTCTGAGGTAGCTCTTGACTCTCTTGGCTCCTTTTTTAACCACCTTATTGACACTGATTATCATCAGGAGGACACAGGAACGAGTCATGGAGTGGATGAAGAGGTAACTATTATTTCCTCCGACTCCGAGCCTTTGCCAAGACAGAAAATCCAAAGAGTAACCCAGAAAGTAAGATTTTCACATCCCATAGCTTATCAAGATCCTCAATTTCTTTTGAAGCGACAGATTCATGAGAGCCGGAGGCAGACCCGGACTAGCAAGGGCGCGAAACTCTCCTCCGGCTTACCAAATACACCAAGGAAGTGCCAGAACGAGGTCACCTCCGACTTAAATCTTTTTTATCCTTTGGCGGGTCTCACTCATCAACCACTCAATTCTTCTGACTCGAATTATCAGGAAACTTCACCTTCCTCCGATGACTCAATCCAGTCCAACATGCCAGCTTTTAAGACTGCTCCAGGGTAATGGTGATTTACTTATCCTGTATTCATTTCAATTCTTTATATTTGTACTGATATTTTTGATCTTATGCAGCGGAAAAGCAAATCCTAGCAAGACGGTGAAGAAGAACAAGCCGAACGAAGATCCAACCTTCAAGGAGACGGAACTCCAGACGGTTGCGCCTGAGGCATCCGTTCCTGAGCCGACGCTTGAACTGGCGCATGATATGCCAACGTCAACTACTGACCCACCTGCCGATCAAGCCGCCGATGACTTTGAAAACCCTGAAGTTTCTAGCCCGGCCAAGATAGATGACCCACAAGATGTTGATGTTGAAATTACCAAGACCGGCTACACTGAGCTGGGGAGACCTACTATGCTAGCCAAGTGTTCTGCCAAGGAGGAGCACCTGGAACACCGTAAGGTCAGATTTGACATTGCTGATTATACTCACATGAGCATTGGGAAGTTTTTTCTGGCTATCTTAGCCAAGTGCACAGCAGCCGTGACCTCGAAGTTGATATGGTGAAGCAAATGCACCAGAAATTTGAGGTATAAACTCTTACCTTCACTGAATTATCCTTACTATGCCAGCCCCCAAGTCTATTGCTTATGATGAATATGCTGTAGACTTAGAACAAACGTATAAGCATTAGTAATATCCTTTTGGTCAAACCTGTAAAAATACGGCTTAATCCGTAGTCCCCAAGGGCCTAATCAAAATGAATGAGCCGGTCCTTCCCATGCTTGTGTCGAATATAATACTTGTGTAGATTTAACAGCAATATGCATTAGCCCCCAAGTGCCAAGTACTCTTGCTTGCAAAGTGCTTGGGACTTACTCTCATGAACCGCCACTTAGATAGAATCCCTCGGTAGACATTAGCCCCCAAGTGCCAAGTGGTGTTGCTTGCAAAAGGCTTGGGACTTAATATTGTATGCTAATATTCATGATTTTGACCCGGTATTTGTACAGGCCACCACTACTCAACTTCAATCAGAACTGTCTGAATTGAAGAACCGCCTGGAGGAACAGGAGACTGAAACCCAAAGAGCCAATTCCAATTTGAATTTAGTGTGTCCGAACAAGAGAAACTGAAAACAGACATTGAAGTGGAGAAAAAGGCCTGGGTTGAGGAAAAGATCGCCTTGACCCATCGAGTTGAGAATGCAGAGCCGGCTCTTGAAGAGGTGACCACTGAATTGTCTGGCTTAAAACGCCATGTATCTTAGATGGTCTCAACAATCTTTGGTAAGTCATCCTGCAAGTGTCAAATATTGAGTCTTTCTAGTGATCATATGAATTGTTGTTAACTCACCTGATATTGCTAAGCAGGCCCCAGGAGCACCAATCTCAGTCAGGACATGCTGGTGAAGCTGAAGGCGGTTTATACACTCGTGGAACAACTTTACACTGGATCTCAGCATGCCTTAGCCACAGTTTCCCTGTCAAACGAAGTCCCCGCACTCATGGTGGATGTGCTAAAGAAGCTTTCTGTGCTGCCCCAGTGATTCAATGAATTAATGTGATCGTCTGCGAGAGCCAGAGCCGTGGCTGCCTTAAGCTAGGCCAAAGCTTGGCTACCGGAATTAGACCCGGCCACCATCGCCATTGGGTATCCAAGCCTTAAGGAGCATGGCACTTCATTTGAACAGGACGACTTCACCGCTTATATCAAGAAAATACGCCCTGTGGCCACCCTGATTGCTGATGAGGCGGATCTCACCAAGTACCAGCCGGGTTATGATGCGGAGAATCAGAGGATGCCAACGCCAGCCTGATCCCACCAATCCATAAGCATACCTTCACCCTTGAAGTTGACCCGTCCGGACTAATTGATGATGAAGCTGAATTTGAAGCTTTGAACGGAATTCACTGGTCATCATCAACCTTCCAGGACAGGGAACGGGACGAAGGAGAGGAGAGGATTGATCCGGAAGCTTCAGGTCAACAAGAGAATTGATCCACCGGGCGGCTCATATTTGTAGCCTTCTAAAAAACAATTTAATCATTTGGACTCGGGGAGTCATGTAATAGGGTAGAAATGACTTTGCTTTGTCGTGCCATCATGCACGTTTTGGTGCTCAACACTGTTAAGCCGCCATCTTATACTCGTCCCCTTTTTATACTTATCATCTGTTTTCCTTATGCACAAGAAAGTCTTTGAACTGTCCTGCACACAGAAATAGATCACAAGAACCCTGGGTGGCTTACCACAGGGCGGGTCATAATATCTTATATACAACCATTAATATGGAAAAAGAGACACAAATAAGCCTGTTATGACTTATAGCTTTGAAACACAACTATAATATCATACCTGTGATTTTGAATTTGCACTGCCAGTTTATGTGACCTGAACAGTAAGGGTGATAACCCAATCCTTAGAAGCCAACACTTCCAAATGTATGATGATTGTCATATGCTGGTGACTTATCGTCCAAAACCAAGCCGGGTTAAATTTAAACCACACTTATACTTAGATCTGAACAAAAAAGTCTCAAGACAAAACCAAAGATTGTTTTCAAAAAACTTAAGCCAAATAGAAAGAAAAATCGAGGCTTTTGATTCAAATACGATCAGTAAACCAGACCAAAGGGGTTAAGCTAGGATTCGAATACGATCATGTAGCCCCCAGTGGCTTTGGTGTTGCGCCGTTCAAGAGGGTACCAACAGCTATGTTCTCTTTGGTTCGAATACGACCTATGTTTGAACAGGAAGCCCCCAAATGACCTTGAGAGTTTTTTAATGACTCTGATTTGAATACGATCAAAGTCATACCCAAGAGGGGTTAAGCTATGATTTGAATACGATCAAGAAGCCCCCTAGTGAGTTTGGCACTGTGCCGATCAAGAGGGTACCGACAGCTATGTTCTCTTTGGTTTGAATACGGCCTATGTTTGAACAGGAAGCCCCCTAGTGATCATGAGGTTTAACGGCTAGACTCGAATACGATCATGAGCCGGACCAAGAGGGTTAAGCTAGATTCGAATGATCAACCCCCAATTGGTCGTTTGAAATTATGATAATGAAGACATATGATCATTGAGGATGAAAAGGACAGAGGTCCTGCTTTATACTTATCATAATATATACATCGTCAAAATATGTACATCATGAGAGTCGGTGGCTCAAGTGTAGTAAGGCCAAAGATGAGCGATATTCCACGGCCGCTGGGTCTCCTCCTCCGACTTACATGAGTCTTTGTGCTCTCGAACATCGATAAGGTAGTATGACCCGTTGTTCAAGTTCTTGCTAGCCACAAAGGGCCCTTCCCAAGGTGGGGATAACTTGTGTGCATCAGTTTGATCCTGGATGAGCCGGAGCACCAAGTCACCCTCCTGAAAGGTTCTGGACTTAACCCGACAACTGTGATAACGGCGCAGGTCCTCTTAGTAAATCACCGAGCGGGCTTCTGCCAAGTCACGCTTTTCATCTAACAGGTCAAGTGCATCCTGGCGGGCTTGCTCGTTATCAGCTTCTACATAAGCCACCACACGGGGCGAGTCATGACGGATGTCACTAGGTAGAACCGCCTCTGCTCTGTAAACCATGAAGAAAGGCATGTAACTCGTAGACCTGTTGGGGGTAGTATTGATGCTCCATATCACAAAAGGTAACTCCTCCACCCAACAACCCAGCATTCGCTGCAAAGGAACCATAAGCCAGGGCTTGATGCCTTTCAAGGATTCCTGATTGGCTCTTTCAGCTTGACCATTAGATTGGGGGTGAGCTACTGATGAAACATCAAGCCGGATATGCTCATGTTGACAGAACTCCTCCATGTCACCCTTGGATAGATTAGTACCATTGTCAGTTATAATGTTGTGTGGAAAGCCAAAACGAAAGATCACCTTTTTCATGAATTGAAACGCCATGGCTGCATCACACTTACTAACTGGCTCTGCCTCAACCCACTTTGTGAATTTGTCGACAGCCACCAAGAGGTGGGTCTTTTTATCTTTGGACCATTTGAAAGGCCCAACCCTGTCGAGTCCCCTGACTGCAAACAGCCAAGTAATTGGATTCATCCTCAACTCTTGAGCCGGTACGTGAACTCATCTTGAGAATTTCTGACAACCGTCACATTTACTAACCAGATCCTCCGCATCAGCGTGAGCCGTCAGCCAATAAAATCCATGATGAAAAGCCTTGGCCACAAGGGACTTTGAACCGGCATGATGGCCACAATCTCCTTCACGAATCTCATGAAGAATTTCTTGACCTTCCTCAGGAGAGACACAACGCTGAAACGCCCAAGTGACACTTCGATGATGCAACTTGCCACTTGCAATTGTCATTGACTTAGATCGCCAGGTTATCTACCTGGCCAAGGTTTCATCCTTAGGCAACTCGCCCCGGGTCATGTAAGCCAAATATGGCACTGTCCAATCTGGGATGACGTGAAGAGCCACCACCAATTGTGCCTCCGGGATAGGAATAGCCAAGTCTTCCTCCGTAGGCAACTTGACAGAAGAGTTATGCAGAATATCCAAGAAAGTGTTAGGTGGCACTGGCTTACGCTGAGACCCCAGCCGGCTTAAAGCATCAGCCGCCTCATTCTTTCTGCGATCAATGTGCTCCATTTGGTAACCCTTGAAGTGTCCAGCAATGGCATCAACTTCACAGCGATAAGCCGCCATGAGAGGATCCTTGGAATCCCACTTGCCTGATACTTGTTGAGCCACCAAATCTGAGTCGCCAAAGCAACCCGACTTAAGCTCATCTCCTTAGCCATTCGAAGACCATGGAGCAAGGCCTCATACTCAGCTGCATTGTTAGTACAGGGAAACATTAACCTTAGCACATAACAAAATTTGTCACCTCGAGGGGAAGCTAAAACAACTCCAGCCCCCGAGCCCTCCAATTGCTTGGACCCATCAAAGTGAATAGTCCAATATGTGTTGTCCGGCTTCTCTTCAGGCATCTGCAATTCTGTCCAATCGTTGATGAAGTCCACCAGTGCTTGAGACTTGATAGCAGTGTGTGGCACATACTTTAAACCATGAGGCCCAAGTTCAATGGCCCACTTGGAGACTCGTCATGTGGCTTCTCTGTTTTGAATGATATCTCCTAAAGGAGCATAACTGACCACAGTAATGGGATGACCCAGGAAATACTGCTTAAGCTTCCGGCTTGCCATGAATACCCCATAAACGAGTTTCTGCCAAGTAAACTGACCGTTGAACTGGATGTTCCTTGCCAGCCTCCTTGCACTCCACCACAATGGCTAGACTGATAGCACTTGTGTTAGCAACCAAATATAACAATAATGGCTCCTTATCAATGGGAACAGCAAGGACCAGCGGCTCAGCTATCTGTCTCTTCAAATCTTCAAAGGCAGAGTTAGCAGCATCGCTCCAGACAAAGTCATTTGTCTTCTTCATCATCTGATACAGTGGTATGGCATTCTCACCTAACCGGCTTATGAACCGGCTTAAAGATGCAATACGACCCACCAAACGCTGAACATCATTGATACATGCCGGCTTAGCTAAGGAGGTGATGGCCTTGATCTTGTCCGGGTTAGCCTCAATGCCTCTGTTAGAAACCAGAAAACCCAAAAGCTTGCCAGCTGGCACACAAAACACGCACTTGGCCGGGTTAAGATCATCTTATAGACCCGGAGATTATCAAAGGTTTAATTTAAATCATCTATCAAGGTCTCCTTCTCTCTGGACTTCACCACAATGTCGTCCACATAAGCATGAACATTGCGCCCAATCTGATTGTGAAGACAGTTCTGCACACATCGCTGATAAGTCACCTGGGCACTCTTGAGCCCAAAAGGCATAGTCATATAGCAGAAGGCTCCAAAAGGAGTAATAAAAGTCGTCTTCTCCTGGTCCTTAACTGCCATCTTGATCTGATGATAACCAGAATAAGCATCCAAAAAGCTCAAACGCTCACAACCCGCCGTAGCATCAATGATTTGATCAATATGAGGTAGAGCAAAAGGATCAGCCGAACAAGCCTTGTTTAAGTCCATGTAATCCACACACGTATGCCAGGTGCCGTTCTTCTTAAGCACTAGCACTGTGTTATCCAACCACTCTGGATGAAAAACTTCAACAATGAACCCGACCACCAAAAGCCGGGCCACTTCCTCACCAATGGCCTTACGCCTCTCCTCATTGAACCGCCAAAGAAATTGTTTGACCGGCTTAAATTTTGGATCAATATTGAGAGTGTGCTCAGCGAGTTCTCTCGGTACACCCGGCATGTCAGAAGGTTTCCATGCAAAGATGTCCCGGTTCTCACGGATGAACTCGATGAGCGCGCTTTCCTATTTAGGATTCAGGTTAGCACTGATACTGAATTGCTTAGATGAATCGGCAAGAACAAAATCAACTAGCTTGGTATCGTCGGCCGATTTAAACTTCATCACTAGCTCATGCTCTATGGTTGGTTTCTTCAAAGACGTCATGTCCGCCGGGTCAACATTGTCCTTGTAGAACTTCAATTCCTTTGTTGCACAAACAGATTCGGCATAAGCAGCATCGCCTTCTTCACATTCCAGGGCTATCTTCCGACTCCCATGCACTATGATGGTTCCCTTATGACCCGGCATCTTGAGTTGAAGATAAACATAACTCGGTTGTGCCATGAACTTTGCATAAGTCGGCCGTCCAAACAGGGCATGATATGGGCTCTTGATTTTGACCACCTCAAAAGTTAACTTCTCAGCCCTAGAGTCATGCTCATCTCCAAAGGCCACTTCTAGCTCAATCTTACCCACTGGGTACGCTGACTTACCAGGCACCACTCCATGGAAAACAGTGTTGGACGTCTTAAAAATTTTATCAGTCAACCCCATGCGACGGAAAGTCTCATAATAGAGGATGTTGATGCTACTTCCTCCATCCATGAGCACCTTAGTGAATTTATATCCACCAACCTGGGGTGCCACCACCAAGGCCAAGTGACCCGGATTGTCAACCCGGGGAGGGTGATCTTCCCTACTCCATAGAATAGGCTGCTCAGTCCATCTCAAATAACGAGGAACTGCCGGCTCAACAGCGTTCACAACCCTCTTATGAAGCTTCTGGTCCCGTTTGCACAACCTGGTGGTAAACACATGATACTGTCCACTATTCAGCTGCTTTGGATTACTCTGATATCCAGATTGTTGCTGCTGCTGACCTCCCTGGCCAGATTGTTGATTATAACCACCTTGATTACCTTGAGAGCCTTGAAAGTTGGAATTTGAACCGCTGCCCAGGCCATGAAAACCGCCGCCACCTGAGCTGCCGCCTGGCCCATGATTGCCGTCAAACATGTTAGAGTTCTTGAAAGCCTTCATGATTGTACAATCCTTCCATAGGTGAGTGGCTGGTTTCTGCTGAGTACTGTGCCTTGGATAGGGCTCATTTAGCAACTGCTCAAGAGTGAGACCTGACCCGCCAGACCGAGGAGGTGGTATCCCCTTACATCGTTAATTGTTGCCCCTGTGCATTGGTGTTAGCCACAAACTCTGAGCTACCATCAGCCTTACATTTATTATTGCCTCCTTGATTTGTCGGGTTATGCTGAGGACCCTTGGCATTACCGCTCTTCCTTCCCTTCCTTGTCTTCTCATCATCAGACTCGGGATCCTTGGTACTATCAGAGTCAGCGTATTTGACTAGAGCCGACATTAGCTGGCCCATGTCATTACAATCGCTCTTGAGCCGCCCCAGCTTCTGTTTCAGAGGCTCAAAGTGGCATTTTTTCTCCAACATTAAGACAGCAGAGCCAGCATCCATCTTATCAGATGAATGTATTATGTCCTTGACCTGGCACACCCACTGGGTCGTGGACTCACCCCTCTTGCTTGCAATTAGTCAAATCCACAATTGGCATGGGCTGCTTGCATGTATCATTGAAGTTCTGAATAAACCGAGCCTTTAACTCTACCCATGAACCAATGGAATTAGGTGGCAGCCCCTTCAACCAAGTGCGGGCCGTTCCATCCAACAGCATGGTGAAGTACTTGGCCATTGCAGCATCACTGACTTCCAGTAGTTCCATGGCCATATCATAGCTTTCAATCCATGCCCCAGGCTATAAGTCGGTCATGTAATTAGGCACCTTTCGAGGCCCCTTGAAATCCTTGGGCAAACTCTCATTACGCAGAGTCGGCACCAGATAAGGGACACCTCCAGTCCTAGTGGTCACGCCTGCCTCAGTAGAAGTCGTCGGATAAACTGGAAAAGACTGCTGAGCCGCCTACTGAGCTGCCCGCTCAGCCTCTTGACATATCATGTCCTGATCAACCAAGTTAGGAGCTCCATCACGTGCCGGGTCATGCCCGCACGGCTGGTCATGGCGCCGGGTGTTGCTTGAAACGGCTGCTAAATCCATGTGCCTGCTATAGCTTGGGCTCCGGTTTGGGCGAGGGGTCGAATTAATCATGTCTCGACTATAAGAATATGCGTCCTGCTGCGCCAAAGCCGTCTAAAGAAGTTCTCTGACCCTTCGTGTTTCAACCGCCGTCGGTGAGTCGCCATCCATCGGGAGAGCCACCAATCATGCTGCCGCAGCGATCATGTTCTCCAAAGGGTTAGAATAATGACCCGGCGGTGTTGGTACATAGTGTGGCAGAGCAGTATTCAGACGAGGAGGTTCCATCACCCGTGGCTGAACCGGCGTCCCAGCCCCGGGCGTTGCAACCCGGTTTACCTCCGGTGGGTTACTAGGGCCTACACCGGGTGTGCGGAAGAGGTTTCTAGGATCATAAACCGGAGGCAGACGGGATTGAGCCTTCTGGTGCATCTTTTTTGATAGTTTTTTACATCACCGTTTGCGATTAATGCATCGCACACAGTTTCGTCGAAGGGTCTCTGATTGTAGTGTCCCGTTAGCAGCATCCTGCAGTAGTGAAGGTAGAATAAATCCTATGATATCCTACGTTTCCTAAATAACAATGATACTCAACAATGACCAACCCTAAACTAACTCTAGACAAAGAGGTGTTTGGATGACAGGAATAGATTGACAATAAATGCACTAGGAGAACTAGTCCCAATTAGCACCTCTTGGGTGGGATAGTTCTTTTGGGTGGGTTAGACATAATTAGCTCAAACTAGCCCTCATGTTTGGATAGTTTAGGGCTATTTGAGCCCAAACTAGCTCAAACTAACTCTAACCCATGGATCCAAACAGGGCCAATAACTAGTGTACTTAGACCTGCACAATACAAGTTTGAATGACTATGTTTGCTTGTTTTTAAATATTAGGCTTGTTGCAGTTAATAACACACCTTTCCACTTCTTGTTTTTAAATATTATGTTTTTAACAATTTGGTCTTGCACTGTTGTTAGAGGTTTTGACCCATTGTTCTACCCTTTTGCATATGGGGAAATGAGTTGTCCCTGAATATCAGTCAAGTCAATAAACTCGGAAAGATTGTTAGGATAAAGAAATTAGCGGCAAAAAACAACAAGATCTTTGTATGCACAACGAAGAACACATCGGTCACTACAGCATGGTACTAACTGTTATACCTTGTCTTTTTAATTCCTTTGTGCCATTTCAAATCTAGAGAAGATATTTATGCATATCCTTGTTTTCAGGCCTTTCCAAAGCAGTTAATTAATGATTACCTCTCAAACCACCTATATGGTCAGGAGGTGAGGAAGGTATTCATACAACACACACGGTTCAATATTGAAGTCTTCCTAAAGAGGACGAAGGATGGATAGTCAATCATCCACATGCACTGGCATAAAGTTGCAAAGACCTTAAACATCAATGAAGGCTCAATATTCGCCTTCCGCTTCAGCAGTATTCCAGATGAGATTCATCAGTCTATGTACTGTTTATGATGCTAATTTCCAAAGGTTATAGATGTTGCATGTGAAACTTGGTGTTGGTGCAGTTGTGTAATGGGGTTGCTGAGTGTTGAAGCTATATGATGTTGTACTCTAATGTATTTCAATTATGAAATCTTGCTTCCTTAATACAAAAATGAAATATATTGTGTGCTTGATATGAAATGTCAATTAGATTAATAAATGGACTATTAATAATAGGCCAATTAGCCTGCTAATTGGGGTTTTCTCTTGCAAATGATTATTGAGTAAACACCGTGGGCGGTGACCTCAGACAACGCACACAGTTTTTAGGAATAAAATGTGTTGGATCAATGAACAATCGCACACGACTTCCTCTTGAAAACTGTTTGCGTTATGCCGCTATGCGCAAACATTTACCACATAAAAAGTCTATGTGATGGACAACATATGCCACACAGTTTCTTCTATGCACCGTGTGTGATGCATTCAATAACATAAATGGTAAAATTATTAATATCGTCTGCAATGGCAACGCTATCACAAACGATTCAATGGGGAAATTGTGTGTGATGTACGTACGAATGGAAACGTTTTCCGTGCATTGACTGTGTGGGATGTACATTGGAACGGAAACATACTTCTTGGATTGACTGTGTGGGATGTACATACGAACGGAAACATACTCCTTGGATTGACTATATGGAATGTACATACCTACGGAAATGTTTGTCTGGGACTGACTATGTGGGATGTACTTACGACCGGAAACATTGAGCCTGTATAATTGTATTTTTTAACACAAATGTACGTATAACCGTATTTGATCACTCGTTCGTCGCACACGACCTCATTTTGCCGAGCGTGTGTGACCGGAGGGCCTATCCCCGACGGTTTCTGGGTCGTGTGGGAAGGACCCTCCCTATCGCACACACTCACTTGGTGACGGTTCAAAACGCAATCGTGAAAAGGGGTTAAAAACCCGTTTATATAGCACCTCCCTGTACCAGTGCAAGCTTATAAAAATGCCAAACTATTTAAGGAAAAAAATAAAAGATGTCATGACAAAAGAATCCAAAAGCGGGAATTCAAAGTGAACATGTTCTATTGTACAACTCTCGTTTTAGATTTTTCGCAGGAAAACTTCTTTCCAAATGGGAAGGACCATACATTATCAAAGAAGTTTATCGTTCTAGAGCTATTAAGATCAATAATGCCGAAGGTACTAACCCGAAGGTGGTCAATGGAAAAAGAATTAAGGACTACATCTCGGGTACGCCAATTAATGTTGAAACAAATATTATTCAAATCGTGACACCGGAGGAACACATAAAGAAACCTTCCAGAACACTCCAGAACCCTGAAAAGGAAGAGGTACATGGTACGTAAGTAAACGGACTCCAAAAAATCTGCAAAAATATTTTTTTGTTGGTTTTGGAATATTATAAAAATTAGGAAAATAAGAAACAACCGGGAAGGCCACCCTGGTGTCCACAAGACACCAGGGTGCGCCTACCCCCCACGAACGCCCTGGTGGGTGGTGGGCTCCTCGGGCACCTTCCTGACTCCTTTTTCCTTCCAGATGCCTTTTTCCCAAGATAAAAAATATTTATCTATACCCTCGGATGATTTGACCACTGCATCCGGAGAAATCCCTTGTTCTTGTTTCGTGTTGTTTTCCTGGCAGATCTGAAAATATGTCGTCTCAAGATTCGGAGGGAGAGAGCTATGTCGCTGATTATATCGCAAACCCTAAGGTCTATGGGGAGGTGGATCATTATGGTTGGACCATGGATGAGGAGGAAGATGACAACATGAAGGTAACAAGGGATGATATCTCTAAGGAAGAGGAAGATCCATTACCTCAACCTAGGGATATGCACGTGGAATTCAAGGAGTCGAGCCTCCTTAACAAAGGTAACAAACCTAGGGTTCAATTTATCCCATCCCGTTTCTAGCAGGACAACAAGGCGGCATTATGCAAAACAGTATTAAAGCCTGAGTTGGAGAATGAAGATCTAAGGGAGGAAAACTCTAGCCTTAGACACAAACTAGAAAATAAGGTTGCTACTTCATCACCACCCGCTTCACCATCTTCCCCATCAAAGGATACTTGAGTACACGAATATGGGCACTCCCCTTAGCTTGTGCCAAGCTTGGGGGAGGTGCCCCGGTAACGTATCACCATCACTTTTATTTACCATTACCTATCTTAGTTCGATCCTTAGCTATTTTGTGATTTAGTTCAATAAAAGTTTAGCATGACCTACTTTCAAGTGTTAGTTTCGTGATCTATCTATCTATGTAATCTAGTGAGAGCTATATAATAAAGCTTAGTTTGAGTTTTTGGTTCTTTACTTTTATGTTTCAATGAAAATAAAAACAAAATAATGAAAAAAGATCATATGCTAATCTTATGGTAAGTAATGACATCACATAAGGAAAAGTATAAGTGGTAAAATTTACTGAAGAATGACAAGCATAGCATTGGTCAATGATGCAATTCATGAAAGAATTAATAAGGGAAGAGAAGATTCACATGCAAATACACTATCTTGGACATCTTTTATGATTGTGAGCCCCCATTAAATATTATATGCCAAAACTATTGACGTTGGACAAGGAAGACAACGTAATGATTTATTTTAGTTCATATTCACATAGAATTTATATTGTCATAGATCCTTCAACATGTGGTGCTTGCCCAATATCTTTGCTATCCAAAAATCCGCACTAAGTAGAGATACTACTTGTGCACCCATAAACCTTAAACCCAAATCCATGTTTGGGAGTCCACCATACCTACCTATGGATTGAGTAAGATCCTTCAAGTAAGTTTTCATCGGTGCAATAAGGCAATAAAAATTACTTCTAAATGTGTTTGATGATTTAGTGTAAGAGAATTTAAGTGTTGTACGAACTTGTGATGGCAAAGTAATAAAAGCGACGGACTGCATAATAAAGGTTGCTATCATAAGGGGCAATATAACATGCCATTCTTTTGCATTAAGAGATTGTGCGTACAAACCAAAAAGCGCATGACAACCTCTGCTTCCCTCTGCGAAGGGCCTATCTTTTACTTTTATGTATTTACCTTTTTATGCAAGTGTCAAAGTATTCTTCTCTATTCCTTTTATTTTTTCTCTTTGGCAAGCATCATGTGGTGGGGAAAGATCTAGGCACATATATCCAGTTGAATGTGAGTGATCATGAGTTATTATTCTTGACATCACCCTTGAGGTGAATAAGTTGGGAGGCCAAACTATAAGCTCCTATCTTTCTATGTGTCTGATTGAAAATTTTTGCTCATATGTATGATGTGAGTGTTAGAAATCATAGAAGATTAAATGATGGTTGAGTATGTGGACTTTTCAAAAGGCTCTGATACGAGACCCTTCCTGAAAATATGATGAATTGTAGTTGTAAAGTTGACTAAGAACATAGTTTGTCGCTTGCTTTTTACGTCGATGTTGTGATGAATTGTTACTTGTTGATGCGAAGTTATATGATGAAGTTTTATGATAAATTTTATTGTTGTTATAATAATAAACATGATGTTACTATATCCTTATTTTGGTTTTATCGACACCTCTCTCTCTCTCTAAACATGTGGACATGATTTTCGATATCGACTTTCGCTTGAGGATAGGCGAGGTCTAAGCTTGGGGGAGTCGATACGTCCATTTTGCATCATGCTTTCCTACTGTTATTTATAATGTTTTTATGCATAATAATGCTTTATGGAGTAATTCTAATGCATTTTCTCTCATAATATGGAAGGTTTACACAAAGAGGGAGAATGTCGCAGCTATAATTCTGGACTTGAAAAAGCTATATCAGAGATTCTGCACATCTCCAAATGAGCTGAAATTTTACGGAGAATTATTTTGGAATATTTAATGAATATTGGAGAAAAGAACTACCGAGGGGGTCCCTGGGTGCCCACAAGACACTAGGGCGCGCCAGGGCCCCCAGGTGTGCCCTGGTGGGTGGTGGGCAGCCCAGCCCACCTCCAGTGCCCATCTTCTGGTATATGAGGTATTTTGACCTTGAAAAAATAAGGAGAGGACTCTCGGTACGGAGCGCCGCCGTCTCGAGGCGGAACTTGGGCAGGAGCACTTTTGCCCTCTGGTGGAGCGATTCCGTCGAGGGAACTTCCCTCTTAGTGGCGGAAATCGAAGCCATCGTCATCACGAACAACCCTCTCATCTTTGGGAGGCCAATCCTCATCAACATCTTCAACATCACCATCTCCTCTCAAACCCTAGTTCATCTCTTGTGTTTAATCTTTGTACCGGAACCTTAGATTGGCACTATGGGTGACTAGTAGTGTTGATTACATTTTGTAGTTCATTACTATATGGTTTATTTGGTGGAAGATTACATGTTCAGATCCATTATGCTATTTAATACCCCTCTGGTCCATTATGCTATTAAACATGTCCACTGGGAAGAGAACTAACTACTTGATATTTTCTATGAGAGATCACCCTAATAATTGACTACTATGCATTCAAAGGGTGCAAACAACAAGGAAAAAACATCTCAGGTAATTCATAATAGCATGATATGGGATAGCCCTGGGCGCCGGGAACGTCTCTGTGATCCTCCGTGGTTTCCATGAACATGCTCCGTGATGATGTCATAGCCACCACCATATTCTCATGTGGCTGGTGAGCCACTTGCTTCGGGTCCTCCATAACATGTCTTTCCCAGCGATTAAATAAAATAATGAGGTTGACATGTAGGTCATTAAAGTGACAATCCTTTGGCTCGGCCATCATGTTGTACTGTGACACACAGGCCACTTAACGTCACAACATATAACCATCTCATACATAAACTCATTAGCATGATGAAGGTTATACCACATCACATGCAACCTGCAAAACCAAGTTAGACGTCCTCTAATCGGGTTGGCAAATTTTAGTTACATGGCTTCCAGGGTTTCCGGTAACTCCACCTACCTACGTGTTAGGGAACGTAGCATGCAATTTCAAAAAATTCCTACGATCACGCAAGATCTATCTAGGAGATGCATATCAACGAGAGGGGAGAGTGTGTCCATGTACCCTCGTAGACCGAAAGCGGAAGCATTAGTTAACGCGGTTGATGTAGTCGAACGTCTTCATGATCCAACTGATCCAAGTATCGAACGTACGGCACCTCCGTGTTCAGCACACATTCAGCTCGATGACGTCCCTCGAACTCTTGATCGAACAGAGGGTCGAGGGAGAGTTTTGTTAGCACGGCGGCGTGATGATGGTGTTGATGATGTGATCCGCGTAGGGCTTCGCCTAGGCACTACGATGATACTATCGGAGGAGTAAACGGTGGAGGGGGGCACCGCACACGGCTAAGACAATGTTGTGTATTTGGGGTGACCCCTGCCCCCGTATATAAAGGAGGAGAGGAGGAAGCGGCCGGCCTAGGGGGCGCCCCAAGTGTGGGGATTCCTACTAGGATTCCCAGTCCTAGTAGAATTCCCCCTTCCTTTCCAGAGAAGGGGAGAAGGGGAAAGAGGTGGAGGAGAAGAAGGAAAGGGGGGCCGTGCCCCCCACCCCTAGTCCAATTCGGTTTGGGCTGGGGAAGGCACATGCCTCCCCCCTGGCCGCCGGCCTCCTCTCTCCACTAGGGCCCATGAAGTCCCAATAGTAGCCCGGGGTGTTCCGGTAACCTCCCGGTACACTGAAACTTATCTGATACTTCCTGAAACCATTCTGGTGTCCGAATGTAACCTTCCAATATATCAATCTTTACCTCTCTACCATATAGAGACTCCTCGTCATGTCCGTGATCTCATCTGGGACTCCGAACAAACTTCGGTCACCAAAACACATAACTCATAATACAAATTGTCATCGAACGTTAAGCGTGCGGACCCTATGTGTTCGAGAACTATGTGGACATGACCGAGACACATCTCCGATCAATAACCAATAGCGGAACCTGGATGCTCATATTGGCTTCTACATATTCTATGAAGATCTTTATCCGTCAAAGCGCATAACAACATACGTTGTTCCCTTTGTCATCGGTGTGTTAGTTGCCCGAGATTCGATCGTCGGTATCTTCATACCTAGTTCAATCTCGTTACCGGCAAGTCTCTTTACTCATTCCATAATGCTTCATCCCGCAACTAACTCATTAGTCACATTTCTTGCAAGGCTTATAGTGGTGGGCATTACCGAGAGGGCCCGGAGATACCTCTCCGATACACTGAGTGACAAGTCCTAATCTCGATCTATGCCAACCCAACAAACACCTTCAGAGACACCTGTAGAGCATCTTTATAATCACCCAGTTACGTTGTGACATTTGATAGCACACAAGGTGTTCCTCCGGTATTCGGGAGTTTCATAATCTCATAGTCAGAGGAACATATATAAGTCATGAAGAAAGCAATAGCAATAAAACTTAACGACCATTATCCTAAGCTAACGGATGGGTCTTGTCCATCAAATCATTCTCTAATGATGTGATCTCGTTCATCAAATGACTGCACATGGCTATGGTTAGGAAACATAACCATCTTTGATTAATGAACTAGTCAAGTAGAGGCATACTAGGGACATTATGTTTTGTCTATGTATTCACACAGGTACTAAGTTTCCGGTTAATACAATTCTAGCATGAATAATAAACATTTATCATGATATAAGGAAATATAAATAACAACTTTATTATTGCCTCTAGGGCATATTTCCTTCAGTCTCCCACTTGCACTAGAGTCAATAATCTAGATTACAAAGTAATGATTCTAACACCCATGGAGTCTTGGTGTTGATCATGTTTTGCTCGTGGAAGAGGCTTAGTCAACGGGTCTGCAACATTCAGGTCTATATGTATCTTTCAATTCTCTATGTCTCACTCCTTGACTTGAGTGCGGATGGAATTGAAGCATCTCTTCATGTGTTTGGTTCTCTTGTGAAATCTGGATTCCATTGCCAAGGCAATTGCTCCAGTATTGTCACAAAGGATCTTTATTGGACCCGATGCACTAGGTATTACACCTAGATCGGATATGAACTCCTTCATCCAGACTCCTTCATTTGTTGCTTCCGAAGCAGCTATGTACTCCGGTTCACACATAGATCCCGCCGTGACGCTCTGCTTGGAACTGCACCAACTGACAGCTCCACCATTCAATATAAATACATATACGATTTGCGACTTAGAGTCATCCAGATCAGTGTCAAAGCTTGCATCACCGTAACCATTTACGACAAGCTCTTTGTCACCTCCATAAACGAGAAACGTATCCTTAGTCCTTTTCAGGTATTTTAGGATGTTCTTGACTGTTGTCCAGTGGTCCACTCCTGGATTACTTTGGTACCTCCTTGCTAAACTTATAGCAAGGCACACATCAGGTCTGGTACAAAGCATTGCATACATGATAGTACCTATGGCTGAGGCATAGGTAATGAAAGTCTCTCTCTATCTTCTGCAGTGGTCGGGCATTGAGTTTGACTCAACTTCACACCTTGTAACACAGGCAAGAACCCTTTCTTTGACTGGTCCATTTTGAACTTCTTCAAAACTTTATCAAGGTATGTGCTTTGTGAAAGTCCAATTAAGCGTCTTGATCTATCCCTATAGATCTTGATACCCAATATATAAGCACCTTCACCGAGGTCTTTCATTGAAAAGTTCTTATTCAATTATCCTTTTATGCTATCCAGAAATTCCATATTATTTCCAATCAATAATATGTCATCCACATATAATATTAGAAATGCTATAGAGCTCCCACTCACTTTCTTGTAAATACAGGCTTCTCCAAAAGTCTGTATAAAACCATATGCTTTTATCACATTATCAAAGCGTATATTCCAACTCCGAGAGGCTTGCACCAGTCCATAAATGGATCACTGGAGCTTGCACACTTTGTTAGCACCTTTTGGATCAACAAAACCTTCTGGTTTCTTCAAATACAACTCTTCTTTAACAAATCCATTAAGGAATGCACTTTTGACATCCATTTGCCAAATTTCATAATCATAAAACGCGGCAATTGCTAACATGATTCGGACAGACTTAAGCATTGCTACGGGTGAAAAGGTCTCATCGTAGTCAACTCCTTGAACTTGTCGAAAACCTTTCGCAACAAGTCGAGCTTGTTGGGATCTACGGTAGGGTGCGTCGACTGTAATTTTAAATTTTCCTACGCGCAGAACAACAGGAACTTGCTACGGGAGATGGATCACAGTTCGTTACCATTAGACGTGTAGTGCCGTGCAGCGGAAGAAGAGTTGAGGCAGCGTGTCCGCGTGGATCGTCTCCTCCTTGTCCGATCTCTCTCGAACAGTCGGTCGTCCGATCCCACGTACAAGTTCACCGAAGCGGCACAAGTGCACCGCCTCTAACGGTATCCGCGCATGCAGAAGGAACACCATGCGGCGGACTGCTAGGTCCGATCACACAGTCGGCGGCGAGTGGAGGTGGCTATTCGCAACACATGCAAACCCTAGTCGCAGCGCCAAAGCGATCAACCACATGAGTGTGCCGCACCTCCACTTTATATAGGCGTCCGTGGCAGGCTCAACACTTGGGCCTCGCACGGACCCTAAAGCCCACATGTCTACTTAGCCACAATCCGAATACAACTCGGATCACATCCGACCAGTGTCCTCAGATCCGACCTCGTAGGTTCCATCCCTTAAGCGCGCGACCCCTTAGGTTCAAGTCGACTTGGTCATAGTTCAGATCACCTCCGACCTGCACGGTTAGTAGCGGCCTCTAGCAAGGCGTGCCAACCACCAAGCAGACTATGAAGCTGGTTAGGCGAACCTGTACAACGTGTCACACTTCTGTTCCCTTTGCCTCATGATATATGTTGTCGGGCTCAAGGCGAGATTGTCATTCTTGTGCTAGCCCGACCTCTTTCTCGTTCCAGTGATACCGACCACAAACCGGATTATCTCATAATCCCTGACGCATGGCCATGCTTATCCTGGTCGGATCACACGAGGGGCCCAGAGTATATCTCTCCTGATCGGAGGGGCAAATTCCATCTTGCTCGACCATGTCTCGCAGCATGGGACTGGACAAATCCGAAACCTACCTTTGTAACTACCCAGTCACAGAGTAGCGTTTGGTCGGCCCAAAGCAAGTCTGTCACCATCCCGAGTACATGCGTCAGCTCAGGTCTTAGGACATAGAACGTACGTTGTACTAGAGACTCACAGATGGCATTTCGCTGCGTCTCATAGTTGGGTCTGTCCGACTCGGACCTTATCTCGACTCGGATCCGACTACGTCGAATCCGACCAGACCTTTCCATGTCCATATTATCCAGTTAGCATCCAATGCTCCATGGCTAGTGAGACCAAGCCATCGACCGTGTCATATGCTAGTCTAGTTGGCTGCGCGTCCACACAGCCCTTTCGACTAGGGACCTTTTAGGATAGTCATCATACAATGCATAGTCCCACAAACAAGTCACGTACTTGCTGATACACATCACTGATAATGTCCAAGGACTATCTTTATTCATAAACACATAGGAAATATCATCATACATTATTGCCTCTAGGGCATATCTCCAACAGAGCTTTGTAGACAGTAACATTACCGTCTGCGTCAATCTTCTTCTTGAAGATCCATTTATTTTCTACGGCTTGCCGATCATCGGGCAAGTCCACCATAATCCACACTTTGTCCTCATACATGGATCCCATCTCAGATTTCATGGCCTCAAGCCATTTCGCGGAATCTGGGCTCATCATCGCTTCCTCATAGTTCGTAGGTTCATCATGGTCTAGTAACCTGACTTCCAGAATAGGATTACCATACCACTCTAGTGCGGACTATACTCTGGTTGACCTACGATGTTCGGTAGTAACTTGATCTGACGTTTCATGACCATCATCATTAGCTTCCTCATTAATTGGTGTAGTAGTTGAACTTTACTATTTTTTTTGTACTTGAACCTTATGAATTGTAGTAGTTGAACTTTTTGTAAATTCGTTTCTGAAATTTTTATTTACAGTCTTTTTTTTATTATTTTTTTTACTTCTTACCATTAAGATGTGTTTGAACTTTTTACAACATTTTTGTTTATTAACTGATTTTTCTTGTGAGTTTTTTTAAAAATTATCTGCATTTTTTATTTTTTGGCATGCGTGATCTACTGGATTTTTGTAATGGGGCGAAGTACTTTGTTGGGCCATCGGCCTGGGTCGTTGTATTCGGCCCGGATAGCTTCTCCCGCGCGGTTGTGCAGTACGGCATGCGCGTGAGCTATGTGTTTAGTCCCACGTCGCTAGTCGAGGGGGCTCTAGATTTGTTTATAAGCGCAGCCGACGCTCACCAGTCGAACTCCTCTGAACACTTACTAGAGCGCTTATACACGGCGCTCTCTCTCTCTTCACCTGTGGGCCCTGGACGGCAGGCCCTGTGGGTGTGCGGATTACTAGGGATTCGCCCACGGGCTCGAGTTCAAGTATCTAGCATTGTCAGGGCCTGCGCCTGTCCTTGGGCGGTCAATTTTTTATTTTTTGTTGTTTTGGATCTAGTACTTGACTACACCAGTAACTTGGACTGGTACTTTTTTGTCCTTGGGCTGTCAATTTTTTATTTTCTTTTTTTTTTGTTTGTTTGAATATAGTACTTGACTCCACTAGTAACTTTGGCTGGTACTGCGCCTATCAAACAAGCGCACTGCCGCGTTAGCGCGAGGCCGAGCCGGG